>NC_045696.1:96799591-97109784 GCF_009834535.1 Camelus ferus
GCAAAGGCAATCAGATTCTAGTATTCTCAGTGTGCCAAACCCAACATAGAGCCTCTTTCCCATGGGGGAGGGGTGGGAAGAAGATGGGAGCCCTGTATTCTTGGAAATACCATCTGGAGTAGAGTTTCCATCACCCAGAGTTGGGAGTGGGGAAGAAGCAGGTTTGGAGGCAGACAAATTCTCACTGCTCTTACTGAGTTTTGGTAGCTTTTCCCAAATAAATTTGTTTTGTATTGTTTTGTTTTGTTTTTTAATTTGCTATATGACCTAAAGACCATTTCTAGAGAATTAAATTTTTAAAAGTGACTTTCACCAGTTTCACTGTGGAAGGAGATGACAAAGATCCTCACATAATCATGCCAGAAATAGACCCTTTGGGAATGTTTTTAAATTTTTACATTAGATTTTATAACTATGTAACATATTCACATGATTCTAAAGTCAAATCTACTGAGCAATGTATCTTCAGAGAAATCCCGTTTCTTTCTTTCTTTTTTTTAAATTCATACTTAGTAATAAAAGTAGGAAGTACAATTAAAAAGTAAACATCCATTCTTTCATTTATGTCTGAAAAAAAGCTGATTCTGAAGCACTGACTGGTTTGATCCAATTATAAGTCTAGAAAAGATCATTTATGAAAACTATGAGAGAAATCCAGTTTCTACTGCTATCCTTTCTACTCTGTTGAATATATATATATATTTTCACCTTTCTTTTGTGTTCAGTTTGTGCAGGGTCTTTTTCTATCTATTTATGTTCAATCTTTCTGTGTTAAGTATCTATTTTACATAGAACATACCTGAATTTTGAATATGTTTTTATGTAGTTTAAAAAATGTGTTTAGTTCATTAATATATTATTATTAGTGATGTTTTTGTATTTATTTCTACTATCATATTTATTGTTTTCTGTTAATCATGTATTTTAAATTAAAAAAAATTACTTCATTTTGGTTATTTTTAACTTCTATTCCTGCCTTCTATTGGATTGACTGGGATTTGGGATTTCTGCACTTTTTTTGTGAGTAAAATCTGTCTCAGCAGCATGACACTTTATTATAATTTTTACTTGTGGCTCTTTTTTTTTAAATTGGAAATTAGAGGCTGTCTTTTCATTAAGTTGCAGTCTCTTCTTCTCCTCCCAGCTTAGGGATAACTTGAGAAGGGTTTACTTTGTAGAAGTTAACATGGAATTATTTTTATTTCTAAATCATAATTTAAGTGTACATAAGCACACAAAACTGTAGCTTACAATGTATTAAGCTTTTGAAAAAAGTTTATCTTAATCTTTTGTACTGTAAAAATATTCTCTAAATACCATTAAAAGAGAAACTTTTGAATATTCCTGTTATTAGGAAATGCACATGTAAATACTTATGGGTAAAGACTCATGTATGTAACTTATGGGCTAATGGTTCCAGAAAATAATAATAGACAGATGGAAAGAAGGAATTATTAGAAAGAAAGAGGCAGAATGATAAAGTGAATGATATAAAACGTTCATAATAGGTAAATCAGGGTAAAGGGTATATGATGGTTTTGGTACTATTCTTATATTTGCAACTTTTTATAACTTTGAAATTATTTCCAAAGAAAAAAATTTAAATTCCATATTTTGCAAAATATTTAAAAGAAAGTTTCTTTTTTGGTGAAAATTTCCATGCCCAATTAAGTAAAAAAAGTTAACCAATAAATTAATATTTTTAATGATGATTGGGTGCCACCCAGTGTTCAATTTCTGCAACTGCTAATCTTACAAATTCAAATCCAACCTCTCAAAACTGTATTTGGAAATGGGTTTTTGTCGATTTCTTTATGGTGGCAACATAAGATAATGTATGTGATCAAATAATGCATGTGATCAAAATTAGCTTTAAAAAGCAACTAAAATAGAGAAAATAGCCATGCATTGTGATATCAAACACAGATTTCTGCCGCCCTTAAATTTTATCAATATCTCAAGAGGACATCAAAATAGCTGGAGCATACAAGAAAACCCTGATCAGTGCACAGGCTAGTCAAAGCTAGGTATTTACACATAATCCATGATAATTAGAGGGCATAAAATTTATTATTCAAAACATCCATATACTTGAGTGAAGTGATCCTAAAAGGAAAAGTAGTCATTTTTATCTCTTTTTTTCTAAACAGCTGATGTTGTAGATTTGTTTTGTCTTTGTTATTTATTTATTTTTAACCAAACTAAATTCCATTACAACAAAAGAACAAAGTGGATTTAACATTTGACTTAAGATAATTCAGTATCAGATTAAACACCTAAATGCAAGACCAGATACTCTAAAACTCCTAGAGGAAACCATAGACAGAACACTCTGACATAAATCACAGCAGTTTTTTTCAATATGACTCCTAGAGTAATAGAAATAGAAGCAAAAATAAGCAAATGGGACCTAATTAGACTTAAAAGCTTTTGTACAGCAAAAGAAACCATAAACAAAATGAAAAGACAACATACGGAGTGGGAGAAAATATTTGCATATGAGACCAACAAGGGATTAATTTCCAAAATATACAAAGAGCTCATACAACTTAATATCAAAAAACCCCCAAACAACCCAATCAAAAAATGGGCAGAAGACCTAAGTGGACATTTTTCCAAAAAAGACATACAGATGGCCAACAGGCACATGAAAAGATGCTCAATATTGCTAATTAGAGAAATGCAAATCAAAACTACAATGAGATATCACCTCACACCAGTCAGAATGGCCATCATTAAAGTCTGCAAATAATTAGTGCTGGAGAGAGTGTGGAGAAAAAGGGAGGACTCCTATTCTGTTGGCGGGAATGTAAATGGGTGCAGTCACTATGGAGAAGAGAATGGAGGTTCCTTAAAGAACTAAAAACAGATTTACCATATGATCCAGCAATCCAACTCCTGGATATATATCAGGAGAAAACTCTAACTTGATATATGCACCCCAATGTTCATAGCAGTACTATTTACAGTAGCCGAGAAATGGGAGCAACCTAAATGTCCATTAACAAATGACTGAATAAAGAAGATGTGGTATATATACACAATGGAATATTACTCAGCCATAAAAACGAATGAAATAATGCAATATGCAGCAACGTGCATGGATATAGAGATTATCATATTAAGTGAAGTAAGACAAAGACAAATATATGATATCATTTATACATGGAATCTAGAAAAAATGATACAAATGAACTTATTTACAAACTGGAAATAAACGCACAGACATAGAAAAAAAACCATGGTTACCAAAGCAGAAAGAGGTCAGGGAGAGGGATAAATTAGGAGTTTGGGATTAAGATATACACACTACTATATATAAAATAGATAAACAACAAAGACCTCCTGTATAACACAGTGAACTATATTCAATATCTTGTAATAACCTATAATGGAAAAGAATCTGAAAATATATGTATATGTGTGTATGTAGATGTATAACTGAATCACTTTGCTGTACACCTGAAACTAACACAACATTGTAAATCAATTATACTTCAATAAAAATTTTTAAAAAGATAATTCAGTATTATATATTTTAAAAAAAACATAATCAAAATTCAACTTGCTTTAACAAACCTCACTCATGCCAATGATGTTTTAGTCTTCTTCACAGATTGTGGCTGTGATCCAAATTGTGCAAAAATGCTCAGAAAAATCAGAACGTACAATGTTGAATTGAATTTAGGTATTCTCAGTGTCTTCGTCCTCATCTCCATCATCAAACTGGATTTTGGCATCATCTTTGGGAACAAATGCAACCTGCATTTGACTGTAGCTTGCCTTGGAGGCTCAACATATGCCTTCAGATGTCCAATTTTATGTATGAAGTGTAGTGAAAAATAATGTAACTTTGCTGTTCAGCAATCTTGCAACTCCACCAACATAACTTCTGAAGTTCTTATTGAAACCTTTTCTCAGTTTCTTCTGCTCATCAAAACACATAGCTTCTGTCCATTTCCCAATATTTACTTACTTGGGCTCCTGGTACATTCTTGAAGGCTAGATTTTTTATTTCAGATTCATTCTTATTCTTACCTCTGAACCTATTTTTGCTTTTATTCTTGGGCATGGTTGTGATGGAGATCTGGGTTCCTCTCCTTCCCTGGTGCGTGGGACACAACAGTCCTGGGAGGCTGGGTGCTGAGTGTGGAAAGCATCCAGTTGAGGCTTCCTTACTTCCCTCCCTGCCTTATTTTTCTCATAGTTACACATTCTATTCCTATTCTCTCAATGAACACTTTAAAAACTTAACCAGGTATATTTGATGAAGTCTAAAATTAATTTATTTCTACCTTCTTGAAAAAAGATTTTAAAATGCTTTGGTTTCTTTTCTTTTCTTTTCTTTTTTTTGAACTACAGTCAGTTAGAATGTGTCAATTTCTGGTGTACAGCACAATGTCCCCGTCATGCATATACATATATATATTCATTTTCATAAAATGCATTGATTACAATCATCTCCATCTTCCATATTGTACGTTCTTTTCTAGTAATTATTTTTGCCCAAATTAGCTATTATTGCTGTTGTTTTTTGATGAGCAAGGGCTGTTTCTATATTGCTCCATGTTTACCAGTTTCTTTGCTCGCCATATCTCCTTGCATATCATTCCTTCTGGGTTCCGTTTCCTTCTTCCTGAAGTACATCCCATAGTACTGCTTTCAGCAACTAACAGGGAGGGACAAATTCTCTATCTTTTTGTGTCATGTATCTATGAGACGGGGTGCCTCTCTACCCCCAGACTGGGGGTGGAGGCGCAGTGCACCCTTATCATGTGTCTATTAAACAGGTACACATCCACACCCAGGTCTGGGAATGGACGTGCACTCGTATCACTTGTCTATTATATGGGGGTACATAATTACACAGGTTTTTGTATGAATATGTATATATACATAATATGTATATTATATATACATATATAATATGTATATTAAATATGTATATATTCATACACATGTCAGTGTATGAAGATATATATAATATATATTATATATACATATATAATATATATATGGTATATACATGTCTGTGTATGGATATGTATATATATAATATTTATATATTATATAATATGTGTGTGTGTGTGTACACACACATACATAAAGAAGCCCCCTCCAGTCAGCCCCAACGCAAGAGATCTTCATCACTGGGTTGGAGCCACGGGTAAAAGTGGATGTGGCAGGTAGGACAATCACTCTGTTTGGATACCAGGACAACCTACTCTGTCCTAACTTCCTTCTCCAGACTCTTCTCCTCTAGATTCTGTCCCGTCATGGGAGTCACAGGTAAACCGACCTTAAGATTCTTTACTCACCCCTTTGTTGTTTATGGGATGAACGCCATGCGCACGTTCTTTCTCATGCGTGCCAGCACGTCCTAGCACCCTTTTAGGCCAAGATCTTCTTTACGAGTTGGGAACCCGAGTTATCCTGGGAAAAAGTCCCCAAACTTTCACCTCTTTACAACTCTTTTATTTTTTTTTTTAACATTTTTTATTGAGTTATAGTCATTTTACACTGTGTGTCAAATTCCAGCGTAGAGCACAATTTTTCAGTTATACATGAACATACATGTATTCATTGTCACATTTTTTTTCACTGTGAGCTACCACAAGGTCTTGTATATATTTCCCTGTGCTATACAGTATAATCTTGTTTATCTATTCTGCATATGCCTGTCAGTATCTACAAATTTTGAACTCCCAGTCTGTCTCTTCCCACCCCTCTCTCCCTTGGCAACCACAAGTTTGTATTCTATGTCTATGAGTCTGTTTCTGTTTTGTATTTATGTTCTTTTTCTTTTTTTAGATTCCACATATGAGCGATCTCATATGGTATTTTTCTTTCTCTTTCTGGCTGACTTCACTTAGAAACCTCTTTACAACTCTTACTGCTCTCTGGGGAAGGAGAAAAACCTCTGGACCCAGAGGCCTGGGAGAATAAAATTAATCCTGCTGTCTGGGATCAAAGCGTCCCAGGCGAGCAAAGACGGCTGCTCCGGGTGTCACTTCCCTCAGAGATCCTACCTGGTTCCCTAATCGAAACAATATGTGACTTACTTATCTGCCCCCTTACTCAAGAATAGACCATCCAACATGCAATCCAAACCCTTCACTTCTTGGCCAAGTGGGGATATAAAGTTTCCAAGTCCAAGGTCAAAATGGTCAAACAAGAGGTCACTTATCTAGGAGTTGGTCTGCCTCCTGGAAACCGTAAACCTTTCCCCTGGACAAACTCAGGGAATCTTACAACTCCCTAATCCCACTATTTGAAAACAGCTCAGAGCATTTCTCGGACTAACAGATTCCTGTAGGCTTAGGACCCCTAACTATGGGTCCATAGCCCAACCTCTACATGACAGCTTAAAGGGTAAGGATGACTTAGTACCTCTCCAGTGGGGTCCTTCCCAACAGGAAGCAATGGAAGAATTAAAAAACCTCCTAGTAAGATCCCCGGCCTTGGGGCTTCCAGATCCCACAGGCCCTTCCAGTTCTGTGTTCATGAGAGAGGAGGAATAGCCTTGGGGGTCCTCACGCAACGGCTGGGTCCTACCCAGCAGCCTAAGGGATACCTCTCCACGCGGCTAGATCCCACTGCTTGAGGCTGGCCTTCCTGCCTAAGAGTGTTGGGAGCCCTCTCCGCTCTCCTGAGGAAGCTTTTAAGCTAACTCTGGGGTCCCCTATACAAGCATAAGCTAACCAAGTCTCTGACCTTTTAAAAGGCAAGGGACATTCCTGGCTCTCAGATGCTTGGCTTCTTAAATATCAGGCATTATTACTGGAAAACCCAGATGTCACTGTCTCCGTTTGTGGGACACTCAACCCTGCTACACTATTACCTCCACCAGACCAGTCTCTTCCCTTTCATATATGTCATGAAACCCTATCCATTTCTCTAGGAGCTAGAACAGATCTCACTGACCAACCCCTGGAAAACCCTGATGAGATCTGGTTCACCGATGGGAGCCACATATTCCTGGGAACCTCTTAGTGATCTGTGACTGCTTTCCAAGCAACACTGGTGACATCGCCCTAGGGGACTATGGATCCCTGACAGATAAACCTCTTTCTTCAATGTCTCCTGGTTCAAATCTTTTCTCTTTTAGGGCCCCCACCAAACTGTTTTAATACTAATTTGAAATGTCTCTGACATTAGGGTCCCTCTTTTTACTCCTCCTTTAGTTCACTGGACTAACACTCCAACATCTGCTTTCTAAAACCTAAACCAACTTTAGAAAGCACAGAAACCACTTTTTTTTTTTTTTTAAGACCCTTGTTTGCCCCTTTCGTCCTTTGGCTACGATTAGCTCTATATATTTGCCCCCTATCTTTTCAACCTTCTTATGACACGTGTTTCTTCTCATCTAGAGATAAACTTCAAATGATTATATAACAAGGTAATCAATCAATTAGCCAAGACCACTTATATACAAGCCCCTCAATGAACACCAACCCTTCACTCACATCTTGCCCAAGGACAGCCAGCTAGTCTGGGACCCCAATGAGCTCCATCGTTGCCCCAGATCAGCAGGAAGTAGCTAGAATGTTCTAGTTCTCACTCTCTACATCCCCAAGATTTGGGGTCTTATGACTAGAGAGGGGAATCTTAGGTAGCTTAAATAGAAATGAGCACTAGGCAAAGGGAGAGGGAGGGGAAAGGAAAAACCTAGAGTAGTAGGAACCTGAGCTCTGAATCAACCAGGTCACAGGGAACCTGCGTTGTCAATCAATCAATCAATCAATCAATCAATTAAGCACAAGGCCTGGGGGTGGAGGCGCACCCAGCGTCCTGTCTCAGTGAGACATGGTGCTCCTCCACCCCCAGTCCTGTGGGGTGCATACACTGAATTTGGTCTGTTTTAGAAAACACTCAGGATCATAAAAGAATCATAGTTTACATCAACAAATAATTCTTCACTGGTTTACTCAAAATATCTTGACTTTAGGATATCATTATTAACTTTTATGTTTTAAAATTGTTTTTCATCCTTCTTTCTGTTGTTTTATATTTTTCCTTAATTAAAAAATCCTCTTGCTGCTGTTGATTTTACATTCACTCTTTTCATCATATTTGAGACTGACAATCAACGGCTCCTTTGGTTATAATTGTCTCTTCCCCTTTTCTCTATTTGAAAATGAATAAATACTTTTATCTTATCTAGCTTGTACATGAAATTCCACACATAATTAATTAGTCCCCTCCTGCAGGTATTTTTTAAAAGTTTTAATCATAATGAAAATATTAGTGGCTTCATTTCTATAAGCCATTCACTCTAAGTAGTTGATTATAAAACTGAATTCTTAAGGCATATGCCATTAACCCTATCGATAAGAAACAACACAGCAAAGATTACACACAACAAGATCGACAGCCTTGTAGGGCAAGGTTTTTATCTGTTTGTTCTTTTGTAAATAAAATTTCCTCAGCCACTTTATTCCAATTTTTTTCTCGGCCTTTAGATTTCTGGGTTTTCTTTTTGGCCACTAGAGGTCCACCACCCCTATCTTGAGAACATGCCCGCCTTTGTTAGAGTTCTGCTGTTTGAGGCTTGCCTGAACATGTCCAGCATTTCATGCATCTTTTCATGCGCTGATTCATTAATTCACTCAGCATCTGTTCATCACTGCTCTGATGCTACTTTCAAAGGAGGAGAGAGTTGTGAATTCCTCATGTCTGCCTCTTTCCTGTCCATCCTGTCTACACAAGACTCTGCCTCCTACCTCCCAGGGTCCTTAATCTATCAGACATCTCCTATCCTCTCTCTTCCTTCTCTCTTCTCTGTTCTCCGCTCATCATCATGTTAACTTGCTAATAAGGCTTCCATCCTAAAACCCTTCTTCACCCTGGTTTCTTCTGGCCACTCTTCAAAGTCTTACCACCCATTCGCTGATGGTTCTTACAGGGTCCTTAGTGTTTCCTCTGTCACCTCCCAGTGCTTCTCCACTTGGACTCCATTGAAACCGCCCTAACGAAACACTGACATCCTTGATGCTTCCTCTCTCTCTCCTCATACAGAGTGATTACTGAGTCCTGAGGCCCCACCTCTTCAATAGTTCCAGAATCTGGTTGCTTTCCTCAGGCTCTAGTTGGTTCTTATCTGAATTACACCTACAACCTCCAACTGGACACATGGCATTAGTTTTGTTCCCGTCCAACATTCTCTACCCTCCCACCAGTGATCTTACTAAAAGCACATCTAACCATGTCACCAGCTTGCTAAACTCCTTCCATCATTCCCTGAACCTTCAGATGAAGCCCAAATCCCTAGTAATCTCTGGGTTTGCTGAAAGCAAAAGTGACAATTTCAAATATGTGAGATCTATTACTTCTAACCATAAAAAAAAAAAAAAAATTCAAGAGAAGAACAGTACAGGTATCATTAGGGGACAATACTTCTTCCCCACCTGATGTTTTCTTCCGTATGAAGAGATATTTTTTAGGGTAACACTTCTGGCCTCTCCATCCTCTCACCACACATTTCTCTACTGTATCCCATCAACTGCTCCACTTCTCACTCACCTCCAAGAAGGAAAACATGTTATTTGTGAATTTGGAAGGAGAAACTGCACGACTAGCCCAGCTCCTTCCTCTTTCCTTATTCTGGGGAGTGGGAATTCTCTGCTTCCCTGGGAACTCATTCCTCTCCTGTTCAGAGAGATTTGCTGTGGTCCAGTGCTGCTTTGCAGATACATGTGTCTAATTTGGGGATTCAGTCCTAGGTAACTGATTTGCCTACAGAAATAAGCATGTCCTTTCACTGGTCCTTTCAATAATGTGATATTTTGTCCTCTTTCTGCTGAAACTTAGCTTTATTTATCAATTAGACCTAGACCAGGCAGGGGGAACTATTTATTGGTGCCCCCTTGAAGATACCAACACATTTCAGCAGAAGGTAGTAGCCCATGTTATGGTGACCAAAGCACTCTTTTCTACCACTGTCATAAAATAGCAGTGGATTCATTCATTCATTAACAAATATCTGTTGAACGTCTATAATGTGCTAGGTCCTGAGGATACATCAGTGAACAAAACAGTCAAATCCCTTTCTTCATGAAGTTCATATTCTAATGGAAGAGGAAAAGGAAGATACAAAAATAATATGTATAGAGTTTCCTTAAAAACTAAAAATAGATTTACCATGTGATCCAGAAATCCCACTCCTGGGCATATATCCAGAGAAAACTCTAATCCAAAAAGACACTTGCACCCCAATGTTCATAGCAGCACTATTTACAATAGCCAAGATATGGAAGCAACCTAAGTGTCCATCAACAGATGAATGGATAAAGAAAATGTGATGTATCTCATAGATATGTAATGGAATACTACTCAGCCATAAAAGTAATGAAATAATATCATTTGCAGCAAGATGGATGGACCGAGAGATTATCACACTAAGTGAAGTAAGTCAAAGAAAGACAAACATCATATGATACCACTTAAATGTGGACTCTAAAAAAATGACAAAAATGAACTTATTTACAAAATGGAAAGAGACTCATGGATATAGGAGACAAACTTATGGTTACTAGGGGGCACAGAGAAGAGGGAGGGATAATTTGGGAGTTTGGGATTGGCTGATAAAAACTATGTAAAGAATAAACAACAAGGTCTTACTGCATAGAACAAAGAACTATGTTCAATGGCTTGTAGTAACCTGTAATGAAACAGAATATATATTTTATATCTGTATCTATATCTAGATATATCTAATTGCTATGCTGTACACCAGAAACTAATACGACATTGCAAAGCAAAAATATATATAGAAAAAATAAAATTAACAATAAAAAAAAAAGTAAATGGGAAAAAACATGTTAAAGGGATGGAGAGTAGAATAAGATGGGGGGTAAAGGGCAGCCTCATTGAGAACATAACGTGAAACATTTGCAAAGAATTGAAAAAAATGAGAGGGTAGACAATGGAGATATTTGGGGAAAAGGAGACAACTCCGAGGCAGGAAGCGTGAAGAGGCCAGTGAGGCTGGAGAAGAGGGATTGGAGGAAAGGAAAGGGGGCAATTCATGGGATACCAGGTCAAAGAGGTGATGGGGAGAGGGAAGCAGTTTCTGTAGAATATGAAGGCTGTGATAGTGCTTTATGCTTTCACTCAGAGTGATGTGGGCTATCACTGAAAGATTTAAGCTGAGGAACAACATTACATGACTCATGTTTTCAAGGGATTTCTCTTGCTACTGTGTTGAGACCGAACCTAGAGGGAGCAGTAGTAACAGGGAAATCAGTTAGGAGATTATGGCAACAATTCAAGTGAGAGGGGTTGGTGTCCTGGAAGAGTGGGGGCAGAATGGTAACAGGTTGTCAGATGCTGGATATATTTTACAGATTGAGCCAAGAGGAATTCCCGATGAATTGGCAGTTGGATATAACAGTTGGATATGACAGTCTGTGCTATTAACTACTTTCCAGGGTAACTGCCCCCTTCAGAAACCATGATTAAGCCTCATAAAGTCCATCAGTGATCCCTGCCTCTGTAGGGATCACATCTCAATCATTTAAGTAGAGCTTTTGCAATTCAAGTTACTGCCAATGTAATTGGGAAGTGAATTCTGGTCCAGAAGGACTCACTTCGACATACCACTTGGTAGAGAAATTTAAATTCTTGCTCTACTGGTATCAGTAAACACTTTTAGAATATGCTGTGTATATAAATACATAAAACATATAGCTTTAATGAGAAAATGTATTAATAAATCAATATCCAGCCTCATATCCATAGTAACTGCTAAATGAGTATCTCCTGTGTACCACACTAAGAGTCTACTAAAAGGAGACAATGCATCTGATATTTTGTGAAATTCTGTTCAATTTAAATCTTTATACATTTTTCAAGAGTACTGGGAAAATGCATCATCCATCTTCTTTTTACAGCTTTTACTTAAAAGACCAAATGAAGATCCAGCCACTAAATAGGAACATATCAAAAGACTGTTTTATTAATTTTTCAATTTATAGGCAATTTAAATAAAGAATGACTTGAACTCAACTCAGGAATGACAATTCCAACAAGATTATGAACTAAAATTCCATAGACATTTCTTGAAAGACTACTACTTGTTTGTACTCTTCTATCTAAGGTAAAGTTGTAAAACTATCAATTTCCAAGGTAAGCAATAAAATGTTTTAGTCATCTATATTTTCATTCATTATTATTCAAATGTAACCAAGGTGAGTCAAAAAGTACCCTTGTCCTCAAAGTATTACCAGGAACATTTGTTGGGAACAAAAGGAAAATGCTAATGTTTACTTGCTATTTGAATAAAGTTATAAAAATTAGAACATGAAGGAAAATGACCTATAGTCACAAATGTGGATAAATAGTGTAATCTCTCCTCCCATTGACAGTTGCCATCCATGCCAACTCCACACGTCATTTCCTTTTATCTGTTACTCTCCTGTGTTTGAAGAAACATCCAAGCATCATAGCATAAATGACCTTCACTCCTACCTCTAGAGGCAAAGGTAACAAAGTGGATGTCAGCGTCTCCCTAGATCAACAGGAAGAATATCAAGGATCCGTTTTTACAACATAGTAATCTGGGGTTTTTTTCCACTGCCTTCTGTAACAAAACAGGGAAATGAGGTTTTAAAAAAATCAATGTTCAACGTAAACAAATCATCAGGGCTCCACCTGGCTCCATAGTGTTCTCTGTTTACTTTACAGATGTAACCTTTCCAGGCATTGGCCAATTCCGGTGTGACAAATAAAATTATCTTTAAAATTGGAGTATGACGTCACCACAAACATAGTATGATGGAAACAAAGACATAGCCAGTGCCCATTTATTCAGAATGACAGGAAACTGAATAACTGGATAGTCTTATTAAGTAAGAATTATTGTACATAAACCACCAATTTCCCAAGAAATAGAGTAAAAGCAGAAGATATTTAAACCATAGTACATACAAATTAACCCATTTGGTTCACAGCAGTTACTATGCTATGCTATGCTAGTAATTCTGAATAACAACTTAGGCTTAGATACTAGGTTGAATCAATGCTAGCTTTTTTTTTAATTGAAGTAGTCAGTTTCAATGTATCAATTTCTGGTGTACAGTAAAATGTTTTAGTCATACATATACATACATATATTCATTTTCATATTTTTTTCACTATAGGTTACTATAAGGTATTGAATATAGTTCTCTGTGCTACACAGAAGAAATTTATTTTTTATCTATTTTATGTATAGTAGTTAATATTTGAAAATCTCAAACTTCCAACTTATCCCTTCTCACCTGCTTTCCCTGGTAACCATAAGTTTGTTTCCTATGTGTATGAGTCTGTTTCTGTTTTGCAGATAAGTTCATTAATGTCGTTGCCATCTTTTTTTTTTTTTGATTCCATACATGAGTGATATCATACGGTATTTTTCTTTCTCTTTCTGGCTTACTTTACTTAAAATGATGATCTCCAGATCTATCCATGTTGCTGCAAATGGCATTATTTTACTCTTTTTATGGGTGAGTAGTATTCCATTGTATAAACTAATTTGATAAGACACATGCACCCCAATGTTCATAGCAGCACTATTTACAATAGCCAAGACATGAAAACAACGTAAATGTCCGTTAACAGACGACTGGATAAAGAAGCTGTGGTATATTTATACAATGCTAGCTTTCTAATTTGACCTGAAAGTTGTTAATTTCAACAAATTTCTATCACATGAATACAATATTTGTCTTTCTTATAGATGTATACAAATGTACATCTTTATAACTTCTGTAATTTGAGATTTTTAAAATATTTTATTTGGGAGAAAGAGGAAGAAAGGGGAGAAAATGACTAGGGTAATCCTCACATAAGAATAATAGAGAAAAAGGCACATTTTTTTCTACATTACTTCTAATCATACAGTTTTGTCTCATAGCTTAAAATATTTTAAAATTCTGGTTGAATTTGCAAAAAATTATTTAGCTGTATACCCTTGTCCTATACTTGCTTTTATATTGTAGCAAGAGTAAACCTTCTAGTCAGAAAGATGGAATTCGGAGCATAATAAATTTGAATACAAAATATCCTCGAAATACCTTACCTTGCTTTGGATACTGATTAGGAAACAGCTATGCTTTTCAAATCCAAAGATCAATCTTACTCTTATTTTGTGCATATTAAAGTTTCAAATTCTGTATTCAGCATAGAACTGTATTTTGATAGCAACCAAAAGCTCTCTGCTCCTCTGAAATTGTACTAGCCTCCTAAGAAATGAAAACATCTTCAGTTTTTGTTAACTTTGAAAGGTCTATAGCTTCCCAGGAATGCAGGCATTTTACGGCCCAGCAGATCCCAGCTAATTCTAGCAGGAAGGAAAAGTCCGAGATTCAGGTGCCCAAAGCATCCCTGCCCACGAGGCATCTGAGGCATGAACACGGGGGAGATGCAGCGTGAGGCTGCAGTGGACACTCACCTTCCTGCTCCCTGCTGATCCTCCTTCCCAGCATTCACCGTCTTCTGATTGCAATGCTGCTAACAGCTGAACCTGTGACTTTCAGAGGCTCCCCCTTGTGTACTGGAGTTACCTTGCTTGCAAGTACCTGGTAGGTTAGGTCCCCACATACACAGACTGCCAGGTCTACTGTAGCCAATGGCTGATTCCTAGGTGGGAACAAAATCCCCCACTGCATTCCCCTGAGATGAGACAGCCTCATAAAGATAATTCATACTGCAGAGCTACAAGTTGGACCAGGCTGAGTCTGAAGCTACACCTGAAACCACACCATTGCTTGGCTGCTTCTCCTCCACCTGCTCACTTGTTTCTCCAGGCAGCCCTCCTTTCTAAATCACTTGCACCTGAATCCTTAACTAAACGTCCCACTTCAGAGGGCACTTGATCTACAACAGAGACAAAGCTCATTATTCAAGAGTCACAACTACAGCATTTTAGCTCAGGCAAATAGGTATCCAAGTTAGAAAGTCGATGCAGAAATAGGGGATTGGGGCAGGTGACATTCAGATGAGGATCTGGGGCTGAAAGGCAGCATCAGGGAATTCTAATGGCCACTATCAAAAAGGATTGCTATTCAGGGGCAGAACTCAGTTCTTTTGGAGGAGAATGGGACTTTGGCAAATTATAAGAATGGAGAAACAGGAAGAGGAACCAAAACAGAGGTTAGTTACATACAATGTGGCAAATATTTTAATTTTTTCATGCCTTTTTTTTTTTTGTCCTTCCACCTGGAATACCTACTCCCAATCTGCCCATATTTCCTTCTGCTAAATCTGAAAATTTGAATTAGTCTTTGAAAGCACAGTGCTGATGTCTCCTCCTCTATAAAGCCTTTCCAATGCCATAACACAGGCATATTCACCCTTTCCTCTCTGCCACCTCTATAATGGGTACATAACTGGGTGCAATTGTCACCTAATATTATTATTCATGTTTCATTTTTCTCCCTTTATAGATTGTGACAGCTGTCTTATTCATCATTTTATCCCTAGAACCTGTCATGATGTCGAACGCACCTAGTGTGAATTGACAGGAATAGCTCCCAGAACAATGAAAAATCCCAATTACATGACTGGGGAAAAGCACAAAAATAGATGGGAGCTGCTCACATAGATCCCACCAAAGCTGGGCTGGCAAATCGGATCCAGGCAAGTAGTCGAGAAGTAAGAGGCACACCTGAGGGGTTGGGAAAGGCGGTAGCTATCATGGGGCAAAGAGCCAGACTGGGTTGGAGAAGCATTTATTTCTAGGTTCATGCCTTTCATACCCCCAAACTGGTGAATTACATAAATACCTTATTTTGTTTTGCTGCACATGAAAGACCAAATTTCTTTACACGACATTAAAAAAGTAACTATTAAGATCCTATCAAGTAAACAGTTATTTTTTTTTCCCTTCCCTCTTCTACAATCTGGTGTTATTATGATTGTCTAATGGTTGAAGAAATGAAGTTTAAATCCTATTTGCTACCCAGTTAAAGAATTTATTAAAGAAATTCATTCCAATTACCACCTTAAATGATGATTTTATCTGTGCATTTTGTTCAGGACTTTTTCCCTATAACTTTAGAAGATAGATGGCTGTCGGTTTTGAGAATCCTATCAGTGTTTTGGTACCCTAATTCACACGATTATAGCTAGCTTATCAACTTACTGTATAAAGTAAACCCCATTGACTACACTTTATCTATTCCCTGGTTCAACAAGTGTGGAAACAAAAATGATGCTTGTTCACTCAGACTTCTGTTTTACAAACTCACAGCATTTAGGAAAGATGGTATCATAAGATTTCAACAGCTAACTTTATGGTGTAACTGTCAATTCAAAAAAACACACTTAGTTTTCCTTTTTCTCACTGTCATGATTCCCCTTCTTAGCACTGCAACTTCTCAATGTCAAGTGGAGTAAAGATAAATATTATACAACACGTAGACTGACTCTCACTGACTTCAAAATGGTTCATCTTGAAGTACTTGAAGATTGAATTGCATTCTGAGAGGACAACCTTATCCAATGTGTGTTTTAACCCATTACCCTCATTTCTTGCAGCCAAAAGGGAGTCCTGCTATCTTTCATCCTGAATAGGTTCCATCCTCTCTTTCATATTTGGAAAGTGCCAGTGAACTGGAATCTTCCAACGGTGGTAGCTTCAGTTCACCCCAAACACTCACACCATGTCCAAATTTGTTGATCCCTCTCTCCTCAGTGTCCTAGTATTCAGTCTTCCTCTCCTCCACCATACTGAATTCATTAGTTCAGTATTTATTGTCTGAATTTGGAGCTATTCCCATAGGCTTCTTACCAAATTTCTCACCTGTCGCCTACTCCTGATACAGCCACCAAACTTCTCTTCCTAAAACACGAATTGTATCACATTATATCCTCTGGGAAACTTTCAGTGCTTCCCGCTCACTTTTTGTCAGAGTCAGCATGTTGCCACCTTTCTTGGTAGTTCAAGATATTACTTTCCCTAAGTGCTGCCCTCACAGTAGACTGTTTGCCAGCCAGTGGCGAGCATTGCCTTCTACCCTCTTTGGCTTTATTTACTCCCACAGCCTATAATACCCTTTCTCCCAATCAGATTCCTATTTATCCCTCAGTGCCATTCTCACATGCCATATTCTCCATTAAACACTTTCCTTTGAGTTTTCTAATCAGAATTTACCACACATTTCATAGGCATCCTAAATTGTAAAGACTGTGTCTTAATCAAGTTTGTCTTGATTGTCCAATACTGAAAACAGTATCTAGCCTATAAAGCATGTTCAATTAATGTTTCTTTAATTAAAGAATTTTCTGTATTTTCTGTCTTGGAATGTTACAAGACCCAACTCAGTCTCAGTCTGACATCCTATAAATCTAAACTTTACTGCTAGAATCACTTAGGTTAAGACTTAAATGAGCTTGTCCTTCTAATTATTAAAATGTTTCAATGACCCTCTGTCATTCATTCAAGCAGTTCGGTAAATATTCTTGGAGGACCTAGTATACAATAGGCACTGGAAATAAAAGTATAAGCACAAGACATCCTCCTGGTCTTCGCGGATAGTCTAGAGCAAGATCTACTTAAATCACACCCCCTTGCACACACAAAGGGCAAATGATCCTAACCACTTAGAAGAAAGTGCAAAGTAAACAACAAGGTTCTACTGTATAGCACAGGGAACTATACTCAATATCTTTGTAATAACCTATAATAAAAAAGAACATGAAAAGAAATACATGGATATGGATAACCGAATCACTAAGCTATACACCAGAAATTAACACAACATTGTAAACCAACTATGCCTCAATAAAAAAAAATTTATTTTTTTAAAGAAGAAAGTGCAAGATGTATGAAAGGGAACAACAAAAAGTCTGGACCTATTTTATTTGCCTTTTGGTCTCCAAAGACTGAAAAATTACCAGAGTTACCACCAAAGCGTATTACATGTATATTGAACCAGATAGGATTTTCCCTGCCTTGCTGTTACACAGCATCAAACAAATGTCAGGGAAACTGTCAAGAGGCCTACTCATCTTACTCAGTTTATCATTTTAGTTCATTAGAGATGAAAAGTTTTCAACACTGCTCATACAGATATGGGTAAATACATCTTCTATGCAAAAAGTCCTTATGCTTTTACAAGAATCCCAAATTTAAATTTAAATACATGTGGAAAATGATGGAAATGTGAAAAATGTGGAAACAAGTAGAACAGAGATAAATGACAAGAAGCTAGAAACAGAATAATAAAAATGAGCAGAGAGAAATAGAAGTAAAATTATAAAAAAAGAGGAAACTTGGAGTGGACACCCAGAGAAGTTTCTTCTGCTCATCTCCACGCACATTCAAATCTTCACCCAGTAGCTGGCTTTCCTGTTCCTCTGTCCAATGAAGAGTTAAACTGAATTTCATGTTATGAAATTGTTAAAACAGACATGATTTTTTTTTATGGCTACAGATACCATAACCATGTCTTCATTTTTTTTCTTTAAAAGATCAGGTACATATTTGTGTCTTATTGAAATTTTTCATGGGCCATATAATCACTATTGGAACTATTCATGTCCACTGTGTTGTGTGAAAGGAGCCACAGACAATACGTAAACAGATGGGTGTGTCTGTGTTCTAACAAAACTTTATTTACAAAAACAAACATCCAATCTATGAGCTGTAATCCACCAACCCCCATCTTAGAGGAAAATATACTATTTGAACACACATACATGTCTATGCAAAGTGCCATGTGTATGTTTGGGTTATATAATGTGTGATTCACATGAATAAGGGTATATATTACTCTAGGGTTCAGTCTTCATTAAGTTATTTATACAATATGAAATATATTTTAAATATATTGTAATCTTCATCTTCCACTTTTTATGAGACAGTATTCGATTCATATATATATATATTAATCTTTGTTTTTTATGATACTCCATTTTTGGTAATCAACTGTTCTTTTTATAGTTATTTTTTGAAAGAATACTGCTTTAATCCAAATAGCAAGTTTGAGATATTTGTGTGTGTATTATCTAAGCTAATCACTGTCCCCCCACTATAATACAACCCTGTAACTTTAACTATGAACGTTAATTTGTAGAAACAGGTGCAGCGACCTAATCCTTCAAATTTACTGTTTTCATCATTGACAGTTATGCCCTATATGTAGGCCAATAGCTCTTTTTTCCTGTAGGAATGTACCACTGGGTAGTTATTGATGCCCCCTTTCTAGGAGACAACACAGATATTTCCAGGCGAGTTACTCTAATAGAGAATGTTTTTATGCCTTTTTTTCCAGATAGAAGAGGAAAAATGCACTTAATTGAAGAAAGGCAACGACCGTCCCATTATCTTAGGCTCCAGCACTTTTCTCGATTGAGAGTACGATCAGAGCTCAGCAGATGATCCCTTTCCTTTCTTCTGACCAGCTCAGTATGCAGTTTCCACGACTTAGTTACCTTGGCGCTGTCACCGGGGTACATGGCGGGACCAGAGGCCAAGCAAAGATACTTTAAAGACAGTAACGATGACTGGATATTTACAGAATGAAAGCCAAAACTGCACACTGCAGAAAAGAGAGAGGGAGTTCTGTTTCCCCACTTACAGAAAGAGGCCCAAAGCCAAATTAATTTCTTCTAAAACTGAGGTTTGTGTTACCTGGTCATTAAGTCTGAGCTCAGAGAACTGAAGCTGACAGCTAAATTATAGGCAAAAGTCACTGTCAGGTACTGATCTCATAGCCTTTACACACCAATCTATGTATGGAGCTATTTTCTGTGTTTGATATATGAATCTGATCCTGCCGGCTCTACCCAGGTGGAACTCCAGATGAAGCCCGAGAAATCAATGGAGGAATTGTACACAGACAAGATTCAGGAAGGTAGAAAAGCAAGGTGGGGCTTAGGGCCCCTGGAAAGACAGCAGGCTTGAATTGGCCCTTTGATATTACATCCATTAAGCCTGACCAGCATGACCGCCAACAATATTCTGGTCCTGGATTTGTAGATTGAGCTATGTCCCCTCTAACCACAAAGTGAGGGAACACAGGCAGCTTTTTCTTCAGTTATGGCAAATAACTGGTTGATTAAGTTAAATATATACATAAACACAAGAGGAGAGCATGGCCCGGCAATCTCTAAGTTTAGCAATCGTACTAAATGCATTACCTTTTTTTTCAGTTTTTTAATCTCCTTTCTGCTCACATCCTTAGCAAGACTTAGCAATGCCAGCTAAATTTGAATTTCAGTTAAATAATGAATAGTGCTGTGGAAGTATACCCTCTGCTATAGTTGGGACATATATTCATTTTTTTGTCTGAAATTCAAATTTAATTGGGCATCTTGCATTTCATCTGGCAGCTCTAATTCTTAGTAAAGCATGGAAGATGGAACGGAGTGACACTTCATGTGGGAATATTCATTACTGGATGGATGAATTGGCACTGAGGTTTTCCACACTATGGTTCATTATAGACCAAATGAGATCAGTTTATTGTTTCTTACATAGACACACATAATTAATTCAGAAAAATTGGGGAAGGCCAGTCTGAAATAGTAAAATATTTTAAAGTAAATGATACAATTTAAGGAAAGGAATCTTACAGACTCCAGTCAATTGACAGGCACTCAAAAATATACATATTAAAAGAATTATGTGAGATAAATTGTCCATTACTGTATAGTTGACTTGGTTATTTAATTAATTCCAATTGAAGCTAATAAAGTAGTTAGTTTATTCCTTTGAAGAAAACAGATAATTGTCATTTAAAGCCACTTGAGATGGACAGCAACATAGAAAGTAAGAAATAATAAAAGATTATTAGACAAAGATTAAAGAGAAAAACTCCTCTTGAAATTAACACAAGATAATAATAATAGATAACACTATTGAACACTTACTATTTTTCATATATTTGGGTTGCACATTTTACCGAGCACTTGATATACATCAGCTCATTTTGTCTTTTAATCCTCACAATAACCCTATGAGATAGATACCCCTTTGGTCTCTATTTTATAGGTAAGGAAATCAGGGCTTAAGCCTGATTAAGAAAAGTTACACAGAGGCAGGTCCGAGTCCTTAATCCAGATTTCACTAGTACCATAAAATTCCACACTCTGAGCCATTAAGTATATCAACCCCAACAAGTAAAAGACCAATTTGATATATATTTGAAAATAGGACATAGGTTAGAATAAAATAAGAAGTAACTAAGGTTGAAAGACTCAGAAATCAGAAGACATACAAGCATAGAAAATATAAATAAAGAAGACAAACTAAGAACCTGTCAGTCTATTTTCTGATATAACTGAAGATAACTTATGACAATAAGGTGGCTAGAATCTTGTGCTAGAGAAGTGAACGATGTTACCGTGCACTTTATAAAAGCTCCCAAAGTGAATCAGAAATATCCCTCTGGTGGAGAACGACTGCTCTGGACAGATGCACTTTACGAATACATACAAGTGATTCATTAGGCTGCCGTATGTTGGGAATATTGATTGAGACACAGGGTTGATTGTAACAGGAATGGCACTTTTGTCATTAATTATCACTATGGAAAATGGCTTCCATTTGGGGTGGCTACCAAGGACTCATCGGGCATGGATAGAGCACATGTTAGGAAAACACCCTTTTGTGAAAACAGAATACATTATTAAAGTTGCTAATGGCTTAATCAGCTATACGGTATCAGGAGGAAATAAAAATTTGAGTATCCAAAAAGATCAACACAGGAAAGAAAGAAACATCTAAATGTGATAGTATACCTTTTATAAAGTGCGTACTTGCTTTGAAACTAAAACTTTAATGCCTTGCATGAGTTTTCCCTCCCAAGATTTAGGAAGACACAAAATAGTACCATTCCCTTCCATTCCTGGGTTCAAAACCAACTGAGACAAAGGCACAGAGCTCAGACAGTAAGATACGTTTTATTATAATAAATTTCTGATTGGAAGACATGACTTGTGTTAGATTTATGGCCACAACAGGCCTCCTCTGCTTCACCCTTGAATTAGACAAATGTCCCAGCCAGTAACAAGCAGCTCTAGGCAATCGTAGGCCTGATCTTGCAGGTTTATGACATGGAGAAGCAGAAAATTAATACTTCCGGCAGGCATGTTGCACCCAAAAGTGAAAGAGGAGATGGTATGGAAAGGCACATTCTAAGCAGTTTTTTCAAACTCAATAAACAAGCCACTTGTCTTTCCCAGGAACAGTGATGAGGGACTGGGAAGAGGCCAGGAGTATCACTGGAGCTGAAAAGAAATGGAGATTCTCCCAAAACATGGACCCTTCTCCATCTTATTCAAGCTGAAGCCTCAGTTGATGAAGTCATTCAGCAACTTAAAAGAGTCAAAGAAACTGGAAACTTTGGAATCAAGATTTGATACTATTTGAATTTTGCAGTAAAAACAACTACAGCAGGAACACTTACTTAATGCTCGTCATATGGCAGGCCCAGTTCTAAACTCTTCACAGATATAAATCCAGTTAATCCTTCCAATCATCCTATGAGGGAGATTCTATTATGATCCACATTTTACAGCTTGGGAAACTGAGGCATGGAACAGTTAAGAATAAGCTTCCATATTTTGGCCAGTGGTTCTTCTACTGTAAGTCCCGTTGCCTTCCACCTGTGCAGGATCAGAGACCCTAGAAATTTTGGCTTAATTTTCTGCATTTGTTCTTCAGGCAATAAGCCTTCATTTGGTTTCTGTCCTCAAATGCTGCATCCTCCATAGGATTCGATAAGCCTTAGGCTTTCTCTAAACTGAGCAGTTTCCTTCCCTGGTCTTTGTATCCACCTTCCCGGAGATGCTCCAACTGCTAAAACTTCCCTCAGCAGAGAGGCTGTGTATCTGCCTTCTTTCTAATCTTCCTGCATTTGCCAGTTTAACTTTTCTAGATTTCTCTGCCTCCACAAGCATTTGCTCAGGTTGTCTGCAGATCTCTCAGGCAAAACATGCTCCAACAGCCCACCGGGTAATAGGAAATGAGCTCTTCTCTGTCTCCTCCGTGTGGCACCAGTCCCACTGGGTTTAAAATTAGGGCCCACTTACTTGCCACTTGTCTGTCCACTGGGTTTGAGTCTGTAAATATACACACTTAAAAGTCTAAATGTACTTTCTTCTTGAATTTTTTTCTCTGTGTCCCACCTTGAATTGTTCAAGTCTGTTATTTGAACTTGGTTTGCTATCTGCTGTCCCTTCTCTATTAAGAAATTCCTGATACCAACTTTGGTCTTTAGTTCTTCCTTCTCGGTCTGGCTCATACCTGCCTGCGGACTGGTAACCCAGCCTTTCCCTCTACACATGTGCCTTTTAAACTGCAATCCTCAAACTACTAGTAGGCCAGCATTTTAAAATGTAGAATATAATTAAATGGAATCATGTATAAGAGAATACAATGCTCATGATAATTATGAGTATTTTTGTGACTTTTTTGTTCAGATATGTGACAGTGTGTGTGTACATGTGTGTATTAGAGACCACAAGGTCAGTGCTGGGTGAGAAGTCGGCTGGCCCAACGAGGCCGTATTCAGGCAGAAAAGCACGACTATATGCTGGGGGAACAGAAGGAGGTCCAAGGAAAGATTCTTTTTCCCCATCAGAAGGAAATGTATATCAGAGGCGACACACACTCCAAACCAGGGCTGAGGGGCAAAGCTTTCGAAATGTAATGATATCAGATCACAGAAGAAGGACAGTGAGTTCCAATGACCTCTAAATTCATATAAAGTCATTTAGGTCATATATTAGAAGCATTGAGTCTAAGTAGGGTATTTTGAAAAAGTCTGGGACAGCGAACTTCCAGATTATATGCAATTTAAGAAGGCTGAAATTTTAAAAGTCTTGCTGAATAACATGAATGTTGACTTGAAATAAGCAGAGTGACTTAGTGTAGCTATGATGTCCCTCATCAGCACTGGCGACCACAGGAAAAGAACTGAGAAAGTGGTAGCTCAAGATTGGCCACAAGAGGACGTGGCAAAAAAGGCTGGGATGTGGGTGAGGGGGTTCAGCATGTGGGACGGCAACTACCATTGTGGAAACCTGCTCAGTGCTGGGCAGAAGGGCACTGGAATAGCTGGTCCCCAGGTGCAGGCTGTGTATCTGTCCACAGTGAGGAGAAAGAGAAGATTCTAGGAAGGTAATCTGCATCACTTCTTGGGACTGAAATACTTATTACATATTAATAAATAGGAGGCAAGTAAGTCAGATCGAGGTTTGGGTAACCTTACTTAAATTTCTTGGCTCTGGTCTTCCCTAAATAAACTGGCTATTGCATACCAACTTAGGTGATGGAGGGAAATAGGAAATTAGAAGTGGGAGGTAATTCTGAAACATAGATTCCTCTCCCTCTGTTCTACAGTAGTTCTTGAATCTTCTTTCTGCTTTCTTCTATTTTACAATAGACTTAATTGGTTAGTAAGTCTTTTTAAATTATTCAAGTGGCATTGATTAACTCTTGAAAATCATCTTGAAATGAAAAAAATCTGCTTATTCACTATTGTTGTTTAGTGTTCCAATTATCTATTGTGGTGTTAAAAAATGCCAACACTTAATGACTTAAAACAAAATGATGAATTTTGTTCCCAAATATGCAGTTTATGGGGGGGGGGGGCAGTGCTCAGTGGTGGCATCTTGACCCTGCTCTACTCAGCTTCAGCTGGGGTGGCTCCAAGGCTGGGGTCTGGAATCATCTAAAGATTCATTCGCACCCGTGTCTGTCACTTGGCACTGGCTGTTGACTGGGACCTGAGCTGGGATTGCCTACCAGGACCTCTGCACAGGGCCTCTCCATGTGGCCTGGCCTTCCTGACAATATGGTGGTTGGATTCTTAGGGTAAGCATTCCAGAAGAGAGGCAGCCAGATGGAAGCTGAATCACTTTTCATGACTGACCTTCAGAAGCATCACTTCCGTGCGTTGCAATCACTTGGGCAGTCACAAAGGTCCACCCAAGTTCAAAGGAGAAAAGAAACAGACACTCTAAAGTCACTTGTACCACATTCTTTTCATCTAGGCAGTCACAAAGGTCTGCCAGGCTTCAAAGGGAAGGGAAGTAGGTAGACTCTTCCTCTTAATGGGGAAATGGCAAAGGGCAGACAGCTGACCCTGGGAATATTGCTTTGGCCATTTTCGGAAAATACACTTTGCCACACTTAGTGAAATTCTTTTCAAAAATAAAAAAAAGTATGAAAAGTAAAATCCAATTTCATTTAGCTACAGACAAGAAAGTCTGAAAGCTTTCTCAAATGGAAGCAATGAGATAGATATTGTTACCTTTCTTCTGCAAACCACAGATTTCCTGAGTTTTTGCATCAATGGGAATTTTCCCCTAGCAGTCAAAGGCATGATTTGACCCTAGATTTTTTTATAGGTGCGTCTTAGAGCAGAATCTGAGGGTATAAGTAAAATGCTCTTCTGCTGGAAGCTTATTTTAGAAATAAGTAATGGATGAATCACTAAATAGCTTATGGTTATGTTTTTATTGATTTATGACTCACCAGGTGCTCCTATCTTTCAGGCAAAAATAGTGTCTTTCCACGTAGGTGATTTGCTTTATCAGACCTCGTGGGGGAAAGAGTTCTTTGCTTTATGTTTTACCCTGACAAGGTAATGGCTTTTGTCCTGCTCTTGAGAAGTGACTAAGATGCTTACTTTGGGAAGACGCATTAACTTATCAAGCTATATAAATTCCATTAATGAAATTATGTCTCCTTGGGCATGATTATCTGAAAGAATTAATGCTCTTTCTCAGCATACGGAATTTACTGCGAAGACCCAGTCCTCCCAGTATACACAGGGTACCACAAAAGGGGGATCAGGGACCCGTTCTGGGAGGTTGTGCTCAGGATTAGGAAATGAGTCAGGTGACCCCAAAGTCCTGAGCATCTTTGTCCACTGTCAGAGTGGAGGATGACTCTCTATATCTCATGGCCTTACACTTTTATTCACATCATTTTTTCCCTGCTGAGAGAACCCTACTTCCAACTCAACCATCATCAACTCCAGGAAGCCACCGAAAGCCTCTCTACACTCTGCCAACTTTATAATTACTATAAGTCTATCAGAAGGAGCTCAACATCAGATTTAACTACTTATTTATTAATTCAATATAATACTTTCTATATTGTCTCTTCTTTAGCACTTAACATAATATGTTAAATTATTCTTTATTTTCCTTTCCCATTGGAGACATTGATAATCGTTCTTCCTCTAGTACCCAAAATAAGCCCTTCCAGATAGAAGCGGGCTTTCCAACACTGAATTCATGTTAGACTCCCCATGGCACTTTTTGAAAATACCAGCCCCTGAAACTCACCCCATATGAATTTAAGTCACAATTTCAGGGTGGGGGCTGGGGGGAAAGCCAGGCATCGGGGCATCAGGATTTTTAAAAAAGGATTTTACATCCAGGGCATCCTGGATAATCCAGTGGTCAGTTGAAATGGGGAACCACCAACATAGAGGATATCCAGCAGTGTTTTCCTGAATGAGGTTTGTCCATGGAGCACCATGTTCTCATTACAGATCCTTGAAATATCCGCATTCTACAAAATATAAGAATCCTAGCTGATGTGCTCAGTAAGTACTTTCCGTTTCCCCCAGCGAGAATAAAGTACGGACTTCATAGGCAAATGTATTTCAAGCCATTTTACACAAAGGGTTTTACACAAAAATTATTTCTTTCTCAGAGTACAAAAGTTTAGGTAACAATTTTACCTGATATGGAAAAGGAAATTAAAGATTCTCCAAATGTTATCATGGCCGACATGTGGTTAATCATAAAATAGAATAATCTAGGCCATGGTTTTCAAATTGTGTTCAGGGGAAATGTTTAAGACAAATCCCGTGATTTGTATACAGTTGACCCTTGAACAACTCAAGATTGAACTGGGTCCACTTACATGAGGATATTTTTCAATAGTAAGTACTACAATGCTTCAAGGTCCAGGGTTGGTTGAATCTGCAGATGTGGAGTAAACCACAGAGGTCAGCTATAAATTAACCTCCCCACATTGTTCAAGGGTCAACTTGTATTTTTATTTAGTTTACATAAGCTATATGCCATAATTTAACATTGGTGATTACTGATATATTAAGATATGTTGGTGGTTAAAATTCCTTTTGTGGTACTTCTGCCATTCCATATGCATGTACACATGCATACACACACACACACGTACCTTTTTTGGAAATCAAACCTACTTCCATCTGCTCACATAAAACTGTGTAAGAGAGTTCATTACTAAAGCATATGTGTGCTAGTCTCAACCACATGCTGGCAAGATTTAGGGGCACTGGCTTAGGGGCTGTAGTTCTCCTGGCCAAGAAAAAAAAATCAGTTGTGCGATAACAATGCATAATATATCACAATGCAGTAACTTAATGTTGGGGGAGTTCCAGTCAAGATGGCAGAGTGGTAGGACCACGAGCTCACCTCTCCTCATGACTACAACGAAACCACAGCTGAATGCTAAACAACCATTGAACAAAGACTGGAACCTAGCAAAAAAGATGTTCTGGAAACAAAGAGGGAACCACAGTGGGACGGTAGGAGGGGCGTGCTTGCTATATAATTGGGCCCCATACCCTCTGGGTGGGCGACCCACAAGCTGAAGATTTGTTAAGTCACAGAGGCCCTCCCACAGGAGTGAGAGCTCTAAGCCCCACGTCAGGCTCCCCAGCTTGGGTCCCGGCATTCGGAAGAGAAGGAGGGCCAGGGGGGCTTGGCTCTGGGAGCCTCATGGGACTGGGGGAAACGGAGACTCCATTTGCTTGGGATGTGTACACGGAAACTCATGTGCACCAAGTCCAAGGGCAGAGGCAGTGATTTCATAGGAACCTGGGCCAGGCCTGCCTGCTGGATTTGGAGGGTCTCCTGCGGACATGGGGGATGGCTGCGGCTGCGGCTCACTCAGGGGACATAAAAACTGGTGGAAGACATTCCTGGAGTGTTTATCTACATGAGCTTTCCTGGAGGCTGACACCTTGATTGGATCATTAGCACCAAGACCTAGCCCCACACAACAGCCTGTAGGGAAGCCTCAGGCCAAACAACATACAGGGTGGGAACACAGCCACACCCATCAGCAGACTTCCCAAGCCACAAACACCTCTAGACACAGCCCTACCCACCAGAGGTCCAGGACCAAGCTTCACCCAGCAGTGGGCAGGCATTGGCTCCTCCTGCCAGGAAACTTGCATAAGCCTCTAGTCCAGCCTCATCCACCAGGGGCAGATACTAGAAATAAGAAAAAATAATCCCAAAGCCTGTGGAAGGAACCCACAAACACATAGAAAGATAGATATGAGGTGGCAAAGGAATATCTCCCAGGCCAAGGCACAAGATAAAATCCCAGTAGAAGAAATAAGTGATGAGAAGATAGGTAATTTATCTGAGAAAGAGTTTAAAGTAATGATGGCGAAGATGTTCAGAGAGCTCAAGAGGAGTACAGATGCACAAAATGAAGTTTTTAGCAAAGAGTTGGAAAATATAACGAATATCCAAACAGAGCTGAAGAACAAAATCCCTGAAATGAACAATACACTAGAAGGAACCAAGAACAGACTAAACGAGGCAGAAGAATGGATCAGTGAGCCAGAAGACAGATTAGTGGAAATCACTACTTCAGAACAGAAAAAAGAAAAAAGAATAAAAAGGAATGACGATAGTTTAAGAGAACTCTGGGACAACATGAAATGCTCTAATATTTGCATTATAGGGATCCCAGAAAGAGAAGAGAGAAAGGACCTGAGAAAAATTTTGGAGAGATAATAACCGAAAACTTCCCCAACTTGGGAAAAGAAATAGTCACTGAAGTCCTGGAAGAACAGAGAGTACCACACAGGATCAACCCAAAGAGGAACACACCAAGGCACATAGTCATCAAATTGACAATTAAGGATAAGGAGAAAATATTAAAATTAGAAAGAGAAAAGCAGCAAATAACATACAAGGGAACTCCCATAAGGTTATCAGCTGATTTTTCAGCAGAAACTCTACAGGCCAGAAGGGAGTGGCAAGATATATTTAAAGTGATGCAAGGGGGAAAGTTACAACCAAGAATACTCTATCCAGCAAGGCTCTAGTTCAGACTTGATGGAGAAATCAAAAGCTTCACAGATAAACAAAAGCTAAAAGATTTCAGCACCACTAAGCCAGCTTTACAACAAATGTTAAAGGATCTTCTCTAGTCGTCAAACCATAAGAAAAGAGAACAAAAAAAGAAAAAAGAGAAAAAAAATAGACCTACAAAAGATTGCTTTGGCAGTTCGGGGTCTTTTGTGGTTCCTTATAAATTTTGGAATTGTTTGTTCTAGTTCTGTGAGGAATGTCTTGAGTATTTTGATGGGGGTTGCGTTGGATCTGTGGATTGCTTTGGGTAGTGTGGCCATTTTGATAGTGTTGATTCTTCCAATCCAAGAGCACAAGAAATCTTTCCATTTCTTTGTGTCATTTCGGTTTTCAGAGTATAGGTAACCTTGGTTAAGTTTATTTCTAGGTGATTTGTTGTTTTTACTGTGATGGAAATGTCTCTGCTAGTTATAAAATTCTGGTTTTTGAAGTGAAAAAAGAAAGTGAATGATGGGCTGCAAATGGCAAAATATCCTTCTTTTTTAATGGGTGAATTGTAGCCCGTTTTATATATATATATATATATATATATACACACTGCATCTCCATTATATATTCAACTATTGATGTGCACTTAGGATGCTTCCATATCTTGGCAATTATAAATAATTCTGCTGTTAATAGCAGGGTGTATGTATCTTTTTGCGTTAATTCTTATTTTGTGGTTGGCTTTATTCCTTTGATAACTATGTAAGTTAAAAAAGCTAAAGCTCTAAACGTTCTTAGAAACTATGAACAGTACATATATGTAAATTAAAAAATATATGTGCAACAACAAAAAATGATCTAACAAGCCATGAAAGACATAGAAGAAACTTCAAAGACATATTACTAAATGAAAGAAGCCAGTCTGAAAAGGCTACAATCTGTACGATTCCAACCAAGTGACATTCTGGAAAAGGCACAGCTACAGAAACAATAAAAAGATTGTGTTTTCCAGGGGTCTGGGGAGAGGGAGGGAGAGAAGAATGAATAGATGGAAAACAAAGGATTTTTAGGGCAATGAAATTATTCTGTGTGATACTATAGTGGTGGCTACATGTCATTATGCATTTGTCAAAGCCCATAGAATGTACAACATCAAGAGTGAACCCTAATGTAAACTATGGACTTTGGTTGATAATAATGTGCCCATGTTGGTTCATCGATTGTACCAAATATGCCACACTGATGAGGGCTGTTGAGGGTAGGGAAGTATATATGTGTGGGAACTCTGTATTTTCTGCTCAATTCTGTTGTAAACCTGAAACTGCTCTAAAAAAATAAAGTCTATTAAAAAAAAAAAAGAATGAACATCAACAATCCCTTTTAGATACTACAGAACCCTTAACAGAGCCAAAAATATTGCAGGGAGTTTTGTTGTTATTGTTGTTCTAAAGCCTAGGGAACATTTGCCTTTATGGAAAAATTAAATCCAGGGTCTATTTCCTTCTTTAAGAGATCCTCTAGCCTGCACAAAGGTACGTTAAAAAATCAGGTAGTTCTTCTATTTCAACAAATACATAAATGAATGCTCAAAGCCTATGCTGAGAGTGATTAAACATAATAAGTAATCTATGTCAAAACATTTCCCATAGCTGACAGTGTGTCCTGCATTCCTTGAACTTCAGCCCCTGTGGTCTGGGACAGTCTCACATAACAAGCATCTTTCCCAGGAAGCCTTCATTAACATCTGTGGAATAAATGAATGAGTGAGGAGAGGAATACATTAACACCAGAAAAAATTTCCATCAGGTAAAAATATTAAATATCTACATGGAGCAACTAGCCTTGTTCGACTTATTTTGTTTATCCATACTCTTATTAAAATTCCTCTTCAAAATTTGGAGACTATAAGTTTGCCAGGAAAAGTGTCAGATATTAACACATCGGTAATTACCAGATGCATAACTGGATATAATTGGGCATTCCTTGAACTGGAAATACATGAAAGGCTGAGGTATATCTTGAGAGGGAAAAGCCCTAGACTGTGCCACCACCACACCCCTCATCATCCAAGGTTCTTCCCTCTCACTCACCAGGACAATGGACAAGACAAGAACTACATGTTGAGAGGCAATTATCCAATTTCTACATTAGCTACATCTTTCCCTTATTCTTCTCATTCCTGCTGCTTGTTCTTCACCATCATTTTACTTCCCATTAGCACCTACTGCACTGAGGAGCAAGGAATGAAAAGTAGTGAACATGACTCAGTCTATTTTAGATATTAACAAGCTCACTTTAAAGCACTATATAATAGAGGGTGCTCTAACTGTGGAGAAAAATAACTGCAATAGAGCAATGGAGCAGAAATGTGTCACATAGCAGGGTGGAAATCACAGAAACGATTTGTAAGAAAAGGCTGAACAGGGCACAGGCAATGTCCTTGCATCCAGCAGAGTAGAAATCCTAACAGCACAGGCCAGCAGGGAAATCAGCACAAGAAAATCTGAGTGTCACAATTCCCACATCTTCAATCATCCTAATTAGGCTTCAGACATTTTACATGCTAAAACTTTGTGTTCAGTGTATGTGTGTATGCCGTGTGTGTGGGCATATAGTTCAACGTTGGGGTAGGAAAAGAATTTGTCGTTTTTATATAGCATTCTATGAGTATATATTAAATGCACTGGGTTTTGTATTTGTTTCCTTTTTTGCTGAAGTACAATTGACTTACAATATTATATTAACTTCAGGGGTACAACATCATAATTAGATATTTTTATACATTGCAGAATGATCGCCATGATACATCTAGTTACCATCTGTCACTATAAAAAGTTATTACAATCTTATTGACTGTATTTTCTAGGCTGTATGTTACACCTCTGAGGCTTACTTGGTTTATAACTGGAAGTTTGTGCCTCTTAATACCCTTCACCATTTCACCCGTTTCACCCAGCCTCCTACAACCCTCCCCTCTGGGAACCACTAGTTTGTTCTCCAGATCTATGAGAGTGTTCCTGTTTTGTTATGTTTGCTTGATTTGTTTTGCTTTTTTAGATTTCACAGATAAGTTACATCATATGATGGTTGTCTTTGTCTGAATTTTTTACCTAGCAAAATAGCCTCTAGCTCCATCGATCTTGTTGCAAATGGCAAGATTTCATTTTTTATGACTAATATTGCATTATATATGTCATATCTTCTTTATCTACTCATTTATTCATTAACACTTAGGGTCTTCCATACCTTGGTTATTGTGAACAATGCTGCAATAAACATTATGATGCATGTATCTTTTCGATTAGTGTTTCTATTTTCTTCAGAAAAAGAGCCAGCTGTGGAAATGCTGGATCATATGGTAGTTCTATTTTGATTTTTTTGAGGAGCCTCCATACTCCTTTCCATAATGATTTTACCAATTTATATTCCCATCAACAGTGCATGAGGGTTCCCTTTTCTCCACATCCTCACCAACACTTGTTATTCCTTGTCTTTTTGATAATAGCCATTCTGACAAGTGATATCTCAATGAGGGGATATCTCATTGTGGTTTTGATTTGTATTTCCCTGATGGTTAGAGATGTTGAGCATCTTTTCATGAGCCTCTTGACCGTATTTCTTCTTTGGAGATATGTCTACTTAGGACCTAAGCCCACTTTTTAATCAAATTGGTTTTTTTTTTATATATATATTGAGTGGTGTGAATTCTTTATGTCTTTTGGATATTAACATCTTATCAGACATACCATTTGCAAATTTTTCTGCTCAGTAGGTTGCCTTCTTGTTTTGTTGGTTTTCTTTGTTGTGCAAAAGGTTTTCTAAATGACGTAATCCAATTTGTTTATTTTTGCTTTTATTGCCCTTGCCTGAGAAGACAGATATCTTACCAAAAATATTACTAAGACCAATGTCAAAGAGCTTACTGCATATGTTTTCTTCTGTAAGTTTCATGGTTTTAGTTCTTACATTTAAGTTTTTAATCCATTTATTTTTGTATATGATGTAAGAAAGTTCTCCAACCTGATTCCTTTGCATGCAGCTGTCCAGTTTTCACCACACCATTTGTTGAAGAGAGTGTCTTTTCCCTATGGTGCATTCTTGCCTCTTTTGTCATAGACTAGTTGACCATATAAGTGTGAGTTCATTATTGGGCTCTCTGTTGTGTTCCATTGATCTGTCTGCCAGTACTGTTTTGATTACTGTAGCTGTGTAGTATACTTTGAAACCAGAGTGTGTGATACCACCAGTCTTGTTCTTCTTTCTTAACATTGCTTTGGCTTTTCAGGTTCTTTTGTGACCCTGTGCAAATTTTAGGATCATTTGTTCTAGTTCTGTGAAAAGTGGCATGGGTATTTTGATAGGTATTCCACTGAATATGTAGATCTCTTTGGGTAGTACAGACATCTTAATAATATTGATTCTTCCAGTCCATGAGTCTGGTCTGTCTTTCCATTTATTTGTGTTGTGTTGAGTTTCTTCTGTCAATGCTTTATAGTTTTCAGAGTACAGGTCCTAATCCTAGGCATTTCACTCTTTTTGATGCAATTGTAATGGGATCATTTTCTTAATTTCTCTTTTTTATAGCTTGTTTTATAGTTTCATGGTTTGTACAGAAATACAACACATTTATATATATTAATTTTGTATCCTGAAAATTTACTGAATTTATTTATTAGTTCTAATAGTTTTTTGGTGGAGTCTTTAAGGTTTTCCATATATAGTATCATGTCACCTGCAAATAGCAATAGTTTTACATTTTACTTCTTCTGTTCCAATTCCATTCCAACGCATTTTCTTTTTTTTTCCCATATGATTGCTATGTCTAGGAATTCCAATGTTCAACTATATTAAACAAAAGTGGTCAGAGTGGCCATCCTTGTCTTGTTCCTAATCTCAGGGAAAAGCATTTTCATTGCTAACTAACCCATGTTAGCTGTAGCTTTGTCGTATAAGGTAATTATTACGTTGAGGTATGTTTCCTCTATATCTGCATTGTTGAGAGTGTTTATGATAAATGAGTGTTGAATTTTGTCAACTACTGTTTTGCATCTATTGAGAAGATAATAAAATTTTTCTCTCTCATTTTGTTAATATGGTGTATCATGCTGACTGATTTGTAAATATTGAACCATCTTTGATTACCTGAAATAAATCCTACTTGATTATGGTGTATGATCTTTTTAATATATTATTGAATTTGGTTTGCTAATATTTTCCCAAAGATTTTTGCACCTATGTTCATCAGGGATATTGGCCTGTAATTTTTCTCATTGTGTCTTTGTCTGGTTTGGATATCAGGGTAATGCTGCCTCCATCTAATGAGTTTGGAAGCATTCCAGTCTCTTAAATGTTTTTGAATAGTTGGAGAAGAACAGGTATAGGTGCTTCTCTAAGTGTGTGGTATAATTCACCTGTAAAACAGTCTGGGTCTGCACTTTTCTTTGTTTTTTTGATTACTGATTTAATTTCTATTCTAGTAATAAATCTGTTCAGATTACCTGTTTCTTCCTGATTCAGTCTTAGAAGTTTGTACAATTCCAGGAATTTATTCATTTCTATTTGACAGTACTCTAAATTGTGGAATATTCAAACAGACAAAATCACTCGACAAAATAACAGTAGGAATTGGGAGGAGCCTTTAGACTTCATGATAAAATGTGGGCACATGTCTCTCTCTAAGTCAGGCGTGAACATTGTGTAAGTCTTTTGGCAAGATTTAGGTGATGTTCTCAATCAAATCAAAGAATCTCACAACCTAGTTGTTTTGGGTTGAATTGTGTCCCACATAAGATATACAAGTCCTAACCTCCATACTGTGAATATGATCTTATCTATAGATGATCAAGTTAAGATGAAGTTGTTAGGGTGGACCCTAACCCGATAAGACTGTGTCCATACAAATAGGGGAAATTTGGACACAAAGATAAACGTGCAGATAGGGAAGATGATATGAAGACACAGGGAGAAGAGGGCCATCTACAAGCCAAGGAACACCAAAGACTGACAGCGAAATCCCAGAGGCTAGGGGGCAGGAAGGGAGTCATTTCTTTTTCACTGCCCTCGGAGGAAGCCAACTTGGCTGACACCTTGATTTCAGACTTCTAGCTTCTAGAACTGTGATAAAATAAATTTGCACTGTTGAAGCCACCTAGTTTGTGGTAACTTATGATGGCAGCCCTAAAGCCCTCATACCATAGACTTCATACACTCTTTGTTACTTCAGCTGCTAGGGAGTTACAGCAACTGGAGGGTATGTTCTGGCACCAGTAACAACAGCCAGTAACAAGGTACAGATTATTTAGAAAACAAAGAAACTATTTGTCATAGGAAGAAACAGAATTTTCTTAACCTTACGTTCATGCAGGTCATGGCTCTCCTCCGGAAGGAGAACAATTTTCTATGGTAATCACTTGATGAGCTCATCATTTTATTTAATGTTTGTGTGTGTCCCAAACTCACTTAAAAAATATGTAAAAAGCGAGAATAAAATCCTATCTTTAAAGAGACTATAATTAGTTGTGGGTAGGCAAGACACTGACCAAATTAAAAATCAATAAAAGGCAATGTCGAGTGGATTTCTAAATTGAACAGTGTTGTAAAACTCAATGTTAGTATGAAAAGCTCATAGGAAAACTGTCTTTTAAAATTATGTTTTTAATATGTGTAAGCAGAATACATAATACTCCAAAAAAGAAGTCTATTTTTAAATTAATCTTATTTTAAAGGTTTTATTTACTAGAGCTCTCCACTCTTGACTACAATTGTGATTTGGTGTCCACATCGTCTAAATATCTACATAAAACATGTAAAGAAGCACTTCTGCCTCTGGACTCAAACCATCTAATAAGAAGGGTTAACTGAAAACAACTAAAGCTAGAACGCAGAACATGAATTATATGTGGTTTTCTTCCTTCCAGCCCATTGTTATATTACACACTATTATATATTAATTGTCACATCATATATATCAAACCACAAATAATACATTCACTATAAATTCCTTAAAGGCACGGCGTGTGTCTTGTTCCCACCTAGGGTCCAAACTTTTCAAAAGAATCGGTCGAATTAGCAAACAAAAGAATAAATGGGACTCTGATATTAACTCCTCACCAAGGGATGCATTTGCACTCAGCAATATATTTTGCCTTCTTATTGCGTTGACTATTGATCCCTTAGTGTGTGATCCACACTGTTCTCTTTTCACACCATTCAGTGCTGGGTTATTGACTCCCTGCCTCAGGACACTTAGCACTATTTGCAGGAAATTCCAGGTATTTGCTGATGTGCTTGCTTAAAGTTCACTTTGAGTACAGAACCTCTGTCAGTTATACTGTGAGGGAGGCTCTATTACTCTCCAGTATTTCCCACAACAAAGGTTGTTTGTTTATTGGTAGGTTGCTTCTTTTTTTTTTTCTTTCATGTGTTTTTATTTGTTTGTTTTGGCAACTGCAAGTTAACACCCATCAGACTGTCAAGAAATTAACCCAGTAGGTTGAGCCCAGCTCTTTTGGGAAGGAGGGGTTTAAGGTGGAGAAAAGAAAGAAAAGGGAGAGAAGGGAAGAGAAGGAAAGGGAAGGGAGGGAAAAATTGCATTCACAGTATGGGTAAATATTGCCTTAAAAAATGGTTGCATTTCTTACCTAGTAATGCAATAATTTTGCATTTAAAAATTGTTGAATGCAAAAATTGCATTCAACAGTCAAAAAAAATTTTTTAAGCTACTATTTACTACTACTCTCCATCAGCAACTTTCGGCCATGGGAGAGTTTTTAAAAAAAATTTTTGCATGACCCCATTTCTTTGGCTTCTTTGAGTTTATTGAGCTTGCGTCTGGCTTTCCTTGAATTCTGCTCTTTTTGCATCATTGACATCTACTTTTGTATCTTTTTGACAAGAATAACTTCCAGAATATGACCACTTTGAGAACAATCTCTCAGGTTTCACAGGCCACCTAGATTAAGAAGATTGGGTGATTTACTGTATAATTCTTAATAGATGAGCGACACTAGCCCTGGACAGGTGACAAGTAGATACGTTGTATTAGACTCTGCTTCTGCTCTTGGGCACAATCCAGTATCCACTTGCTGTCCACTGGACGCAGGAAAATGAGTACTTAAAGCATGCTATGAACTAAGTCCCTGCTGCTCAGATGATAAATTCAGCATTATGTGCCAACACTCTATAAACTAAATCTTACTAAATTTAGGATGTCCCAGCTAAAACTAAACAAAAGGTTCTCCTGAGCTCCCAACAGGAAAAAGGTCCCAAATCAGTTGGATAGGACCAGCTTATATACTGAGATGCCCTAAAGTTGTGACCCTAAAGTCACCAGTGGGGAGCCCAGGATTGGCGCCCGGTGATTGCTGAGATGTTAAGGAAGGACTTTGGCTCACTGAGTATGTGATTCTCAAGAAGACAAAGACGTCTGTTTCTGTTTGAGAGGAATGTGGGGAGTGGTAGACTCAGAGCCTGGCACTGGAGACAATCCTCCCCACTAAGCTAGCTCTGTGGAACAATGTTGCTCCTTAAAGACTATGAAAATGAAAATACTCTTACCCTCTTTCTACTGACAAAAAGCTTCAATTAAATGAAACAAAAGGATTCAAAGAAGAGATCAACGTGACCTCTGTGTGTGGTGAAATAGAGGCGGAGCATTCCTCTAGCTCCACACCTATTCAGAATTCACTGCTCCCCATTGCTATCCAGTCCATTCATCAGCTGAAAAAAGATGCTCAAGGCACCTATGTGTGCACAGTCCTAGGGGCTCTGTACCTGCCCTCAAGGCCTTACTCTCTGGCATGGGATATAGATATTAAATGAGTAAACTGCAAAAATAATTGTGTGTGTATATATATATATATATATATATATATATAATTACAAACAAATAACTAAGAAGGGGGAAACCATGGTGCTATGAAAACAATAACAAGGAACACAGGTTACTGTGAAGTAAGTCATGATGGATTATGTTTAATCTGAGACCTGAATTATACAGAGAAACCATCTATTTCAAGGCAGAGGAAGAACCTGATGGTCAGTGGGGGACAAGGAAGAGCTGAGCTAAAGGAACTGCAGGAGATACCGCATGAACGGCTGGGATGGAGAGCAATGGGCGGAGTGGGAGGAGAGGAGGGTGGAGGAATAGGTAGGCGGTGGTAATACAGGGCTTTACAGCGTAAGAAATTTGGATTTTATTCTAAATGCGCTGTGAAGCCATTAAAGGGCTTTTAGCAAGAGAATAATCTGATAAGACTGAGGGTTTTTTTTGTTTAACTTTTTAAAAGTTTTTTTTAATTTTTAAATTTGGGGGGTAATTAGGTTTATTTGTTTGTTAGTGGAGGTACTGGGGATTGAACCCAGTTTGTATGAAATGTTTTTATTTTGTCTTCCCTCTTGAATGAGTTGGGTATTGACTCCAGGTTGACAGCTATCTCCTCTCAGCAATCAGAAGATGTTCTAGTTCCTCCTGGCCTCTCTGTTATTGTGGTTATAAAGTCAGCTATCAATTTACTGTCCCTTCTTTATGAGTTCTATGTACTTCCTCTCAGAGTTCTTAAGTCTTAAAAGGCTTTCTCTTTGCTTTTGGTGTTTTTCAGTTTCACTAAGGTGTTTGGGACAGTGGGTCTAACTTAACTTTTCCTGATTTCCAGATCATAGTGATCCTTGAATCTGGGGATTTATATCTTTCACCAAGACTGGAAAATTTTCTGCCAGTTATCTCTTCACATTTCTCTCTTGACTCTTTCCTCTCGGATTTCCTATTTTAAGTATGATTAACCTTGTCATACTGCTTTCGGTGTCTCCTAATGTCTTGGTCACAATCCTTTCACTTTATCTCTGTGGTATTTTGGTTCATTTTCTCATATCCATCTTCTAGCCTGATAATTATCTTTAGTTTTATTTAATGGGTTTTTATTCATCTATTGTTCCATTATGCATGTTTTTTAATTTTAAGAATTTTTTTTTTACTTCTAAAATTTCTGTTTAATTCTTTTTCAAAGTTTTTTTTTTTTTTTGGTTTTGATTATTAAGAAATATTTTAAATTATCTCAAGTTCTGGTGCTTGAGTTCACTGACTCAGTTATGGTAGACTATTTCCTCCCGCTTTAGCACTTTTTTACAGTTAACTCATCTTTAGTGGGGCTTGTGTTTTCTGTGAAAGTAGGCAGTGGTCCAAGTTGTAGAAACATTCTTCCACAGAAGAGCTTTGGATTTTTCTGGAAGATATCACTAATCTCACAGCATTTTATATTTATTTCTCAGCTGGGGTGGGGTAGGGATGCAGCTCCTGGATCATGAGATTCTTGTGATGTATTAGGCCCAGGGTTTTAAATTTCTAAAAACAAAACAAACCCAACCAAACAAAAAACCCTGCTTTTAACCAGAGTCTAGGTCAGAGACAGACAAGCTTCCTTGACATCTTCCTGATGTGGTGGACACATTTTGTTCTGATCCTTTCTTTCACTAGGGGTGTAGGCCTCCAAAGGGCTCAATTTATTCACCTCCACCTCCTGAAATCTTGTGGAACCAAAGTTTGTCTCTAGTCCCTCTGTCACTTCCAGGACAGCCACAGGATTATCTCCTGTGCTTACCACCTTGGTTTTCCCTTCCTTCTTTACCACTATGGCACTTGCGGATTCTCCGTTATAATCTGCAAGTTTAGCTACTCACTTAAGGAAATTATTGTTTTATTTTATTTAGCAAGTCTTTGAATGGAAGGGTAGTTTTTTGGTCCTTTTATTGGAATTGGGGGGCTTGACCTTGTTTAGCCTCCAAAAAAGGCTAAAATCATTACTCTTGTTTAGATGTAACATGAATATGTGTTAAAATTTTATTTAATTTATTATTAATGAAGGAAACTGTAAGATGTTTACCAGGTCCAACAAGAAGTCAAAAAACACAAAATTATGGAATAAAGGAATGTTGAAGTGAACTTACAAATGAATAGGGAAACTGGCTTTTTCCATGGGGAGGAGGAAAGTCCACTGAACATCCATCAGACAGAATATATTTGCATGTCTACAGACAAGCCTTACTTTGAATTGTTATCATTTATCTGTAATTTACAGAGTTGTAAAATAGCTAAAAAGCAATGAAAGGTTGGAATCAGATAATCTGAAAAGATGGGCTCTAAATAGTGCCAGTTTTCCACTGGAGACTCCCAATAATCTTTTGTAATTTCCAAATATTCCTGCAACTGACCAAGAGTCTCTCTTTGACCAAACTTTAATCAGCCGTCTCTGAACTCTCTGGTGGACTAAATGTGTCCCCTCCAAATTCATATGCTGAATTTCTAATACCCAAGATGATGATATTAGGAGGTGAGGCCTTTGGGAGGTGATTAGGACAAGAGGGTGGAGCTCTCAGAAATGGGATTAGTGCCCTCATAAAAGAGGCCCCAGGGAGCTCCCTCACCTTTTTCACCACAGGAGACATAGCCAAAAGATAGCCTTCTAGGAACCAGGAAGTGGGCCTTCACCAGACATCGCATCTGCCAGCACCTTGATCTTGGACTTCTTAGGTTCCAGAACCCTGGGAAATAAATGTTTGTTGTTTAAATCACCTGGTCTACCTTTTTGTTCTAGCAGCCTGAACTGACTAGAATATCTTTTCTCAGCTAGGCCCTGACTTTTGGGCTTCTGCGTTTACCCTTCTGTTGTCCAATTTCAGCAAGAATCCTGCTAAGCTAGTTTAGCCAGATTCCCCTATCCTCAATATCTGATCAGGTTCCTTTTCCAGGATCCTCTGGGTGATATCTAATCACCGCCTTCCCTTCAGCAAGAATCCTGTCAGCTCAGATTAGCCTATCTGCCTTACCACTGACATTTTCTTAGTAATTTTCCATTCACTGACCTCACCCTGTTCCTTGGCTTCAAATTCCCACTTTTTCTTATTGCATTTGGAGTTGAACCCAGTCTTTCTCTCCCATTGCAATGGTCCCCACACCTATAGAATGGTCCCGAAGTCTGCCTTGCTAGTCTTTCACTAGTGTTATGAATAATTTTTTTTAACACAACCTTGGATGTTTTAGTAGTTTTTTGGAGATTACCTTCATAATTATTTCTTTATCTTCATAATGGGGAAAAAAAAAAAACAACCCAGCATTTCCTTTTCTATCTTTTGCTCAGTTAATGGAGCCTAAGTTGGATGTGGGAATAGGGGATAAAGAAGGAAAAGGAATTACTTTAATATATCTCCCCTTTCCTCCTGAAATGTTTGAGAAAATGTAAGGGGCCATAAATGAACGTTTGATCCTAGTCATTGTTGGGGCCTTAGCCTGTCAGGTTGTTTACTTAAGGAAGAATGGGTGATGGGTAGCCGGCAGCTGTTGTTTATTTGTGGAATATGCACAGGGTATAAGTGCTTTAGGTTCAAGGGACAGAAAATCCATTCTCCATTCACCTACTACTCCAAACCACTCCCTGTGAAACATATTTTGAAAACCACTACAGACGTTTGAAAGGTGAAGTTGCATTCAGGATTTTCCTTTAGATTCCAGGGTTGGACTTTATCACTTTTGTTTCTAGGAAGGAAGATTAAGCAGATTTTGCTCATATATTATCACAGGGCTGAAAGCACTTGGCGACAGCCCTGCATGCCCAGCCTTGGGAACCCCAAGGGAGTTGGGTGAAAAGTCCTGGAGTGGGATAAAAGGCAGGAAAGATGAGCTCTTCCTCCAGCAATGGGCAAGCAGCTGGCTCTACTCTTCACTGATTTTATGTCTCTGTCTGTGTCCCACACAGAGGCACTTGACTTAGGCAGTTGCTGTTTCATGTAGTAGAGATTAAAGGGATAGAGTAAAATGTGGAAAAATTCTGTTTTCTTAAATGTGGGGAGGAATGAGAAATTTACAGGGAAGAAAAGATTGATAAGTTTGCTCTGAACACTTGCGTTATGTAGAATTCTAAGGAGCTGGAATTATATAGATTGAAGGATTTGTCCATATTTTTAATCAGTTTCGTGCAGTCCCTATAAATTAGTTTAACGGGCTTTGTATAGTAACATGGAAATCATTCATAATAAGTGAGAAGGGCAGGATATAAAATAATAGGTGTACTGATATATCAATACTGAAATGGGAAAGGAATATGGGTAACATAAACTTGGATTTTTTTTAACCATAGGAAGGTTGTATGCTTTTAAAAAAAATTGTTTATATCTTTGTGTCTATAATAATTGGATAATTTTACAAAGAAAAAGGATGGAAGATGAAAGAGGAAAAAGATGAATTTTCTTACTCTTACTATGACCTGACTGCAAATGTTCACACTTTACCCATAGCTATAACCTTGAAGTGGAATATATCAGATTGCTTAGCTGACGGTGGGACATACCTATGCAAGATAACTTATGGAATTTAAAATTCGTGTTTGTTCTCTCTGACTTTCAGGTTCTTAGGGCTCTGAGGCTTCAGAGATTCCTGCAGGAATAAGTGCAGAAGTAACCAGAAGTTCAGTGTTCTCCTGGTCTTTTGTAAAAGCCCAGAAAAGCAATAAAGCCAGGGGTCATGGAGGGTGAGAGAGTCCCTCGGAGCTAGGAGTGACGTGGGTGGGTGCTCCCCATGCCGGGTGTGGAGGCTGTGAGCCCCACAGGCACACTGCGAGCGGGGACCCCGAGGGAGTGAGGGACTGGAAGTGAGACCCATTTTCCAGGTCCATAGTTAACCCCAGGAGCTTTGTAGCTCGGGATGGGGAGAGACCTGGCAGGACTGAAATGGATCTCTTCCACCCAGGACAGGGGTCCAAATTAAGGTGCTAAAAAATAAAACAAGCCCCAGCCTGTGGCCTGAGATTCAAAATGCAAAGCAGATGCAAACCTCGGCAAAGAACAAGAAAGGAGAATCAAAAAATCAGAGTCTAGGTCCAGTGCTAGCGAGCTGAAGCCAGGTGTTTGAAATGTTAATCACCTGGAAAGCCCTTCCCTGCACAAAGTCCTTGGGTACAGCGGTAGGTAGTTCTCAAACCCAGAATCAAACGCCCGGAATCATGTGGACGCTCCCTGGGCATGGCTTGTTGCGCCCCAGTCCCAGTGCTTCTGATCTGATTCCAGAAGCTCTGGGTTGGGACACGAGAATTTGCACTTCCAGCAATTTCCCAAACGAGGCTGCAGCTGCGGCAGGTTCTCAGACAACGCTGCTAATTGGGAGTATAATATTTTTCAGATACATTGTTATCTAGTGTCCTGATGTCAGTTTTACCAACATTACCATTCCCTTGACTTTGGCCGGGTTTATTTTCAGATTGAAGAATGGAGCCTTTGGAGTTTGTTAGACTCATTTCAAAGGCCCACTTGGTGGAAGTTGTCCCAGTGCTATCACTTACGTAACAGGGGACTATAATTTTTAGATTTCTATAATAGAAGTAAAAGGATCACTTGTGTAACCTCTATCAGTTTATAAAGTTTTCACATATATGATATGATCAGGCTATTTCTCTTAATATAAATATTCAAAAATACATCTTTGGATCTTTAAGCAGCAGCCCTGGGAGGTAAACAGGAATTTTTTTTCTGTTTTAGGGTGTTAGTGGCAGAGCTGGGATTAACCCCACACTGCCTCCTAGCGAGGATGTGTAAATGTAACACCTATGATGTTACAAAGGGGTGTGATCAGGGAATAATGAGGGGAAAACCCAAACACAGCAAAGATTTAAAAAAGATTTTTGAAGATGTTAATCATAAGAGACCTTGTACCCTTCCAGTCTCCCAGTTAGCCTTCAGTTGGAAAGAGAAGGAGACCTCATCCACAGGGGAAGCTTTTCTAGGTAAGTTTTGACACCATATGGAAGTTTTGGACCATATTCCAAAACTGAATGGGGCCCACTGCTATTTCTATAATTCAGGACATTCCCTGAGGCCACGAAGTACCCTAATAATTCTTTTCCCAGGTCTCTCTCATATCTTGACTTTTGTCCCCTCACCAGCTTGAGGGGCAGTAGAATCAGAACTGAAGTGGACAAAAATAGACAATGTTTGGCCTTCTCTGCAGGTGGAGGAGGAGAGTGAACGCGGAGGAATGGGGCCAGCAAGTGGGAGAGAAGCGAGATTTGACTGAGAGGAAGCAGAATGGCTCAGCCTTGGGGAAAGGCGATTCTGAAATTTCATTCACTATTTGAGCTCTGAAATATGAAGAGAAATGACTTGAAAGGGCTGAAAAATAAACAAAACTGCTACCTCTAGAGAATAGCTGGCCTCGGGGCATAGAGATATTTCAACTTCTGCTATCATCCCCTGCCATTTCTTCCCTCCCTGCTTCTCCCTCTCACCACTATTTTATCTGCTTGCAATCAGTTCTAACTGACAATTGAAGGCCTGGCTCCACTCCTGTGTATTACACACACACACACACACACTGTGGTAGCCTTTCTTGCCCACATTTCATCTCTTCTTCCCTGTTCTCAGGGGAATTGGGAACCACAGAGGCTCCTGTTGACCTCATCTCAAGTTCCTGAGAGTTCAAATAATCTTAGTTAACAAAAGAGCCACAGAGTTAAAGGAGACCTTGATGAATGCTCTCCCCCTCATCCTTTTGACCTTGCTCAGGATTGCACCAACAACATTTCAGAAAAACTATTCTGGAGAATTCTACCACCTTCCAGAACCCTTCATTTGTTAATTTCGCAGGCAGAAATTTCTTGCAAACATCCACCCCCAATCCATCTGATGAAATTCGAGGCCATCCCTCCTTGGCTGCTTCTCGGACCTGACAGCAGCAGCTGCTCACCACCCCTCATGGGGTAATCTTGCACACTCGTCCAGACATTAGCTGTACACACGGGGTCTGGGGGAGTCCCCCCGCCCTGCCCATCTGTAGGCAGCAGTGGTGTCCCTGGATTGACCAGGAGCTTTTTCTTTTTAAACTCCTCTCTCTTTCTCAGTTGAAAAAGAGTTGTTTAGTTCAGCATTTAAGAAAGCAGATGTTGAGGCAGACTACCTAGGTTATATTTTGGGTGACCTCAGACAGGACAACTACTCCTTCTGGGCTTCAGCTTTTTCTTAGTAAAATTAAAGTGTTATGTCATAAATAGCCACTGTCCAATAGGACTATTTTGTGATCTGATTATAAGGAAATAAAAGTGTAGGGTTCTTATCTGAGTAACACTTTAGTCTTTTGGACTGTTTCTCTTATTTTTTTGCATTTCCTTTTTATTTTTAATTGTGGTAAAATCCACAGTGTAACATAACTTATCATTTAGCCTTTTTTTTAGGGGAAAACTAATTTTTTTTATTGTATGAAAAAACACATAGCATAAATTTACCATCTTTACCATTTTTAAGTGTACAGTTTAGTAATAAGTATATTCACATTGTTGTGAAACTTTTTCATCTTGCAAAACTGAAACTCTATGCCTATTAAATAACTCCTCATTCCCCTCTCCCCACCAGGTCCTGGCAACCACCATTCTATTTTCTGTTTCTATAAATTTGACAAATTTAGAAACCTCATATAAGTGGAATCATTTTAGCATTTGTCCTTTTGTGACTGGTTTATTTCACCTAGCATAGTGTCTTCAATGTTCATCCATGTTGTAGCATGTGTGAAATTTTCCTTCCTTTTTAAGGCTGAATAATATTCCATTATGTGTATATACCATATTTTGTTTATCCATTCATCCACTGATAGGCACTTGGATTGCTTCCACTTTTTGACTTTTTGGATTATTTTTGCTATGCAGAATACTTTTGTGATTTGAGGACAACATATATTTGAAGGAAAAAGAAATAGAAAAGGGATTATGCAAAAAAAAAAAAAACAAAAACAAAAACAGGAGAAATATTTGCAAAAGATGGGACTGACAAGGGCTTAATTTCCAGAATATATAAACAGCTCATACAACTTAATAAGAAAAAAACAACTCAATCCAAAAATGGGCAGAAGATCTAAACAAGCAGTTCTCCAATGAAGACATAAAATGGCCAATAGGCACATGAAAAAGTGCTCAATATCACTAATTATCACAGAAATGCAAATCAAAACTATAAGGTATCACCTCATTCCAGTCAGAATGGCCATCATTCAAAAGTCCACAAACAATAAATGCTGGAGAGGCTGTAGAGAAAAGGGAACCCTCCTACACTGTTGGTGAGAATGTAGTTTGGTGCAGCCACTATGGAAAACAGTATTGAGGTTCCTCAAAAAACTAAAAATAGACTTACCATATGATCCAGCAATCCTACTCCTGGGCATATATCCAGAGGGAGCCTTAATTCAAAAAGATACATGCACTCCAATGTTCAAAGAAGCACTATTTGCAATAGCCAAGGCATGGAAACAACCTAAATGTCCATCGACAGATGACTAGATAAAGAAGTTGTGGTATATTTATACAATGGAATACTATTCAGCCATAAAAAATAATGACATTTGCAGCAACATGCATGGACCTGGAGATTGTCATTCTAAGTGAAGTAAGCCAGAAAGAGAAAGAAAAATACCATATAACATCACTTATATGTGGAACATGAAAAAAAAAAAAGACAAACTTACTTACAAAACAGAAATAGACTCACAGACATAGAAAACAAGCTTATGGTTACCCAGTGGGGAAGGGGGTGGGAAGGGATAAATTGGGAGTTTGAGATTTGCAGATACTAACTACTATACATAAAATAGATAAACAACAAGTTTATACTGTATAGCACAGGGAACTATATTCAATATCTTATAATAACTCATGGTTAAAAAGAATATGAAAACGAATATATGTATGTTCCTACATGACTGAAATGTTGTGCTGTGCACCAGAAATTGACACAACATTGTAAACTGACTATACTTCAGTAAAAATATATTTAAAAACAAAAAAGGGATTATGGACCACTTCAGGTATTTGTGTATTTAGTCTAAACAGCTAGACAGTCTTAGAAGAAAGTCTTTCCTAGTACAATGTGTTAAATTTTGTGACTCTCTGATCACTTGCATTACACTCCTTGTATAGTCCCCAGTTCTTCAGTGCCTACTGTCTAACTAAATATGAATCACCCGGCAGGCCTGAGACAGTTCAGCTGAGAACAGAGTAAACGGTTATGGGGCAGCATCAAATATAGCCACTTATCAGAAATACTATTTCTTTCTAGTTGAGATTTTATGTAACACTGCATGTGTGCAAAGTGTTGTGTGATCAGTTTAGTCCGGCAAGCATTTTCATTGTCCTTTGGGATTTATGTTTAATCAGTGAAATCTCCAGATCTAACAGGATATAAGGAGAGAAGGTGAGTCCTGGCCTGGGGCCAGAGGGAGGGGAAGAGGGAAGAGGGAAGAGGGGTGGGAATGCCTTCTCAATCCCCTTTAGTGAAACTGACCTGCTACAAGGCAAAATTTTCTCTAAGACTACAAAAAATGAACAAGCAGCATTTGGACATGTGACTTTGAGTTTCTCATTTACTCCTTAGCTATGTTTAAAGTTCAGAAAACCATACTTTGCTGCTTTAAAATACTTCTAATGAGCATCCTTCATCATTGCCAAGCGGAGCAAATAAAGATCAGATGCATCAAAGGATTGGCAGCCAAGGCCTGGGCATACCTGGTCAAACAACCAAGAAAACTAGCTCCAAATTTCCAGGAGGGAATTCAACCCCAGAAGGTAACAAATGCAAGTGGCCGTTGCACTGAGCTACAGACCTTGTCAATATCTTGATTGTTGACATCCTAGATTTTAAAGGTACTGTCCCTAGGGAATAACTAAACAGCATGCACAGTAGTGCCCAGTGTCTCACTGCATCCTAGTGAAGTGTTGTATTTCACAACTCAGCCAGCTTGACATCGCAGGCCATATCATCTTTTCTCTGGCTCATTTTGCCTTCTTGTTCGTAGCTGATTATTCACTGGAGCACGTGCCCCACGCTCATGTGTTATTCTTAGAATCTTGCCGTCCAAGCTTCTCCTCTGGCTGCCCTGTAAGCACTTTATCCAGGACTTTGCTTTCCTGTTCCCTGGGCTTCTCTTCTTTGTGTTGCTTGATCCTTACTGCGACCTGCTCATTCCAATTTAAGTACAGCGTTATCAAGCCTTCAGAGTGGGCCTGCCAAAGATTACAAATCGACTCGGTGCCTCCACTGGCTCTTTCCTTAACAGCTAAAGAGCTTAAGAGTCAGGAACCCAGACTTTAGGTCACTACCACCACAGGGCTGTTCGCCTGCGGCAGGTGTTCTCAAACTGTAGCCCGCATCAAATCACCTGAAGAGCATGTTGAAACTAATGACTGCAGGCATGCCTCCTAGGGTTTCTGCTTCGGTAGGTTGGAGCTGGGCTCAGAGAACTCACATATCTAACAAATCAGTGCTGCTGGTCTATGGGCTACACTTTGAGAATTAAAGTGCAATGATAATGGTATTAATATCAGAACCACGTCTCATAGTTATTGGCCACATACTATAAGATACTATTCCCAAGGCTTTACTTATTTTGTCTTTATAGCAGCTTTTGTTTTTCCTATTTTCAAATGGGGAAACTGGGTCCCAGAAGTTAATTATCTTTCCCCAAGTCACTCTGTGAGAAAGTGCTGGTGCTGGGCTCTGAACCCTGGTAGTTCCAGAGCCCATGGGTTTAAGTTAGCCTCTGTAATATCAGGTAACATATCTAATGGCTTGAAATGAGTATATTGGCATACATTTGGCATTTACTTATGTATGAGCCTATAAAAACTCAGAGATGCAACAACAAGGTCCTACTGTATAGCACAGGGAACTGTATTCAATACCTTGTAATAGCTTATAATGAAAAAGAAATGAAAAGGAATATGTATATGTGTAATTGAATCACTAAGCTGCACGCCAGAAATTCATACAACATTGTGAATCGACTATACTTCAATAAACAAAAAGAAACCCTAGAGATGCTTAAGAAAAACAATCAATGTTGTGAATATTGAACAAATTGTTGCATTTCTCCCCGATTCTATTCATTTTTACTTACTGTCCCTATTGTGGACCAGTATGCTGAAGAATGAAGAATATCAAGCATTTTTAACAGAAAGATGTAAAGGCAATTTACCTCTCAAAATGAAGAGTATTCTTGCATGTTATTTCTCGTCTGTCTCCCTTCCTTTCGAATCCCCAATCAGTCCGCGGACAGTGTAGGATTTTTTTCATGCACTTCGATCACCTGTGAAGACGTGGCTTATTACTTTCCTTCTCCCCAAAGAAGAGCCCTTTGTCCCTCTCTCTCTGCTTCACTGACGCTTTAGTCTGGGCTTTCCCAAGAGCTGAAACTGAAAACCATTATTGATTTGAGAGCTTGCTGCTTGAATGACTGTAAATTGTGACAAATTCTCCCCTCTTGGGTCTCCATACACGTGACTATGATAAGTTAGAGCCAAAGAAAGGTCTTGAACCGATACTGCTGTATCAAGTCTAAGATGCCACTAATTGTAGGAAGAGCCAATATATTATGTATCACTAAGAAGAAAAAAGAATGCTGCCACTTAAACTATGACACAGGGTCTCAGCTGAAGTCCTTACACAATAATTGGTCACATTAATCTCTCATGTCTGATAATTGTTTCATCTGTTTTGAAGGATTTGGCAAGCTCTCCAGATGCACTCAGGTGCATGTTCTTGGCACGTAATGGCAGTGCTGCTCAAACTTGACTGGGCACATGAATCACCTGGGAGTCTTGTTAAACCGTAGATTCTGATTCAGAAGGTCTGGGATCAGGCTAAAATTCTACAGTTCTAATAAGCTCCCAGAAGCTGCTGCTGGTTGCACACCACTCGCTGAGTAGCAAGGTGACAGGCAATCTTTTGCACATATATTTCCTTAACTAAGTGCAGCTCCTCGTCACCTACTCCTGACTTCTTGTCTTAGGTCTCATAAAGTACTTGCTTGCCGCTTTGCAAAAAAAGCATAGAGTTGCAGTAATTCCTTCAACATATATTTGCTTTACAAATATCAAACTTAACTACCACACCTTTGCTACTAAGGCTTTCTTTGTAAATGGTGTCTTTTTGTTTCAATATTGAATCAGAGTGTAAACATTTTTGAAGATATTTTAAAGGGCAATAAAGCTGAACACATCCAACAGGATCATGCACACAACTCAACAAAAGAGAATATGGACAGCCACAACAAAGTACATGAAGGCACAGGTGATGGCAACCGTGTCATAGATGCCTCCTGGATGATGGTGAACACAGGATGCCATCTGGTTGTAGGATTCATTTAGATTTCTCTTTAATATTAAAATATGAATAAAGAAGAATATATGAAAAGTATAATTATAGTGTATTAAAAGAACAAGAACAATAGGAGGACAAGTAAAGGCAATGGAAATGAAACTACATAAAGTGCTTTTCACATCTTGGTTTTTATTCATTTTATGTACTGGTTTTTATTTATTTATTATTTACTATAGATAAAGCCTATGCCCTGAGGAAATAGCAGTGAACAAGCCACAGTTCCTGCCCTCATGCAGCTTACAGTTCAGCAGGGAGACTGACATTAAAGAAACACAGTCAATTCTCATTATTTGTGGATTCTGTATTTGCAGGGAGGAACCGAAATGAGTAATTTTTTCCAGTTCTATTAAGGGCTTGTGTTCTGATTTTCAACCACCAGGTGGAGACAACACAAAGCTAATGAAGGCATTCCCTGTGTTGGCTTTAGACCGAATTTGAGCGATTCCTTAAGCTAACTCAGGGGCAAGGATTTTTTTTTTCCCCTCTTGTGAGTGAGCCACTGACCTCCTAAGGAATAAAACTACAGATCAGAGGCCACATGCAAATTTAAAAGAAACACGATTTTTCCAAGAGAACCTAGTACATTCAAACCAATGGCTTTTACAATTACAGTTGGGAAACCTGTATGTTTTAAATGAGTTTAACAAAAATAAATACAGTTTTGTGCTACCTGATGGCCAGTGAGAGGGTGAGTGAGATGAAATAGAGAAAAACAGCAGCAAAAAAAAAAAACAAAAAACAAAAAAAGAGGAAGAAAAGAAAGCAGACACAGACAGGCCTACACAGAGTGAAACAGCCGCGGTTGAAGGTTGGGCTGGAGTGTGAGCTAGAAGCATGGAGAGGGAGCCAAGTCTGATTGTCTGTCTCGGGGCCAGCACCGTTTTGCTCCTTCTTCTCCTCCCTGTGCACCAAGGGTATCCGGGTCAGCAACCCCACAGAGCTCTTTCAAAGGCTGATAAGCCCCCAGGCATCCCCCTTTCTGAACTAGGAACTGGGTCTGCTTTTATTTGCAAACTTTGAAGTTTAATTTTAAAATGAATATTTCTTTTTCCATCCAACTTGAAAGATTTTCCCATCCCAAGTAAGGAAATCACTTGCATTTTTAAGTTCCCTCTTTGTAATTTTAGAAGTGCTGTCTTTGGGGTCGAGGTATTTAACTTGCAGAAGCAGTCAGGTAGGCTTATGTCTTTTTTTTTTTTTTTTTAAGTTAGAGCTTTCTCATTTCATATTATTTGGAAGTTATAATCATTCTAGTGGCCATATAATTGTTCTGAAACTTGCTGCCAATCAAACCTATTGTCTACGTGTGTGTGTGTGTGTGTGTGTGTGTGTGTGTGTGAGAGAGAGAGAGAGAGAGAGAGAGAGAGAGAGAGAGAGAGAGAGAAAGAGAGAGAGAGAGAGTGAGTGAGCCAAAGAGGGTCACACGCATACTGTCTAATCAGAACCTTGTGAAGATGTTCTGTGATGGGAACAGAGACAAAACTTCCCTCTGGGGAACAGCAGACCCTATTTCCTGCCTCTTGAGGGATCCAAAATTTCAGTCACTATCGCTCACCACAAAGAGGGGGAAATGGTCCTGTGTCTGCAGCTTACTTCTCTTTATTTACCAGGAACTGGACACAATAAAATTAGGGGCAGAACTTCCCCACGAGGTCTCGCTGTGCAGACCGTCTGGCAGGGTTGTCACTGTAATCAGAAAGTAATGGGGGTGTTGGAACCGGTTTCACTGTTCGAGAAAAGCCCATCTCGTAGGTACCGTGAATCACCACCATTCTGAGGCTTCTGTGAAATTACATCATAGGAATATCGGTAGACTTTTGACAAAAATGTAACAGTATTCACATTTTTTTCTGTATCACTTGGGGATTTAAAAAATGGAGCAAAAAATTTAATTTTGTAATTTAATAAGTATCTACTTACTTTAAGAGCTTTTAAACAAAACCAAAATTGCCTCACCGGAGGTCAGCTGTGTGACCTGGGGCTTCTCCTTCAATGTCTCTGGTGTCTGTCTCAAAGGTGGAGCATGTGCAAAGATGATCCATGAGGGAGCTGGTAGAAATGTTAGAACCTTTATTTACATTTTTTCCACCTGGAATGTAAGAAACGATATGAAGCTTTACTAATATTTGATATATGGATCAACAGCGTACAAGTATATAATTTATAATTGTACAAAATTTGGGAGTGCATGCTCAAAAATGTTTCACTCTTAATGGCATATGCTTAAAAAAGTGTGGAGATTACAGATAAATACCTTTCCAAGATTAGGCGACTTTCAGAGTTTTTTCAAATTGCTGGTTGCAACCTGTTGTTGGGTTGTGCAACCCATTTAGGGAATTTTAAAGAAGTGAAATAAAGTATAAAATATCAGAGTGCATTGCTCTTAGTAAGAATTAAGTATTGTTCTATGAAACTTTTCAGATGAATACATGCGTGAATCCTGCATTTTGATGTAAAATGTATCTCCTATTGTGACTTGTGCTTAAAAGAAAGTTGAAAGCAACTGGACTAGAGCAGTGGTTCTCAAAGTGTCATCCTCAGACCAGCAGTGGCATCATATGAGAACTTGTTAGAAAGGCAAATTCTTCAATCCCACCCCAAATTTACTGCCTCAGAAAGTGAGTGTGAGCCCCACAATTGTAGTTTAGCAAATGCTCCAGGTGATTCTGATGAATGCTAGAGTTTAGAGCCACTGGCCTATAATATCTCTAGGATGCATCTGGTTATAAAACTTTACGACTCTGTTAGATACTCACTTAACTAAGGCAATGTTTTTCAAATTTACCTGATCCTAAGATTCACCAGGTGACTTTAAAAGTACCTCAGAGGTTCTGAGTGAGCAGGTCTGGGTAGAGGTTTGGAACCTAATTTTTAGCAAACATCTCTGCTGATTCTTGTGATCAGACAAGCTTGGGAGATAACTTGACCAAGAGATAAAGAGTCTGTAGAACGGAACTGGGGAACAGAACTATTTTACAGAGCAGAAACAGTGTGACAGAGAGACCGAGTCTAAGGCAGGGAAATAAGCAAATCAGAACACAGAAAGCTCATCCTGAGTCAGCTGAGGCTGCGATTCTCCTCTGAGTGGCTGGCTCCGCGGCCCTGCACAGCCCTTCAGTTTCAGCGCACAGCAGCCGCTCGGGAAGTGCTAACTGAATGCACCTCGCGTGTCTTGACACTTAGACCCGGGGCGGGGCTCTGGGAGGTGGTGGAGGGCAGCTCCCGGATTCAGGGAGTTTGGAGGAGGTGCTTTCCAATCCCTTCATGACTAAACCAGGCAAATTTCAAATACATTGATGGGGTGGAGACTCCACTGTTGAAAGTAACGATCAAAATTGACTTAAGTTTTTGCTGCTGCTAAAACTACATTCCCAGTTGATTGTTATTAAAAATAAAATTCCCCAGGTCATCATTGCTAACAATTTGGAGGATATTTGCTGACTTTTTGGTATACATATAAAAAGCCTTTAAACAACAAAATTATTACTGATGTTATTTTGTAATTTTTCAGTAGACAATAGATCATGGTTATTTTTCTGTCATTGCATAGCTAACCGATTCTTTTGAACACTAGCAGGTTTTAAATGTTTAATCTTTACAAAGCTTATTTGATCTCAGAACACTTTTAAAATTAGAACATATTTTGACTGAATAGCCACAAGTACTCAACGCAGACAATGTGTGCTTGGATTAAAAGAGACAGCAAAACGATGTCTCCTGAACAGCTGAATACTGTAAGAAATGATATAAATTTAATTTATTGCATTTTAAAATCTTTATAACAGGAAGAATAATAAGAGTGGGAAATTAAATCATCAGATTTTACAAGGAGCAAAGAAAGCATAATGAGATTAAGTAAAATGTTTCCATTTTATATTTTGTTATAAAATGTGACATAAAAACAAATTCTTAAAAACAGCATTTTAGGGTTATTTTATCACATAGCTTCATAGCTGCAATACTGTTAGGGGGGTAAAATTTTATATGGGATAAAATATCAGATCTGTTGCTATCTGTTGCCTCATAGCATAATATTTTTTAAAAATCCCATTTTTTATATGAGAACACTGTAACAAAAGAAAGAAGTACACAAACCATCCAAATGTTTTATGGTCTCCATATATCCTTGATTTAGATGCTCTAAAAATCCTTAATTATATCCTGTTTGGTAGCTCTCTGCTGATTTTTCTAGAACCTGATGAGTACAATCATTCATTTTTATGTTGACTCGTTCAGCCATTCTGCTCTTTTAATTTGCACAAAGCTTTTGAACTCCAAGACTATTTGTCATTGGAGACATTTTTCTCTTGGCCTTCAGTCCATGAGGAGCAAGTTTGTATATTACGTGTTTAATAATACCAGAAACATCAAATAATAACCTCAAATGTGTGTGGCGATTATGAGCTAAGACACTTGGCATGGAACAGAGCAGTAGTCATCCAAAAGCGGATACATAGTGAGGCAGACAGAGGAGTGAGCTTCCCAGGCACGGACTTACTCATGAGGTAGTTCTCCCCTGCGGTTTCCCAGCATTCTAGGGCAGGGAGCAACCTTAGTACTGGCTGCAGCTTTATGGTTTAGGACACGATTGTTATGTTTAGCAAGGGAATAAATAAATGCTAATAAGATGCTATAGATTTAGGGAGAGGGTTTGGCTCAGTGATAGAGTGTGTGCCTAGCATGTACGAGATCCTTGTTCAGTCGCCAACACCTCCATTAAAATGAATGAATAAACAAACAAACCAACCAACCTAATTACCATCCCTCCTACCAAAAAAAAAAAAAAAAGATGCTATAGATTTAACTGTTGGATCAATTAATTTTTCTAATACCAGAATCAAACTTTTTTTTTTAACTTTTTTTCTTTTTTAAACATAGCTTTATTGAGGTATAACTGACAGACAGTAAGATACACTTATTTAAAGTGTATAATTTGGTAAGCGTTGACATGTCTCCACAACTGTACATACAGATGATGAACATTTCCATCATATCTAAAAGTTAACCTGGACCTCTTTGTAATCCATCTCTCCTATGCCTCTTACAGCCTGTCCATACACTACTACTAATTTACTTTCTAACACTATAGATTAGTTTACCCATTGTAATACTTGATATAATGGAAACATTTAGTATGTATTCTTGTCTCATCTGACTTATTTAGTTGGGAATTGTTATTTGAGATGCATCCCTGCTATAGCAATGCCAACAGTTCATTCTTTTTATCGTTGAGTAATATTCCATTGCATAGACACGCGATGGTGTGAAGAGCAGTGTGCCTCTCTTCAGTTTTGTTGGCGTAAATTGAGCCAGGAAGAGATGATACTAGATAAATGGGGGTGATTAAAATCGTTTAGTCCTGTGTAATGCCTACTTATAGGATTTTGACAGAATCAAACTCTTGAATCTGTATTATTCAGCCCAGGACTTAGGCCCAAGGGAAGATATTCCTCTGCTGAGATGTCTGCCATTCATTCAGTTAATGCTGAGGGTGGGGATGGGAGGACACACCCTTCTGTCACTTTCATCAAGGCTTTATAACTTTCTTTTCTAGTCTGCAGAAGCAATTGTCTATCAATTATTTTATATAACTCTTAGAAATACACTGTGAAACAAGTATTATTGCCATTTGACAGATGAAGAAACTGAGGCTCAGAGTGGTAAAGTGACTTGTGCAAGCAAGGTCCCTAAAAATCAAATCTGTGTGTGTTTGGTGTCAAAGCTAGTGCTTTATCAGCCATGTAAGGATTCCCAATGCTTCAGTCATTTCCCCACCATCAACACTTGTGCCACATGTACTGCTGCTTTATTTCTTGATTAAGATAGATTCTTAAATCAACTTATTTTTTGTTTGTGTTTTACATCAGCATTTCATAAAAAAAAAATTTATAATGGTGATCTTCAAAGTGGGGAATGAAGACTTTACAAAAGGAACCAGGCAAGGATAGTTTTAAGGCAATTGATTTTCAGATCAGTTTCCACTGGTCCTCTTTCTGGCAGCTCTGCCTGAGCATGTGCTCCTTCCTCCCCCCCACCCCCCCATCCTGTTCTTACTGTGTGGCCTCACCCCGGAGGATAAAAATCTCAGGTCCAAACAGACAGTTTGAAAGATCAGCTTAGGTGCTGACTGGGTAACAAGTCCTTTTGCAAAGCAGGAGTTTCTCAATTTTTGATTTTGTCAGATTGAAGAAAGGCCCTATTGATCAGTAAGATAATATACGAGGAAAGATCACTCTGTGGATTTGGGGATAGAACTCAAATGAATCCAAAGATTGATGTTGCTCTAATGTAGCTCCCATTCTCAACCATTTACATCAACAAGGTTTTTCAGAGCTGACATCTATAAAAATGAAAAATAGAAATGGAGTTGAAGCTAAATCTGTCTCATTCAACTGGTAAGTAATTTTCATCCATGAATGCATCAGTTAACTTAAAAAATTATCGGCTATATTCATCTTATTAAGATGTGTGTTTTCAGTGCAGCTTTTCTTTCTTTTTTTTTTTAAACATTTTTTATTGAGTTATAATCATTTTACAATGTTGTGTCAAATTCCAGTGAAGAGCACAATTTTTTAGTTATACATGAACATGTATATGTTCATTTTCAAGTTTTTTTTCTCTGTGAGCTACCATAAGATCTTATATATATTTCCCTGTGCTATACATTATAATCTTGTTTATCTATTCTACATTTTGAAATCCCAATCTGTCCCTTCCCACCCCTCGCCCCCACAGCTTTTCTTTTTAAGTTTGAAATTCATCATGATTTTAAATACATTAAAGTTTTTTGTTTAATGTATACTGATATAATGATATAATTATAAATTAATTGAGAAAAAAATTTAACACCTAGAACTTTATGGTCATGGGTAATGAAAATTGCCTGAGTCTATTCAGGCTGCTATATCAAAATACCTTAGACTAGAAGGCTTACAAACAGCAGGATTTTGTTTCCCACAGTTCTGGAGGCTGGGAAGTCCAAGATCAATGTGCTGGCAGATTTGGAGTCTGGGGAAGACCCACTTCTTGGTTCCTATATGGCCATCTTCTTGCTGTGTCCTTAGCTGGTGGAAGGGGTGAGGTATCCCTCTGAAGTCTCTTTTATAAGAACATGAGGCTCCACTCTCATGACCTAATCATTTTCCAAAGGCTTCCCCCTGTAATACCATCACACTGGAAGTTAGGATTTCAACATATGAATTTTGAGGTGATAAAAATATTCAGTCTATAGCAAATATGAATTTGTATTCTTAAAAGCATATTTTTATTGCAGTAGGTAGATAAAAACCTTCAGGCTTAAGAATATATTACGTGGGGTCAGGGTTTCTTAACCACAATACATTATGGGACAGTTAATTCTCTGTTATTGTTTGGGGGAGAGCTTTCCTGTGTTCTTCAGAATAATTAGGAGCCTTGCTGACCTCTATCAACCATATACCAGTAGCACACCCACCCCCCCCCCCAAGTTATGACAATGCAAAATGTGTCTAGATATTGCCAAAAGTCCCTTGAGGGGCAAAAATCACCTGCAGTTGAGAACCACAGCATTAGGTTATAATTTTGTGGGGGGAGCTAAATAGAAAATGGAAATTCAAGGAGAAAAGGAATCTTATGCAATTTCTGCTTGTTAAAGAAGAGCCTGTTCATTTTGAGTCAATAATGTATATATATTTAGTCGCTAAGGGATTTAGATTTTACTGCTCTGTAACCATGCAAATGGAAAACCAGTTTTCTCTGCTTTTATGGGGTTGAATTAAGTCCCCACATAAAGATATATTGAAATTCTAGTTCCCATCACCCCCAAATATGACATTATTTGGAAATAGAGTCATTATAGAGATAATCAAGTTAAAATGGAGTTATTAGAGCAGATCCTAATCCAGTCTGACTTATGTCCTTATAAAAAGGGGGAATTTGGACACACACAGAGATGCACAAAAGGAAGACGATGCGAAGGTGGCCACATGATGATGAAGGCAGCTGCAAACCAGGGAACGTCAAGGATAGCTGGTCACCACAGGAAGCTAGGAAGAGGCAAGAAGGCTTCTATCCAGAGTCCCAGAGGGAGCATGGCCCTGCCAACACCTTGATTTTGGACTTCTAGTCCCCCAAACTATAAGGTAATAACATTTTTTTAAAGTCACCCAGCTCATGGTCCTTTGTTATGGCAGTCCTTGTAAACTAGCATACTTGCCATAAAAATAAAACTGTAAAAACAAGACAATGCTCTTAAATGTTATTAAATTTTAGCTAGATGCTTAGGAGCCTACAACAGGTCTGAGCCTCCCCATCTCTTTATTAAAAGGAAGAATAGCCAGTGTTACACCCATGTTCATAGAAGAATTTTTTGCAATAGACAAAAGGCAAAAGCAACCCATGTCCATTGGTAAAATAAAATGTGCTGTAAATATGCACAATGGAATATTATTCATACTTTAAGAGGAAGGAAATTCGGACACATGCTACAGCAGGGATAGACCTTGAGGTTAGTGAGGTTAGTGAAGCTGGTTGCAAAAAGACAAGAAAGTACTGTATATGATTCCAATTATATGAGGTACTTAGAGTAGTCAGATTCATAGAGACAGAGAGTAAGATGGTGGTTGCCAGGGGCTGGGGGAAAGGGAAAGTGTGGTGTTATTGTTTAATGTGTATGGAGTTTAAGTTTTTCAGTATCAAAAGAGTTCTTTGGATGGTTGGTGGTGATGGAAACACAACAATGTGAATGTACTTAATGCCACTTAACCATACACTTTTTAAAAAACAGTTAAAATGGTAAATTTTATGATGAGTATTTTACTACAATTAAAAAGAAAAAAAGAATAGTTAAGAGAGCTGTAAAAGGCACAATAACACAAAATCAAGGTGACCTAATCACACAAATTAGACATGAATTGAAATTTGAGTAACTTTCTATGTGAGTCAATATAATTCTTTGCTGGATAAATGTCTACACAGGCTCATCTCTCAGGGTGGGAGACTCTATTCCTTCATCATTTTAACTTCCCTTAAAAGGATTTCAGACATAAAGAGCCAGAGCCAGGGGTTGAATGTGGGCCCTTTGACTCAGTCCAGAACACTTTCCTTGTTACACAAAGGACGCTTATTTTGAAATAATAATACCCATTCCTTAGGTATTGGACCAGGGGACAAACTGGGAGCCCAGTAGCCCTCTATTAGGTTGGTGGTTTGCAGGGAAGCATTCTGGGGCAAAAGACAGAGAAAAAAGAAACTCTTGGATGGTTGAGTTTCCAGGGGGAGGTCAGGGAACTTTGAAGAAAAAAGTGAAGTGCTGATGAGAGAGACAGTGAACAGAAAAAATAAATATGGTTTCCTTACAATGCAATTGAGGAGAAGTGAAGATCCACACTGGAAAATTGCATAATGTGGGCTTCTTGGAAAACTGGTTATTTGATAATTGTCTATTTTATTCCTGTTTTGTTTGATCATTCTGGGGGACTGTGGCATGGGTATTTATTTAGTGACAGCTAGAGACAGAAGCTTAGAGGCATTTGATCTAGAGTTAGAAGCAAGAGAGGCTGGGGACAACTTGGCTAAGTGTGAGTGGGAAGAGTAAAATATTAGAATATTTTCAGATCAAATATTATTTGCAACACTCTTTACGCCTGGATTGGAAGACACATTTTAAATGTGGGTTTAAAATTAGTTTGGAAATTGTCTTTAAGCAGGGATTGTGTAAGTTATTTGAAAAATTGGGCCTCATTAAAAATACATTAAGGAACAATCAGATACTGTGTGTTGGCTAATGTGATGCAGTATGAGGCCCGGAGCGCCACGTAGGAAGTTTCTAGCCAATAATGCAAACTTGACTCTAAGTAGGCCTCCAGAGGTGCACTCCTATTTACAGGAAATGGGGGAGGGGGGAGAAAAGAAAAAGTCAAATGATAACATTTGGGCTGAGATTTGCTTTAAAATACTTCAGTAAGGGAAGAAAAAAAAAAAAAAAAAGTAAAAGGAATGTGCATTAGTTTCCTGTGGCTGCCATAACAAATTACCATAAACTTGATGGCTTAAAATAACAGAGATGTAGTCTTCAGTTTTGGAGGCTGAAAATCCAAAATCAAGGTGTTGGGAAAAGCAGTATTCCCTCCAGAGGCTCCACAGGAGAAGGCATCCCTTGCCCCTTCCAGCTTCCGTCGACTCCAGGTTTTCCTGGGCTTGTGGCTGTTGCACTCCAATCTCTGCCCCCTTGGTTATATTGTCTCCCCACTTCTGTGTCAAAACTGCCTGTATCTTTGTCCTGTAAGGATACATGCAATTGCATTTAGAATCCACCTGGGTAATTCGGGATAAGCACCTCCTCTCAATATTCTTGATCACATCTTTTGCCATACGCGGTAATATTCACTCTTTCACCAGATAAGGCAGTATCAGCCACAGGTTCCAGGGATTAGAATGTGGGCATATCTTCTGGAGGGCCACCATTCAGCACACTATAGAATGGAAGGCAAAATCTTGATAATTATCAAGTTTTATTTACTTATGTGTCAAACTTTATTGAGGAATAACTGACAAATATAATTATATATATTCAACATTTAGAACATGATGATTTGATATACCTCTACATTATGGAATGTTTTCCAAGAGCAAGATAATTAACATATCTATCACCTTACATAGTTAACTCTTTTTTCATTTTGGTGATGAGAATGCTTAAGTTCTACTCTCATCAATTTTCAGTTTTCAAGTATTATTAACTATAGTCACCATGCTGCACAGTAGAGTCTCAGAACTTATTCATCTTGACAATTGAGACATCTGAGTTATGGGCCTATACTAAGGTTTCAGTTTTGGGTAAGTTAGTAAATTTTCAAAATTTAGAAAAAAAATTGGACTTCTACCAATGGCAACGATGGAGTAACTGAGACCAGATTATGCAACAATTGTTTCCAAACATTGGACAAAATGTTGCAGAACTGTGATCCCTGACAGAAGGGAAATGAATGAGATGAGCCCTATGGTTACCCTAGATTTTTGCATGGAGGTAATTTCTAGACCATTGTACACGGAGGGAAAACTCAAATAAGACACTGCAGTGTCACTGAATTGAGAAGACTGAGATGGGAGGTTGGGAAAGTTGAGGTGGTTGGAACTTACAGGGCAGAGTGTTGCAGAGGAAGGAGCTGAATGGAGATATAGCTCCAGAAAATTGCATAGAGGTCCCAGGGAGTATTTTGCTCAATACTAAATTGTACACGTGTAGGGCAAAATTATATGAAACTAGGCAAAGAACTACCAGGGAGCTGAAAGATGAACATCCCAGAGCCTATCTGGAATTCCAATTAGCCAGAGTATAAAATCTTCCTTGGACACCCAGGCCTTCTGCAGAGACCACAGAGGAGTCACGCCTTAGAAGTGGGGGCTGAACTAGCTCTGAGTAAAGGCTCCTTTAAGCCTGCCCTTTAAAAAACTGAAACATTAACCTCGGCCAGATTAAGCTTATCTTCAATTTGCTTAACTGGCTGTCAGAACAGTCTGACACTCTTCTAAGAACGTTAACAAAATTTAGTAATCAAGAATATAAAATTCATAATGTCTAGCATCCGGTCAAATATTACTAGACATGTGAAAAAGCAGGACAATATGAGCCTTAGAGAGGAAAAAAAAATAAATAAATAGAAACAAACCCAGAAGTGACAGACAATGGAATTAGCAGGCAAGCACTTTAAAGAAGCTATTACAAATATGTATAAGGACTTGAGAGAACATTAATATAATGAAGAGAGAAATAGAAAATATAAAGAGTTTTTGTTGTTGTTGTTTTTGTTGTTTTAAATAAGGACATCTACAAAAAACCTCACAGCTAACAGTATACTTAATGGTGAAAGACTGACTCCTTCCCCCTGAGATCAGAAACAAGACAAAGCTATCCTCTTCTAGTCAACATTTTACTAGATGTACTGGTCAATGCAATAAATAAAATAATATTAATTCATTAATTAAAGGCAGTCAGATTGTAAAGGAAGAAGGAAAACTGTCTACATATTTGCAGAGGACATAGTCCGATATATAGAAAATACTGAGAAACCCAGCCCCCTCAAACACAAACACACACATGCACACGCACACACACACACACACACACACAACTGCTAAAACTAATAAATGAGCTCAGCAATATTACAGGGTAGAAAGTCATTAAACAAAAAGTAATTGTATTTTATAGTAGAGGGCAATCTGAAAATAATCTTTAAAAAATGCCATTCACAAAAGCCTCAGAAAGAATAAAATAATTAGGAATAAACTCATCAAGAGAAGCACAAGAACTAAACACTGAGAATTACAAAATGTTGATAAGAAAAAGATTTAAATAAATGGAGAGGAATTCCATGTTTATGGATTAGAAGATTCAATAATATTAAGATGGCATTTCTCCCCATACTTATCTACAGGTTTGGTATCCGTATCAAAATCTCATCAGAATCTTTTTTTGGTAGTAATTGACCAACTGATTCTGAATTTTAAATGGAAATGCGAAGAACTCTGAATAGCCAAATCAACTTTGAAAAAAAACAAACAAATTTGAGGATTTAAACTATCCTATTTTAAAACTTGTTATAAAGCTACAAAAATATAAAGCTATAGAAATCAAGAGAGTATTTAGTATTTGCACAAAGATAGACATATAGGACAATGGAACAGAACTCATAGAATTTTGGGTTACATTTACATTTTAAGGGTTTTACATCTATAGTCAACCAATTTTTGACCAATACACCAAGATTCAATAGGGAAAGGATAATATTTTCAATTGTAATCTATATGCAAAATGGGTGAATTCATACTCTTACTTCATACTGTATACAAAATGGATCACAGACCTAAATGTAAAAGTTAAAATATATAAAATTTCTAGGAGAGAACAAAAAAGAAAATCTTCACAATGTTGAGGTAGGCAAAGATTTCTTCTTAGATTAAACTGAAAGAACATGAACCATAAAAGAAAATTTTGATAAATTGTACTTTATCAAATTAAAATGTTCTGCCCAAAATGAAAAGACAAGTCATAGGCTGAGAGAAAATATTTGCAATACTTATATCTAATAACAGATTGTATACAGAATATACAAAGACATCTCAATTTAAATAATAAGAAATCAAACAAGCTGATAAAATTGGGCAAAGAATTTGCAGATACTTCACAAAAGAAGATATATTAATGGTCAATAAACACATGAAAAGATGCTCAGCATCATTAGTTGTAAGGGAAATGCAAATTAAAATCACAATGAGATACCAGGACATACTTCTTTGAAGTCCAAAATTAAAGAGTGACAACACTGAGTCCTGGCAAGGAGGTGGGGCAACTGGAACTCTCAGTGGATAAGTAAAACATACGAACACTTTGAAAAACATTTTGGCAGTTTTAAAAATCGAGTGAACTCTACATTTATCATATGAATCATTCCTAGGTATTTATCCAAGAGAAGTGAAAACAGTATATCCATACAAAGACTTGTACACAAATGTTCATGCAGCTTTATTCATAACAGCTTCAAATAGGAAGCAGCCCAATTATTCATAAACACCGAATGGATACAGTGTGGTGCACCTCTATAGCGGAAAACCACTCAGCAATACAAAGATGTGAATTACTGATAGAGCAGCATGTATGAATCTCCAAAATCATTGACTGAGCAAAAGAAGCCAGGTTCAAAAGATTAATTCTGCGTGATTCTATTTATGTGAAATTCAAAATAAGGGAAATCTGAAATGTCAAAAAAGCCCAAAACAAAACAAAACAAAACCCCCAAAGTTCCAAAAAACATAAAACAGCCTAGGGCAGGGGATGGGTAGGACTCAACTGTAAGGGAGCAAGAGGGAATTTTTATGGTATTAGAACTGCTCTTCACCTCGACTGTGGTTGTGGTTACATGACTGTGTGCCCTTGTCAAAACTCATCAAAATGTTCATTTGAAATGGTGTATTTTATTGCATGAATTGTATCTCAGTATAGTTGATTAAAAGGCATTAAAGTCAGAAGATATATTAAAAGTTTCTCTGCTTTGAGTAGTCTCTTGGGAGCACCTAGATTCTAGCCATTTTTGTTTTTTCATCCACTCGGCTTCTCTGGAAGCAGGTAGTTGTGTAGCTAAGTGGGATAAAGGGTAAGGGGTTCAAATAAAAGAAATACAGCCTTTTGATATCTTATCCTTAGAATATGAATATGTTTGGAGCTTAAAGGGAATCTGGGTTTTGAAGCTAGGTAACTGAATGTCTGTTCTAATCACATATCAAATAGCTATAGTTAATGATACTGTATTGCATATTTGAAAGTTACTAAGAGAGATCTTAAAAGTTCTCATCACAAGAATAAAAATTTTGTAACTATGTATGGTGATGGGTGTTAACTAGACTTATTATGGTGGTCGTTTTTTTTTTTTTTTTTGAAGGGGGAGGTAATTAGGTTTATTCATTTATTTGTTTTTAGAGGAGGTACTGGGGATTGAACCCAGGACTCTGTGTATGCGAAGCATGTGCTCTACCACTGAGCTATACCCTCCACCTATGATGGTCATTTTGAAATATATGAAAATATTGAATCACTGAAATATAATGTCATATATCAGTTACAGCTCAATTAAAAATAAATTAATAAAAATAATAAGTAAAAAGGTATTTTATGAAGTTTGACTCCCACCATGAATAAATGAAGGTGATCATTTACCATATCTCTGCTAGGGTTGAAAATTACTACCTATAAAATTCTTTGCTAATTTCATAGGTTAAAATTTATCTTGTTGTTTAATTCTGCATGATTATGTGTAGCATAAATATGTACAAACCAAACAAGAAGAAATCAGAGCAAATGGCAATCTTCTCCGATCATCAGCCTGTAATAAGTTGCAAGCAAGTATTTCAACAGACTTTTTAGAAGGTGACATAGGGAAAATTTCTCAGATGTAATGTGGAGTGGCACAAATGTACACTCACTTAGTTGTAAAACAAAAACAAAAACCAAAAACTCTGCTTTGGCCCTTTTTAAGCCTTAATTCTCTACTTTTCTTTTAATAGTGAAATGACTTTACACCCATGGCTCAGATACCCTCTTTTCTTACCCACGTGATGTGAAGGCAAAGGACTCAAGGAATGTTGGTCAATGCCCTTCTTATTCTGAAGAAATTCTCATGCAAATGGACAGAGATACATGGAGAATTAATTTTGGTTATAGGAAAAACTCGAGTGCTATCTAATTGTCCATTAATAGGAGAATGCCATGGTATGGCTTATTATACAATACTGTGCAATTATTTAAAAGAATAAAGATGATCTCTGCTGTTATGGAAGGATGTCCATGATTACCGCAGAGTTGTAGAAAGAAAGTTGAAGAAGAGTATGCTTAGTATGATCCCATTTATGATTAAGAAAACCCCACCTCTTCAGCAAATGGTGTTGGGAAAACTGGACAGCAGCATGTAAAACAATGAAGCTAGAACACTCCCTTACACCATATACAAAAATCAACTCAAAATGGATCAAAGACTTAAACATAAGACAAGATACAATAAACCTCCTAGAGGAAAACATAGGCAAAACGTTATCTGACATCATTTCAAAAATTTTCTCCTAGTAGAAATAAAAGCAAGAATAAACAAATGGGACCTAATGAAACTTACAAGCTTCTGCACAGCAAAGGAAACCATAAGTAAAACAAGAAGACAACCTACGGAATGGGAGAAACTTTTTGCAAATGAAACCGACAAAGGCTTGATCTCCAGAATATAAAAGCAGCTCATACGACTCAATAAGAAAAAAACAAACAACCCAATCCAAAAATGGGCAGAAGACCTAAACAAGCAGTTCTCCAAGGAAGACATACAAATGATCAAAAGGCACATGAAAAAATGCTCAATATCATTAATTATCAGAGAAATGCAAATCAAAACTACAATGAGGTTATCACCTCACAGCAGTCAGAATGGCCGTCATTCAAAAATCCACAAATGACAAATGCTGGGGAGGCTGTGGAGAAAGGGGAACCCTCCTACACTGCTGGTGGGAATGCAGTTTGGTGCAGCCACTATGGAAAACGGTATGGAGATTCCTCAAAAGACTAGGAATAGACTTACTGTATGACCCAGGAATCCCACTCCTGGGCTTGTATCCAGAAGGAACCCTACTTCAGGATGACACCTGCACCCCAATGTTCATAGCAGCACTATTTACAATAGCCAAGACATGGAAACAGCTTAAATGTGCATCAACAGGTGACTGGATAAAGAAGAGGTGGTATATTTATACAATGGAATACTACTCAGCCATAAAAACCGACAACATAATGCCATTTGCAGCAACATGGAAGCTCCTGGAGAATGTCATTCAAAATGAAGTAAGCCAGAAAGAGAAAGAAAAATACCATATGAGATCGCTCATATGTGGAATTTAAAAAACAAACAAACAAACAAAAACAAAGCGTAAATACAGGACAGAAACAGACTCATAGACAGAGAATACAGACTTGTGGTTGCCAGTGGGGGGGAGGGTGGGAAGGGATAGACCGGGATTTCAAAATTGTAGAATAGATAAACAAGATTATACTGTATAGCACAGGGAAATATACATAAAACGTTATGGTAGCTCACAGAGAAAAAAATGTGACAATGAGTGTGTATATGTCCATGTATGACTGAAAAATTGTGCTGAACACTGGAATTTGACACAACATTGTAAAATGATTATAAGTCAATAAAAAATGTTAAAAAAAAAGGAAACCCCACAAAATGTGTATATGTGTGTGTATCTTAACTACATGCAGAGAAAACTATCAGAAGAAATTAACTCTGTAGATTAGGGTTGAGGATGAATATGGAGGGGAGGTTTTGATTTTTTTTTTTTAAGATAAGCTTCTTCATTGAAATTTTTTAATGAGAATATACTACTTAAGAAAACACATATTTCAGACAAATTAACGATACTCAGCACCCCTCCCCTGCAATGAGGCTGCAGAAATCAGCTATCAGTAAGCTGATTGCAGTCTTGTTGGCATTCTATGATGGAGACTTACCTTTCTTCATTCCAAGGAGGATACATTGTCATATATTGTTCTCATTTTGCTCATCCCACGTGGCCATCGTTTGAATCACAGAGCTACCTCAATGAAATAAAACAGATGAAATCAATGAATAGGAATAATTTGTGTACAGCTTCAACGTAATTTGTTCTAGAAAGGGAATTCTTTCTTCCTGTGACCTCTAACCCTTTTGAGTATCATGGGGAGAAAAACATGCGGTATGGTTTTTTTCCCATAGCCTGGAATCTAGTTCTACTAACCAGTTCTGAGATCTTGAGCAGATTGTAAGGCCCTTGGATTCTCTAAACCTGTCTTCCTGTCAAATGTGAAAAACATTTGCTTTCCTAAGTCTTACTAGGATAATTGTGAGGATCTAGTGAGATAAAAGGGGGGAAAAGATTTTGGAGAATGTGGTTTAACTTATCTTGGTGACCTGTATTATTGTAGGTGCTATTCCCAGGGCCTGAAAATCACCCAATCTTTTCCTAGAGCTTTTGGTCAAAAAGTGATGAGGAAAGAGAGCATGGCCTCAGCCAGATGTCTAGACAGAGGCAGAAAGGATACCAGGAGCAAGCATTTACTGCGTGCTCGCTAGGGTCCAGGTCCCAGTGAAGTAATGTACATATTCCATCTTGTTTAATCTTCCCAACAAGCCTATGACTTGGTTATCCCAGGCTACATTAACAGATCAGAAAACCGAGGAATAAAGAATGTGAATCCCCATCCATCCATCCATCCATCAGGAGTACAACTGTGAATAAAAAAGTAGAAGTCCCTGCTCTCACAAAACTTACCTTTGAGGGCAACCTGGTTTGAAGGTCCCCAGCTATCAAAGGCAAAGGAGGGTTTCTCATTCAATTTTATACCACTCAGCTTCTGGCTCTAAGCAGTGGCACCCTGCTGGCCCACATTTCCTAGACTGTTCACTTGAAGTCTCACATGTTGGTCCCAGAAGTCTGATGCCTTTTCTCCTCCTCGCCAGGAGAAATCCCCACCCTGTGCTGACATTCTTCAATATCCAGGAGTATAAGCTTGTATAAACCAGTTTTTTTCTCCTGAGGTGTGATTACCTGAGCAGAGGAATCCTCCAGGAAAACTGCATTCCCAGATGAGTCAGCTGTCATCACGGCCATTACCTAATGCTGAACTGGATGGGTTTAGGAAGCTGAAAGGCAGTAAAAAAGCCAAGACTCACAGGTTTGGAACTCAAAGTCGCTGGAAGCAACGGGTTGGTCATGTTTCCACAGCTGGTGCCAAGTCTTCACTTGTTCATTCTCTCTGGAGAACAGGACAGGGTAGGCTTCATGAGTCCCATTTAAAAAGAGGCTGATATTCCTGGGAAGAGGCTCCTTCTCAATTTTTCCCAATGAGAATTTAATACGGACAGTCAACTGGGTGCAGGGTCAGGTGGGGAGGGGGAAAGGAAAGGTAGAGAGTTCCCCTGGAGAAAGGTGGATAGGAGGAGTGGTTACTAGGAGGAGCAAACAGACCAACATTCTTAAGCTCATGTCTCAACTCCGAAGCCTCTTCTTGTTTCCAGGGCAAGACCATACAACTGATAAAGAAACTGATCCTCACCAAGAGTTGTGACATGTTTAATAAAGGCAATAAATAGAACACATGGTTACCAGAGTTGCTGATCTTTATTGCCTTGCTTAGAAGTGATGCTGCCTAAGCTAAATGTTACCGATCCCGTGCTGTTTCTTAGGAAACTTCCTGGCTTGTTGTCAGTTTGTAAGGAGAGTATTTCCAGTCTCCATTTGGCAGAGAGTCTGCACACAATAACCCACTGCTCATTTGTGTAACTCTTCGCTCCCTGGGTCCACAGGGCACCCTGACCTGCTTTTTCTGGCTGCTGATGCTGCTTCTGAACCAGGCCCTCCTCTGCACAGATATGGGCTTCTGACCCGCATTCCCTCAAGGTACTCTTGACTCAGAATTCTCTCTCAGACTCAGCAGTAAACAGACAAGCCTTCAGGTTGCTGTTTCCCACCCTCAGATTTTTGGGGGGTTGTTTCCTGGCTTCTCCCTATCAACACCTGATGTACACCATCCTAAATCAACTCACTTTAGTCTCTCTTTCTTCTCAGAATAAAGTATCAGAGTAGGTCTTCCTCTATCACTGCTTATTTATTTATTTATTTATTTATTTATTTATTTATTTATTTATCTATCTGGGGGTGGGGAGGTAAATAAGTCTATTTATTTATTTATAATAGAGGTACTGGGGACTGAACCCAGGACCTTGTGCACACTAGGCATGCACTCTACCTCTTGAACTATACCCTCTTCCCTTATTTTTCTTCCTTTATACTCATTATTTTGAAAACTGAGAAATAAAAGGAAAGAATTAAGTCCCTGTCTTTCTAATATGAACCTCAAGGTAACTGAACAGTTGATAAGGGCAAATTTCTCTTTAGAGAAGTATTTTGCTAATGAGTGAGAAGGAATGATAGATTTAATAGGCTAATGGGTCTAGGCAATGCTTATCGATGCTGCCAAAAATCACAAAATAGAGACAGCCAGACCTTATGTGATGGAAGTATACACCATCACTTATGAATTAATCTTGAAAAAATATGAACGTGAATCTGATTGAGATTTTAGATCTAACTAATTTGCAGGAAACACAGGGGATAGATGGTTCTACAAGAATGCCATCAGGAAAACTCAGACTTGGGAAAGGCTACTGGACAAACAACTCTGATTTTTAAGGGATTTCTAGGGAAAAACAGAGTGAGGAGCCTATAGATTAAAAGACCTAAGAGGCATGCCAACCAACTGCAATGTATGGACTTTATTTTGATTTGAATTCAAACAAATGCACTATGAAAAAAATTTAAGACGAGCAGAAAAATGTAGACACTGACTCGATTTTTAATGATATTAAGGAATTATTGTTAACATTAAACTAAGATAATAGTATTACAGTTTTTATAAAATCCTTGTATTTTAGAGATCTGTGCTTATAGTTTAGAGACATATTAAATGTTATGATATCTTGAATTGCTTTCATTATAACCCAGAGGGTCATGGGGGGAAATGGATGCAAGTGTAAATAATACAAGATTGGCCGTGACAATAGACGATTGTTTAAGCTGGGTGAGAGGTACATGGAAACTGATTATTCTGTTTACTTTTATACATAATTGAAAATTTCCACAACAAAATGATAAAAAAAAAACTGTGAGATAAAACCCTAGGAGAATGGACAGGGAATGTGTAACTTCCCAACCATTAGAGGAGATAAAAAAGGAATAAGAAAACAATTGAGTAAAAGTCAGGAAAAGGGGAAAACAGGGGGGTGGGAGAGGGGACACTTACAAAGCATTTCAAGGAGAAAACACGAAATAAGATGGCAGAAATACAAATATGCCAGTAATGATAACAAATGGGATAAGATAATCTATTAAAAGACAGATTAGGTTAAAAATTTCGCTACATGTATATATATATATTTTTACAAGAGAAACCCTAAAAAAAAAGGAGGCAAATGAAGAGATAGAAAATGAGATACTAGACTAAACAAATGATAATAAACTGAAATTATGTAAAGGAGTTCAATAAGATAAGAACTGAAATATATTGAATGGAATTAGTAACAAAGTGACCCTTGGTGACCATGGCGAGAATGGCTTGGGAGCACAACAGGGGCCTCAACCAGACTGTGTGTAATAAGCAGTGAGCAAAAAGGAAAGAAGTAGAAAGGCAAGTGGAGGGGGCGCATTTCCAGTTAGGGGAGAGGGTTACTTATTTATCATTTATTTACTTATTGAGCCTATATAAATACAGATGTGATAAGGACATAGGAGAGATCCAAGTAGAACAAACGGGAGAGGGAGGAAAAGCAATTGTGGGGAGGAGAGAAGGCTGAAGATGACAAGCACCTAGAGCACCACGGGAGACATTAGCAGCAGACAAGAAGGAAACACTTTCTATTTTATTTTATTTCTAATTTATTAACTTGTCATTACACAAACAATACATGAATGCATACTCAAAAACATCAAACATTACAGGTAAAGCTAAAGCACTCCACCCAACTACTGTGAACAGTTTGATTAGTATCCTTCCAGACCTTCTCTATACATTTTTATAATACACAATTAGGTACTTAAGATGTACACTATACAGTATTTGTGTGTGTGAATGTCTGTGGTAGGCATTTTAACATCAATGGTATCGTATGTATTTCATGTATTATCCTTCAATTTTTCCTTAAATTTTTAAAAACATAACATTGTAACTTAGAGATTTTTCCATGTCAGTACAGGTAGGGCTCTCCTTTTTCATTAATGCCTAGTATTTTATAATGTGTACCGTGCCCCATTCCCTTGATGGGTATTTTGTTTTTTCCAATTTTGTATTATTACAATCAAAGGTACAACAAATATCATTGTTCAAGCCACCTTGTGAACAGAAGTGTGTAAAGTGTGTTTCATTGAAAATTGGAATTGTTGGGTCATGGGGCATGTGAATTTAAAATTGTAATGGACACCACTCAATTGTCTTTAAAAGTGGCTGTGCTAGTTTATATGCTCACCAGCGACGTAGGATTCCTGTTTCCCCACACTCTTGATTTACATTTATTTTAAATATTTGCCAGTTGGATCTGAGATGGTTTCTTGTGTTTTAATGTGCATTAATTTTCCTTATCTTGCTGAAGTTGGGCATTTCTTCATAACTTAATTGTAAAACTTTTGGCTTATGTGCATTTTCATGGGGCTATTTCTAAAAGGGATATGTGACCAAAAAGCATAAGGCTCACTGCTAGTCTGGCTGGAATTAATTTTGGTGAGTTAGAGATCTAAAGTTATCTTTTTCCCAAATAGTTATGTTGTCTTAATACTATTTGTTGAATAATCCATTCTTCCCTACTGGTTTAAATGTCACTTTTATCATTTATTCAATATATATTTGTGTTTGTTTCTGGATTCTCAGCTCTATCAGATTTATTTTTGGCATTAGGCACCTGAGTTATTCTTAACTTGGTTCACTGAATGGTAGCTGATTTTGTCAGCCAAGATAATGTGTTGCTTATGAGACAATCGATGATATAATTCATGACACACAAATGCTATTCTAGTTAAATTTAATTTAAATCAGTAATGTTATCTACAAACTTAACAGTACTAAGACCTGTGTAAACTTCTTTCAGCTTAGTTCCTTTTTTAGGGGACACCTCACAGGCTAAGTGTAGAGCTGAAAGGCTTTTCACCAGGTCCCCTCTTTCTAAAAGTATTATTTGATGTTAAAGCTTTTTGGTGATTTAAAGTTGTTTCCTGGCAATGTCAGAGAGTTTCTCGTGGCATGGCAATATTACCGTTGATTTATAAGAACCTTTCATTCAACAAATAATATGATGCCCACAAACTATGACATACACTTTGAAAAAACAATACAGCACTCTAGCTTTTACTTTTACATTGGACATGAGCTCCTGGAGTGCACATATAGTGTCCTATTTATCTTTCTATCCCTAAACAGCCAGTACAGGGTGCAGCACCTGAACTGAAATAGAATTGAAGTGCATTTCAGCAATGTTTCTATGAAATAAAAAATAAAACTCAAGCTCCTCAAAAACAAAACCTTTACTTTAGGGACATCACACACTTACACATATTTATTTTTTTCTGTCCATCTACCACTTGATTAAAAAAAATATATTTTTAAGTAGGAACACTAGAATTAGACACTGACCTGACAGTTCATGCCCAAGTGTGGGAAAAATGTTCCCTTGCTGTCCATGGACTTCCTCAGGTATGCTCTATCTATAGACATGTTGCTTGCCTATTAAATGACAGCAAGAACTGTAATCTGGAAAACATTTTGGATTGCAGTGGGCAAGCATACTTTACAGTCGTTATATAGAAACATCTCAAGCATGCAAATGAATAAAAAAAAGGTAAACAACTTTTTTATGGGAAAGTAGAAGTGTGGCACTTGCTTTATTTTAAAATTCAGTTATTTTTATGATCTAAATTAGCACATCTTTTCCGACTTTTGTGGGTAATGTCTTTGTCCATAAACTTTGATGCTCCATTTTATAGCTGAACCCTTGACATCAGACCATGGGAAAATTCCCCAAACTGCTTGATCTATCAGTTTCCCTGGTGAGGAGAAGGAAAAATAAAACTAACTCACCATCCATGTATGCTGAAAAATTCTATGACCAAGTAGACAGTGCCAGTGCAAAATACCAGCTTCTTACTTTACCATTACAAATCTTGAAAGGCTGCCTTACTTTTATTTTTGATGATTCTGTTAAAAAAAAAAAGAGGATGTCTATGACCTTAAACTTGCTTGGTATAGTGCCTCACTTAGCATTTTTATTTGTGAACACAGCATGTCAGCCCAATTTGTAGATGAAGGAAATCATTAAATAGCACTTGTACAGCACTCTCTCCGCTGACAAAAGGAATACATGCATTTAAAGAACGGTTCTTACCATAAAAGTTCTGTGACATGGTATAGAAAAATCTGAAACAGGAATGCATTCTGGAATGTCAAAAAGGAAGTAATAGGAAGCAAATAGACATCACTAAATAATGAACTATTAGTATTGCTAGAAAATAGAAACAGGGATTATGAGGCATGAGGAGGTGGGAGAAAAGGTCCAGTTTTGCTTAGGCAGGGGACTTCTAGGGCAGAAAGCCTTCGGAATTGAACTGTGTCAGAGAATGGAAGGTTGGAGCTTACCAAAACTATCCTGACTTGGGCTGTTAGTATCTGCAATGGGGCTAGAAGCCATACTATCCTTTCTGGGGAGGAAGAAGTAACTCTGAGGGACAAACTGAACTCATGTTTCTGGACCACTCTAATTGTAGTCACCATAAAAGGACAAAATTTGGTTTACCTTTAGGGCTGGATTTACACAGAGGCATAAAGGGACAGTCAAGTCTCTTCTAGACCCCCCTACACTTTTGCTAAGTTCTTGAAGTTCCTTTAAAAGGAAATAAAGACTCATTTCATAGAGATATAAGGCTGTTGAAAGGAAGTCTTTCTCAAACTTTCTAAGACTTGGAGCTCTCTGATCTTTCCTTGGAGCAATAAGAAACAGGCACCTGACCCAGGGAACGGAATGTTCATCGTGGAGGGAAAAATGGTACAGAAAGACCCAAGACAAATTCCCTTCATGAAGTCACAAGATTGCCTATATAATTTTGCCTATCCATCATCTCTTTTCTGGATTATTATTGTCCCTCCTAAATTACTTCTCAGCTTCTAGTTTCAGATGCCCAACTACCTCTCATCTGCAAGTGGAATGATTTTTCTGAAATGCAATTGATTACAATCTCATTTCTTAAAATCATTTAATATATCATTCTTGCTTTCTGAATAGATGCCAAACTACACAGGTGGGTGAGGCAGTCATTGACTGTCTGCCTGCCTCCTGTGAAACAGTTCTGTGCTCCCCAAGGAGCTTTGCTTATGGCTCTCGTTTAAGCCTTTGAGCACTCTCTACTTTTGTAAACTTCAAGACTCAGGTGTCACCTCTTTGAGGAAACCTTCCTTGACAAAGCCATCCTTGACTGTATATACAAGTCTTTATTACTGCATTGTATCTATTTGGTTGTCTGTATCCTTAATTAAACTGTGAATCTTGAGGGCTGGGCTTTATCCTTTCAAAAGATTTTTGAACAGGACTGAATCATGTCACAAAAGTGCCTGCCACTGAGCTATAAAGCTTCCTTTAAAAAATACATGACTTCAAAAACAAAATAAAACAAAACAAAAATACGTGACTTCAGATTATCCTTAAAATGTTTCCAGAAAATTAGGTGATATTTTATTTCTGGTTCTACAAGGATGAAATTTCCATTAACAGGTATTTTGGTTAATCTTAAGGACCCTGCCTACCCTACTCCCCAACCCGTTTTTTTTTTTTTTTTTTTTTTTTTTTTTTTTTTTTTTAAAGTGCAGGAGTGACTAGGGTTTGGAACTTGGAGAAACATCATAGTCTCTGACCTGTGACAATTCCTTGTGAATAATAGCAGTTTTAATTATCCACCACTGAGGGCTTGGTAGTAAAGCATTCCTGTCTTAATAACACTTATTATGCTTAGCTCAGGAAATAAAATTGGAAATATACAGCTATTTTGGACATACAGTTATGAGTTAAACATATTTAGTATCTTACAATCCCCCCCCCTTCCTTGGGGGGGGCTGTAGCAAGCTATAAAATCACATTGTAGCTTGGGGAAAGTTAGGTTCATACTGAAGACACATTCCCATCTCAGAAACAAATTTTCTACTTGAATTTTTGCTTGGCTAAAGTAAACCAACAAAAAACTTAGGTGGCACCTTGGTCTATGAGCATTTCACTGAGAAAATTACAGATGGCTCTCCTGTAAGACTGTGCTCCCAAACTGGCATCTGAATAAATTAATATTCCAGCCATGTGTAACAGGAGACTCTAAATATCTGAGGTAAAACTGAAATTTACTTAAGATCCTAAACTAACCACTTGGGGGAATGCTTGATGTCTCCATATACAGAATATCTGATGCTGGCAAGCACACAGCTTTCCCCCTCTTAGGCCTGTCCCTGACTTTGGAGTGGGGGCATGCCTTATTAGAGGAGGTCCGGATGTACAGGCTTCCTTTCACAGCTATTTCTAAGGGTGTTTATGACGAATTTAGATCCAAAGGGAAGGAGAAGAGGGTAGGAGAGGAGAGAACAGGCACTACTATAATTTTGCACTTTTCGAACACTGCACCATTAGTTGAGTATCTTTTCATGTCATTAAAATAAATTGAAAAGTGTATTAATATTTAAGGCCTTAATACATTTTGCCAACTTACTTTCTGGAAGTACTCAGGAAAGCTTGCCCTTCGACATTAGGTCCTGCTATTTAAAAGAAAAATCATTTGTTAAATATTAATTTGCATTTCTTAGGTTACTAGAGGTTCAACTTTTAGCAACTGCCGTTTATTTCTTCTGTGAACTATCCAAGGTTTTCTCTTCTACCGTGATTTTTTAAAAAGTAGTAATTTATTTCAATTACCATTTTAAACATACTAATCATTTCCTTTGTGACTACTACTTTACTGATTATAAAGTGTTTTTCTATCCCAACATCAAAATTTACATTTTCACAAAATTTCAACCCTTTCTAATACTAATTTTTCTCCACCTGTGTTAAATACCACATTGTTTGCTCTTAAGGGGCACACCGGGTGAGCCTTTTGGTTAACATTCCGACACGAAAGTTTCACCTTCTAGCTCATCTGTGGTGGCTCTATTTAAAATCTTACTCCACATCTTTAGCTTGCTTCTTTAAGCCTAAGTACTTAGTTCCTTTAGTTAGTTCTAATGTTAATTAACATTAAAATTTTGTTTTTAGTGAATATATCATTCAGCACAACTATAATGTAAAATAATTGAAAATCCCATGTACACTTCGATTTTATGCCATTTAGTTTGTAGCTGATTTGATTAAGTTTTTATTTTAAATAGATAAAGAACACTTATTTTTCATCTTTTAACACAGAGAGCTAACTATTGGTTCTCATTAACTCTTGATTAGCTAGCTGGCTATAGATACACAGCGTGTTAATTTCTACAGGCACCTTTCTGAATTCAAGTAAAAGTTTTGGTAGACAAGGATTTCCTACTCAAATGTCATTGACATAATATGAATATTAAGTACAAATATTGCTCACCATTCTTGCATTCTTTAAATTATTTTACTTTGAAAATTTAAGAACCATCATTAAGTCATTAATAACATAAGTTTTCATTTAAGGAATATTTTGAACTGCGAAAATACAAATCTAATCAAATTAAATTTTGAACACATATAGAGCCAAATATTTCAACAAAACTGCAGTTTAATTTCAGAAAATGTGTTAAAATATATATTTATACATCAACTTCTGACATACACTTAATGTGTTAGTATACACAAAATGATGCTTTCTCTTGAAATTGTATTTATGAAATGTACATTTTAATTTAAATACTCAGTATACACTGCACTTAATCTGCATGTTGCATTTATTAAATACATTAAAATCTGCAATGTAACAAAACGTTTTCTGCATACGAAATTCAAAACACCATTTTAAATGAACAAAAGATGGCTCACTTCATTTTTTTTTTTTTTTTTTACAACTAGTGTATAGCACACTAGCTCAGCTCCACCATACTACCTGTTCGTTCTTTTTTATTTGACATTGTTCACAGACTAGTACATATTACAATAAGAGTGCTGGATAAAAACATGAGGTACGAAAGTGGTTCAAAGATTATAGATCATGCAGATCATGCTAAGACAGCAAAGAAAATTGTGACTGAGAAAACACTAAGTAAAAATACATAAAGAATGTGCATTATAAAAAAAAAAAAACCAAAAAAAAAAAAAAAAACAACTCCATTACACAGCTTTGCTTCTTTGGTTACAAAGTAGGTTGAACAATTTCACAGCTTTTTATTCCCACCCGAAAAAGAGTCATACGAAATGTCGAAAAGCAGAGGAATCGTGGCAATTTCTCTATTAGAAAGTAGAAACAAATGAACAAAGTTTTCTTCATCAAAATAGCCCAATTATTTATTATATCACAATAACTGGTGACTACCTGTACAGTTGCACTATGTTCTTCATACTTACACTATACAAAATTTACATTCAAGCTGGGTCTTTACTACTGAAAATAAATACCAAAGGTAAATTGCCATTAGTGTTAGAAATATGCCAGGATTCTTTTGTTCAATTATTGCCTAAACGTTTTATCTATTAAATGCAATCCTGTCTTTCAATTCCTTTACTGATACTTATAATTATTCAAAAAAATTAAAAAAGTTCTGTGACATTGTTCATGTACATTATGAAAATAGCAGCCCTGTAATAAATAAAACACAAATAAATGAAAACTTATGTAGGCAAATGTTACTGATATTGAAAGAAAAGTGGCTCTTTAGATGAACTGTTACTTATAATGTGATAGAAAGGCTCAGGGTAAATCCATGGGAAACAGGAAACATGGGAGAGCCACCAAAGCTCTTAAAAGACCCCACTCATGCGCACCAGGTAAAATGCAAACTTTGCTAGCTTTAACACATCCCATCTGTTATTCTCCTTGTGTACTGAGGACATAACCTGAACATTGACAGCGCTGCATGACATCTCAGAGAGAGGAGAAGCTCTTGTAGAATGATTGTCTAATACTGAAAAGGCCAAACACACAACCGAAGCATGGCTACTTGCTTTCGTATCAAGTGGAAAGAACATGAGTGGCACACAAGGATAGGTTGCTTTCAGTTTTTCTTAATGAGGCAAGAGAGCTTTACGCTGAGGAGACATTCGGCTGCTGCGGAGGCTGTGCCGGCTGCGGAGGCTGTGCTGTCGCTGCCTGCTGCTGAGAAGTGCTACCGGGACTGGCCTGCTGGGCTGGGAGCTGGGATAACTGATCGTTGTTTGAAAGAGATTTTAACAGTGCGTTTTCTCGTTCAAGTAAAGAGTTTCTTTCAACTAATTCTTTTATTTGTTCCTTTAGAACTTCCACTTCTTCTCTTACTGCATACATCAAATGGCTTTTCACCAGATCCTGTGAAAAACAAAATTAGGAATGTCAAAAAGAGTGAGAGGGAAAGGAGTTGCTGTTTGGTTCTAGCTCACCTAGTGCCTCAAACACGAGGCGGCTTTGTATTCGCTTTCTGCTCTTGCTTTTAACGTTTCTATTGTATCTTGACTGACCCTAAGGAAGATGGGGTATAAAAAGTTAAGTTCCCAACTAGGGCAGCAAGCCCAGGAATCTCTTTTCAAAGTTTCAAGTGATTTCAAAAAATATATGCTCCTTAAATTGTCAATTACTATAAGCTTAGAATTAAAAAAAAGTTTAATTAAGATAATATGCTTAGATGTCAGATTAAGAAAACAAAGGATATTAAACTAATTATAGTACTGATTTAAGAGATAAAATTAAAAAAAAATAGTTTGAGACTAATGGTCCTTATTTATAGCCTAACTATAGTTTCAATAACCTGAACCAAAATTTTTATATATAAACAGAACATCTTAAAGAAAAAAAAATTTGTAGTAATAGCAGAAATCAGTGAGTTAATTAACAGAAACAGACTATTTATTAAAGCTGAGTAAAACAGTCTCCTTAAATGACCAAAGGATGAAAAAGATTTCCAGCTAAAGTTTTTATTTCAGTACTCTTTTGTCTCTGAACTATTTCTGATGCTAAAATATTTTGGGTATCATAATGCATACTGAATATGTATATCTATCAAAATGGGCCCTTATCAATGGTAATGCATGAAATAAAAGACGTTCAAACAGGGGAAGTATTTACTCCACCGGTATTTCTAGACTAAAAATTCTCAATGTTCTAGCATCTTCAACTAAATCTCATATTCAAAAATACACTTTTGGTCATCTTGATTTAAAGAAATTAGGTATTTGTTTTTCAGAAGTGATAAAAACCAACAATCAATGAAATGCAAGGGCTATATATTTTTACTTACCATTGCTTGTTCTATTTTGTTGTCAATGGCTACACCACCTCCCCCAGATGCACTGGAAAAAATTAGAATATTTCATTAAATTATTCTAAAAAATGTAAGCTCTCTTCCAACTCTTAAAATAATTAAAAACATTTGTGTTTTATGTAAAACCGAAAATGGTAATTTAAAATAGATTAGTCTATTCTCACAATTTCATACTCAGAGCTCTCATTTTGAAAATGAAGATCTCAGTAAATAGATGACTTCTAAAAATCCTTTGTAGTTCCAACATTTCTAATCTGCCTATGACATACACATGCTACTTTAAAATGTAACTCCCAATTCTAGTCAGGAGTTCTCAATTCAGTGAACTTAAGATACATTTTGAATGAGCGGTACCCTTTCTACATCTTTCTCAATCTTCTTCATTTACCAACTATATATTCTAATTGCCTTCTATGTATTAATTCTAGTGGTTACTTATTGCATTAAAAAATCAGATGATGATTTTTTCCTACAGATTTTATATTTTAATACCTAAATTTTAAATTTTAAAAACTGGCTTGTAAAAATGATTCGAAGGCTTTTGGGCAAACAGAACTTGCAGGGTTGGTTAACAAGGAACTCAACATTTTGGCAGACCTACATGCTTTGACTGTAGTTTTACTACGTGGCAAAAATCACCTACTAAGGCATGTGGTTTAGATCAATTTTTTCTGGAAATATTTGGAAATAGTCTAGCTGATAAGTACATCCCAAGTTCAAATATCACCTTAGCATGTGTATGATAATGACACAGAAGGTTGAATAATTGTCTTCTTTGGCAGTTTATATTCCCCCATATATCTAGAAAGGATCCATATCCTTTCCTTGGTGTTTTTGTAAATTTCAATTAGGTTTTCTTGTAAAGATAAATCTGATACTTTAATCTATTTTATCAAATACAAGAAGAGGTCTCTAAATCATTTTTATACAAAACTTTACTAGATACTTTTCATTTAGTATTTAGTGCTAAATTTACATGCTAATATATCTGAAGATTAGTTTACTTTAGATGATGTGGAGCCTCAATGTTACATTAGACTGAGGCTCAGAAATATCTTGTCTGATGTAGTAATGCCTTTTGATAATGTAATACAAGTAGATCATTATATCCTGGTTCTGCTCTTCACTACCATCAAATCAAGTATTTAACTTCCTTGAATCTCAGTTCCCTCATCTGTAAAACGAAGGCTAGTGTCAATGCCTCCATAGACTTTTCACTTTTAAATTCTCGAAACTCTGAATCAATGCATGAAGAACACTAAGCTTGTTTATCTGAGCATTAACCATATTAATTATAGCATACTACTTCATTTCTTGCTGCTGTTTCTAAGATGAAAAGGAGTTTCTGTATACCTAATAACCGGAAAGGATATATGAATCATTAATACTTATATATGTTAGGCTTCAAATGCTTGTAGAGAGCTGCACAAAGCAAGGTTACATTAACTATAAACTGCATAACAGCTAATATAAACTTTAGTGTAAAGTTCAGTTCAGACACCATGTAGATAAATTCACCAAATATTGGCCATAATTTGGCAAAAAAGAGTGACAGGTATTTAGATTAGAATTTGCCTGAGAATCCTAGATTATACCTTATTATTTCTATATCAAGAAAAAAACTGAATTAGTTTTAGTCATTTCTCATTTAGTCATGACTTAAATATATTCAATTCTTTTAACATCAGTTTTAAATAGAATACCTTAAATGCTAACTTTAACACCAGTTCTACATATTAACAAGCAACCAAAACACCCAAGTAAACCCCAAACCCTTCAAAAAGGATTTATTATTTATTTATTTTGATAATTAAAATAAAACCTAGTCAGTTTCTAAACCACTCCCTCAGCTAAGGAAAAATAGTTACCATTCTATTCTTTGCTGATATAATAACCTCTAGTCCTGACTCAGACCTTTTACTGCTACAGAGGAACAGGTTTGCAAAGTATAAACAGATCAAGCTGAAGACATGTGTCTCTTAATAGGTATCACTATTCTAACTTTGTTAAACATTGTACTTGAACAGAATCAAATCAGTCACAGATATAATTATTATCATTATTGTCCCTTTGGCCACTTTGAAGACTGTTACCCAAGAATGCTATAACTTACTGCAGTAGTTCTCAAACTTCAGCATGCACTAGAGTCATCTAGAGGTCTTGTTAAAACAGACCGCTGAGCTCCACTGCAGCAGGTCTGCAGAGGGGTCCAAGAATTTGCATTTCTAACAAGTTTCCAGTTGATGCTGATTCTGCTGCCCAAAGACCATACTTTTGAGAACTGCTAGCTTATAGACATGAAAGAGACTAAGAATAAAAAAATCTAATTCTATTAAAAACATTTCTTAGCCCGGTATACAAAATACTCCATGACCTTGACCTCTGCCTTCTATGGTCTCCACTCCTCTCACACTCCATCTGGTCTATTGTGTGTGGTCTTACATAACGTAACTATTTGCGGTCTGTGGAACGTTATATCCCCTCAGGTTTCCATGCCTTTGCAGAAACTGCTCCCTCAGCTGGAAGTGCTCACAGTTCCAATTTACCTGGTTATCTTTTACTTATTCCTGAAGATGCTCGGTGCCATCTCTTCTGAGATGCCTTCTGATTTCCTAAGGTAGAACCAATTATTCCATCTCTCCTGTGGTCCACTAATCATCACAAACTTTTACAGTGCATAACCAGGAAAGCAGAATAACAAATCCTGGCTCCTCCTTATATTCACTGTGTGAATTCTAGGAAATTATTTAACCTTCCTGGACTTTAGTTTTTTTCACCTAAAAGAAGGATTATATACCATAATTCATAAAACTTCTGAGAAGATTAAGTGAGTTTAAATAATATTACCAGGGATAACTCTATTAGACTGAGATCCTTGAGGGAGGTGCCTTATCTTCTTTGCCTCTGTCAACAAATAAACGGTGCTTGGCACATATGAGCTCAAATGTACACCAAAAGAGTCAATATGATAGTAATTAGATTAAAAGCAATTACTGGTTCATACTAGGAAAACATTAAATTTTTTTGAGTTTGAATAAATCAGTAGTTCTCAAAGTGTGGTTTCCTGGACCAGGAGCATCAGCATCATTTGGGAACTTGTTAAAAATGGAAATATTTGGGCCCACCCAGACCCAGACTTACTGAATTAGATACTCTTGAGGTGGGACCCAGGAAATCTGTTTTAATAAGTCCTCTAGGTGATGAGAAAGAAACTGAAGTTTGAGAACCACTGCTTTAAATAGCCTGATTTTTAATAAAAATACCAATATGGTAGTCTTAAATATAAACAAATAAAAGGGTATTCTATTTCAAGATCCCAGAACATGGTTTTAAGAATATTGCTTCCATGAGGGTAACAAGTTGTTTTCCATTGTGTTCAAAGTCAACACAGTGGTTTGGGCTTTATGCTCTCTTTTAAAATGAGAATCATCAGCCACAGCAGAATGAGTAATTTTCCTTCATTTACTTCCTTGACTTAATGGTATAGTATTATGCCTTGTTTTCTTTTTTATTACTGCATCTACCACACTGTAACCTGACAATTAACCAGTTTCCAAACTTAAGTTCCCTAAGAGAAGGCTTCCTAATAAGACTTTGTAACTATTCTGGTAAACTATAAAGTGCTATATAAAGGTAAGGGATACTTCCTTTTTTTTTTTTAAAGGAACTTTTTATTTACTATGGGTCACTCTTTTAGAATAAAATCATAACTGGATTAAAATTTACTAGATGAATTAAAAATTGTGGATATGGAGGGAATGGACAGAGGTACAGAACTGTGGGGAAAAAAAGACTTTATGACTTCATATGTGATGAATTTTCACTTACTGGAATTGCAGCCCCCAAAGAACCAGATGAAGTTGAATTTAGTGTTTAAATAAAGTAAATTATAATCACACTCACAAGAAAAGTAAAACTTAAAGCATCAATAGTACAGCAAGATAGTATGGATTTTCATGCTATTCATCTTCTAATTCGTCCCAATTGGTTCCCCACCACAGCTTTTCTTCCCAGGCCTGCGTATCACAATAGCTCACTTGAAACCTAAGACAAGAGGCCAGATAGGAACCTCTGGCTTCATAAGTTTCCTACATTTTTATCCTTCTTAATAGGCTAACTGTATCATCCATGGTCTCAGCTCAGTGACTTTGTGCAAATCATCCTGTCTTTCCTCCCTAAAAATTAAAATCAGTGAAGTCTAAGTTAGGCTAACTTGATCTCACATTTGAGAAAAACTCCTTATGAGAAATCAACATTTTTCTTTTTCTTTTTTTTTTATTAATGTGGACAGAGACATCATGGCCACTGTTTGGGATAAAAATAGTGCACATTCTTCTCTATTACATTTTGACTACTTTGTCTTTTTCCTGCTCTCCTTTGATACAAATGCTAATTAACAAAGCAACAATGTAGAGGAAAAGAACACGAACAACTGCCCACTTTATGGTAGGCACACATTACTTTAGTGAGTCCTTACTATAAGCCTGAGCAACATCCTCATTTTACAGTTGAGGAAACTGAAGCCAAGTAATTTACTCAAAGACAGAACACTGGGACAGGATGAAAACCTAACCTAATTAATGTCAAAACACATGCTTTTTCTATCACAACAGTAAGACTGTGAAAGGAAGAGAGTAATTATCTACAATGACCTAAAAGAAATACAGAGTTGTGTAGATTATGAAGAGTGCTTCAAGCACCAAATGCTAGCTGTGAAACTAAGCATGGATCTGAAGATTAAATTATTTTCATAATATGCCATTTATCTTATCTAGCACATTCCTAGAGGTTCAGCTCTGAAAACAAGCGAGGTAACTTCTTAGAAAAGGTAATTGCTCAGTGATCTTCAGACAGCCAGTATAGCTTACATATTTGCTAAGGACTAAAATGTTCTTTTGTTTAGAAAGCTGAAGATACAGTAAGATTATAGGGATCTACATGCAGAATATTATACAAAAAAAAATTTACTTTATTATACAAAAAAATTTACCTTGCTTTTACTCAAAGACCCTTCTAACTTTCTCTGTTGAGTCACAATCATAATTAAAAATCCACAACATGAATTCCCAAATTACAAAATAAAATGTTTTGTGATAAGAGCTTCATTGATCAAATTGGCAAATGCCATATACTTATGTTCAAGCCCCTTTACCCAAACCAGGTAAAACCAATTCTTCATAAACTGACAAGTAGAAGCTATAATCTTTCTTGGAGGCCAGTCCTCAGGAATCATGTACTGTTTCCAGTATATCATATACAACTTTCATCCCCCTGCCCCCCTGCAATAGGCTCTATAATAACATCAACAGTATTAAAAACGCTTTAATTCTAACTTGGGTAATATTTTGCCTCTTCTCTAAGACATGTATATTTTATTTTTTAGAAAGAAACTGTTAAGTTGCTGATTGCAAGAAAAAAAAATCTAATGACTCTAGAGCTCAGTAAGCCTATCAAGGTTAAAAGAAAAAAAAATCCATCACTCTTCTATAAGAGGAATTTAAAGATATTTAGTCTAATTTATGAGCAAATGACAATTCTCCTTCCAAAAAAGAGCCTAAATAGATAAAATTCATGTAGATAATCTCTGGTCAAATGCAAACCTCTGTGGTTAAGAAAGAAACTATTAGACATATAATAAATTAAGCTAAGAACTCAAAATTTTATGTATTCTAATTATTAACCATAAGTTCTACCAACGTAAAAACAATCTGTTTAATTTCATGACTTAAAAAACTCACAAAAATGCCCCGTGTAGATTTTTTATTAGTAGTAACACAAAATAAGTGATTTTTGTGGATGATAAAAGCTAAGCAAACAGGTAAAATGGCTACTCACAAAACTAAGTTTTATTATTTTCTCAAGTAATCAGTCTTAAAATGGTGTGAAAAAAGCTTTTACCAAGGAACTACTAAAAATTCAGCTAAATATTTTTATAAAGAGTGATACTTGTTTTTAGCAGCTACAAAAACCTCACTCACCAAATAAAGCACATTTTACATTTATCTAATTAATTTCAGGTCAAAATCCTGATCAGAAAAGGATATTTAAAAAGAGGAAAAAAAGGTACATGCTGTGGATTGTACCAATGTCAATTTGTTTTACTACAGTCATGAAAGATGTTACCCTTGGGGGAGAACTAGGTGAAGGGGTACATGACACCTCCCTGTACTTTTTTTTTTTTTTTTGCAATTTCTTATTAATCTACACTTATTTCAAAATAAAAGGTAAAAAAGATACACATACATGGTAAAGAATAAATTTAGAGAGTATACACATAAAAGTATACAATCAATACAAAGAAAGTCCCTCTCCTACCTTAGACCCCCTTTATCCAGAGTCAACCATATCACTTCTACTAATGGCCTTAAAAGAGCCCATTTAGGAAGAATTTCTTTAATACTTTGGAGTGGGAGAGGTCTTTCTAACTATGCTTCAAAATATAAAAAAATAAAAAGCTGCTTCAATAACTTCCCTAAAATATAAAGCACTTCGAGAAATCTGTAAGACGAGAAGCCCAGTAGAAAAATGGATAGACTTCACATGGACAGCTCACAAGACATGAAAAAATATTCAGCATCTCATTCATTATAAAAATACAGATTAAAACTATAATGTGATACTATTTCCCTAAACGAACTGGCAAACATATTAAAATTTAATATACTGTTCAGTGAAGCTGTGGGAAAATAGGCCTTCTCATATAGTGCTGGTACAAGTGGTATACTGGTATAACTCTTAAAGAGAGCAATTTGGTTATACCTAATAAATTTTACACACACACACACTTACTCACTCACTCACTCACTCTTTAAGTCAGCAATCATACAACTGGGAATTTATCCTACAGATATTTTTACATACATAAGAAATAATGTATTTATAAGGCTTCTCAATATAACACTGTTTATAATATCAAGGCTTCTGATTATCAATGGGGAAGTGGTTAAATAAATGATGGTATAGCCATCCATCAATTTACACTGGCGATCTATTAAAAAAAAACCTACAAAGATGCTTTTCTGTGTACTGAGATGGAAATGATATATCTTGCAGATCTTGAAAAGTAAAGGTACAGATGTGTGTATATTATCATTTGTGTGAAGAGGGAGATAATATATATCGTATTTCTTATATATGCATAAAGAGACTGGAAGGACACACATACACATACACACACTAAGGAAGTGGTTATCTGTTTGGGAAGGTAGGTAGATAAGGGACAGGGATAGAAGACTACTTTCAGTGCACTCTGAAGAATGCTGAAAAACACATTCCAAGATGAAAATGACTCTTAAAAGAGTTATTACCCTGTACAGTGTGAACTCAAGACATTAAAAAATAGTAGACAGGAAACAAGAAAGGGAGAAAAGAAGGAAAAGAACCAACAATTCCACCTGCTTCTGGAACTGTTTCTTTCTGAAAGATTAGGTACTATGTTTGATATAGTAATAATATAAATGATGTTTGTAATTTGTAAACTTTATTTCTTTGGTGTAGGGTAAATTAAAATCACTTAATATTTATACATCCCAGTATAGTTACTTCTGTTCAAAGTGATTCTGGTAAGTAAATAGTAAAAGTCTGTGATAAACATCTAAGGTAAGACAGGCTACATAAACTTATATAATGTTACATTAAAATGAATTACAAAAAAGGTATAGGTAAGACTAGTATTAACGTTATCTCCTTTTTCCAGATCTCTTTACACTTCAAAGTTATGATATTTGGGGGGAATTATTTTAGTATTTGGTAGTAAAATTCTGATGAACAGTTACTTGAAGGAAACAATTTAAAAACTAGCCAAACTAAAATTTTTTTTTTCTATTAAAACACTCAAGATAGAAGATGTAAAAATGTAGTCTAGAAAAACTGGAGACTGATACAAAAGTGAAATATGCATAGCAATTTTACCATGACAGTCCAAACATTTCAAATAAACTAAGAAAGTTTAATTAATATTCTATTATTTCACATTAAATACTTCAATGTTATAAGGACATGGAATCACATCTGCTTAAGATAAATGAGCTTATGCACTAGCTAGTTATTTCTTATTAGACTAACATTAGGCAAGGTTTGACACAATGAAGTTATTTCCTTCCTCTGAGTCAGAATGAAAAAAGAAAGGGTGTGAGAAAGGGGTAGGAGGAGGGTGTCATTTCCCCCAGTGTTGGAGAGCTTACACTTAGAGCAGACTCTATTGAAAGAGATTTCATTTTACTGTTTACACAGTAGCAATAGATAATTTGATAATAACAATTAATTACTGGGAAATGAAGAATAAATAACCAAGGGGCTTAAGCCAAATTAAAAGTCTGACACTGTAGTCCTGACTACTTTAATTTACTTCCTGGAGACTGGGAAAACAGTATATGATTGACGACTACCTAGACTGAGATGAACACTGGTACCTGAGAGTGAAAAGGGGGAGAGGGATTAGAAAGGATTTTAAATTTTGCCAACTGATGCCCAGCTCAGAATACCTGACAAAAACCTAAATAATGTAGTAATACTGAAAAGGAGCAAAGCAAATGCAGTTCCATGTATTCATTCAGACTGTTGGGATATAAGCTGATACATTTTTCTACTTTATCAGAATTCAGTGATTAAAGTACTGTAGACTTTAATCTAGAAAAAGGTTGATGTTTTTCAAGACTGATTTTTAAGGGCTATTTCTCCTAGAAAGTAGAAAATTTTAATAGAAAGGAAAAAGTCAATAAAAATTCTTAATATGAATGAAGACATTAAAATATATGAGTTCAAATTACTTCAGCTGTGTTAGGAAAAGGGTAAAGATTAAGAAAAAGCCTTTCAGACAAAGAACTATGCTTTAAGAGTCATTTTGTAGTTAATTTCAATTCTCCTTTTTTAAAAGGTTAACAATATAGCATTCATTCCCTTTACCTATGAGGAAATAATAGCACTCTCATCACCTAAGGAAATTTTCATGATTTAAGTATATGAAAATGAGCAAAACTGGAGAAAGAACATGATAGAAAAGAATGTCAAGGGAAATAAAAACAAAAACGTAAGATTTGCATTTCATTTCAGAGACAAAACAAGCACTTAATAAATTTTCACCCAGCTCTGGGCCCATTATAAAAACAACCTTTTTATACAGCTAAATTCACCTAACATTTCCAAAAGTAACTTAGAATTCTTTAGCAATTACATAAGAATGGGCCAAGTGGGGTGGGGTGGGGGACGAGAAACTAGCTTACTAATATATTCTAATGCTAATCTTTACATTATCCTCCCCCTCTACCCCCATCCCCATTCCACTGGCCTGCTCAACTTTTGCAATGGATAGCCTAAACTCCTTAAGATCCTCCATGGTTTACTTTCACTCTCTTTGCTCATAGTTTCTCACTCTCTGTGGAAATTCTACCATTCTTTTATAGCTTTCAGCTCAAATATTTTCTCTTCTGTAAAGGCATCTCTAACCTTTCCAGAAGCAGTGTAGTAGGTCATAGCTCATACTATACTTATGGTACTAACCAACACAGGCTGGGTTTTTAAAGTTGCATCTATCTCCTACCAGACAAAACGCTACGTGCTGTACAAAATCTACCACAAGGCTGGCAGCCATTTACTAAAGAGTGCTGTAGAAGCCTGGACTCACAAACTGTATACTTGGATTTGAGTCCTAAATATATCACTTGCTACAATGACTCTGAGGCCTTTTTTTTTTTTTTTTTTTTTGGTTAACATGAGGTAGCTGTATTGGATCACCTCCAAAGCCATTTCCTACACTTAATGGCAAAATGGACTTTTCCCAAGCATTCCTTGGTATTTAATGAATATGGGTAATGCTATTATTTTAAGCAAACTTAAAATAAATAATTGGGGGAAACATTCCTTAATCTCATTACTCCTTTTCAGTCTGAAACTAAACTTTTCATGTTCTTACTGCCTAATATTAATATCTAATTCATACATCTAGGTAAATCAAATTCCTTTGGAGGTAACAGGTCATAAATCCTGAACAAACTTTATCTCTTATTTCCTAATAGCCAAATCTCTGTAACATCTATCTTTCTAGATGACACTTATATTAAAAAATGAGAAATTCCAATCTGTCTCCTCTATACATGCCCAACACTCAACAGATACTGGGTGGAAAGGCACAAAGTTAGACAGTGTCCATCAGTGGGATGATCACTTGATGTAGAATTAGCAAGTACACACCGCAGTTTGGCCTCACCTCAGATTTGCTGTGTCTAGGGGCAAGTTACTCAGATTGTTTTCCTTTTTCTTTCATCATTTAGTTTCAGAGACTTTAATGAAACTTAGTGTAAACACTCAAAGGCTCTGTTTTGCGTGTGTGTGTGTGTGTGTGTGTGTGTGTGTGTGTGTGTGTGTGTGTGTGTGTGTGTAGGCAGGGGGGTTAGAAGGAAAGATAGTACTATTCAATAAAGGTCTTAAAAAAGTTACCTAAGATAAGCAAAGGGGAAGAAGGGATAGCTGGACACTGCAAAATGCTTGGTCACAGGCATTAAGCAAGGGAAAATGAAAGTTTTTTTTTATAATTGAAGCACAGAGAATCTGTGAGAGATCAGAGGGATGATAAATGAAAAGGGCTCACCTATAATAAAGAAAATGCCACGGATGACTGGAGTTTTTAGCATGATGCAACTAGGGAGTAGGGAGGTAATTAATCTCTCAGGAAGAAGGTTAAATTTTTTGAGGGGTGGAAAGTGAGTGGCAGAGAAACTTGGAAGAAATTTTAAGTTACATTTGGGGTTGTTGAATTTTGAGACATCTGGGATATAGATCCCAGTGGAGAAATAAAAAAAGAAGGTTGCTGGAAATAGGTATCTAGAACTCCAAAGTAATCTCTAGCGAGTAGTCTGGGTTTGAAAGTTGTCAGAATGTGTTGGCTAGCTCAAATTGTGAGACATGAGCTTGGTTAAACAGTAAAGACAAATGGGGCCAAAACACTGGAGAAGACCAACAAGTGAATAGTTATAGAGGATGGGATGGGAAGAAACTACACTTCTTGGGAAAGCTAATTCTTTCATTGAATGGCCTCACATTTGCCTCTTCTTTCTCAAGTATTCCACAAACTATCTTTTTTTCAACTAACAGTTAGTCTTGAGCAAATTCTCTCCATCCCATTTCCACAATGAGGCCTAACCAGATTTAGTCAAGATGAGGCTATTCCCTTGAATACCAAAATGTCATAATATACTAGTGAAGGGCACATAACATAATTTTTGCCCACCTTACAGCTAATCTTTTCATTTATGTTCATTTCTTGAAGGTGCAGAGATGTTATTTAAAATAGCTTTACAGAAAAAGCATAATTTTACAGACAATATATTTGACAAAGTAAAATTATATCAGGTTAGCAATTAGGGTTATCTGCCTAAAATCCAGCTTTTATTCCTAGGTTAATAATTAATCTTTCTTTGCTACCTTATGTCCCTTTTTAATCTGTCCCCAAAGTCCAGGGATAGTAATAAATGAAAATGAAGGTTATCAAGGAACCGTTTCAAAATAGGATAAATCCAGAAGAATAAAAAAAATATCACGAGGTTCTTAAAAAGACAGTTGCTTCATTATCATTTAGACTAAAAGGACAGCACCAAGCATGGTCATTACCCCTTTATAAAATGAAAATAATATTGTATCAGGGAAAAAATCTGGTTGTAATAAATCAATGAATGCTTTGCATTTGGGATGTTTTAAAAGTTTAGATTGGTTTGGGTTTGAGCAAATAGTTAATATAAGGAAAGTACTGTGAAGATACGCCCTGAAGAGTTCAAGCTGTCTAGGCTGTCACTTTGCTACACTTGTCTTAACTCTCTTTTGCTCTCTACTTCATTCCGGGGGTAAGACAGTTTACCTCTTATCAGCTGCCTATGCAAAAGGCTGAACTCTCAAAGAATAATAAAGTGGTTTAAGAACATAGGCTTTAGAAGTAGACGAGCTGGTTTTAAAATCCCAAATCCACTACTTACTGAAGGGGTGATCCTACCAAGTTAACACACTGAAACCAGTTTCCTCATCTGTAAAATGGGGTCATGGTTGTATCTACCTTAAAGGATTGCTGTGAAGATTGTATGAGATATTTTACAACAGAAGAAACTTAAAAGAACTTTTTAAATACAGTTAGTATTAAGAAATAGCTTTTGTATTTATGTTTCACCCAAAGAATAAAATAATCCTAGTTATGCCTGATTCCGTTATACTTGATTTACTTTATTTCTTTATACTCAATTAATCAAATGTTAAAGATTTAATGTAGCCACAAAATATATGCTAACAAAAATTGTTTGATTTGAGATGTACACTTACACCAATATTTATTAAGCATACATAGCATTCCTGTGGATTGAACACTGGTTAAGTTTTTATTGATATACTATAGGATCTCAGTATTTCACTGTTTGGAATGAAAATAATCCTAACTTACTGTGGGAAATTTTTCCAAAGGCCACTGAGATAGAACTGAATTAAATTCAACATAAAAGTTTCCAAAAAACTGTTTAAAATGTCTCATGCCTTTCTTTAGTATTATGTGGCATTTCAACATTAAGTATTACTAAAAACAACTCAAAAAGAGTGGGATAAAGTGTTTTGGTTCTAAACCACATTTACTCTACGTGAGAATCACTGCTTTAGAATGACCTAATTCAAAAAGGGATTTTGGTATAGGACAATAAAGAAAAGTATAAAGTAGTAGTACTATAAAATCTGAAGGGTTATAAAGGTTTTGCACTCAAGCAGAACTGTACTCAAATATGCACATTATCAGTGACAAGTTTTTAACAGCTAACAACTCTTTGTCATTTCAATCTTGAAATCCACGTCCTTGAATTATTCTAGGCAATGACGATTCTATGTTATTATGGTTAATGACAGAATTTTACAATAGTTTGTAAGTCAATTTGTGTAAAATTTTTATGATTTCTAGACTTACATCATGACTTGAAGTTTGTTAAATCAATTTAGATTCTAGAGACAAGAATTAATGAAATGCAACGCTTCACCAACATAATCTTTTCTCTCTTCCTTTCTTGTTGACAGGCCTCACCCCCCTGACTCCTCCATAAATAATTTTATTTTTTTGTCTTCACTGAATGTTTTTCTCCCTTGAATTAAATATTAAAGGCAGGAACTGTGTCCATCTCAAGAGTCTACTTATTACAACACTCTGCATATAACTGATATTGAACATTTAATTGAAGAAAAAGATGGAATAAAACATACGATATTTAATATATTATCTAATTATATTTTGTAAGTTCAACAGGAACTTATGTCAAGTTGGGCTTACTGCACCAGGAAAAACAATTAAGAAATTAACTAGTTATTTAAACTATTAGAAACTAATTAGAAGGGTGTCACTGGAACACAGGGGAAGTGGGAAGACCTCCTTAGAGTTTTCTTTTGCTCCCTGACAAAGAGAGCTTAAATAAAAAGCCAATAATCTTTCTGTGATGTTCCTTGCATCTGGTTGTTACTCACTGAGGAGGAAGAAAGTTTAACAGTCTATATATATTATAGGCAACTGAAGTAAGTAGAGAAACTGTTTAAGTCTGAGGAACAGAAAAGTCAGAGCTCTATAGATTTTCAGGTTGCTTCTGACAAAATTATGCCAGTGAAACTTAGCAGTCCTATGTATGGATCATGGTGACTGACAAAGTCATAGCAGACTTTGTGAAAAATAAAGTGGGCTTTAAAAACTCAATCTTTTGGATAAAAATCGTGAAAAAGTCTTTTTTTACCTTAGAATCACAGATTTAGAGGAAAATCATTTTATCAATCTAGTGAAGGCTTAATTGTATAATCATACCTCATAAATATCCATCTGTGAGTTCTCTCAATTCCCCAGCATTATTCTCTATAGATGCTTTGAACTGAATCTAAAGAGAAGTAAAAGAAAAGCTATTCTAAAGGTGGAAAGAGGAGGCAAAAGTCTTGCTGGTTTGGTCAGGTCAGAGAAAGAAGACATTTCAAACTGTCATGCTTTAGGAATGTGTCAGGAACAAGTGAGAGTTCTAAGTGAACTAGATTCAGGAGTCTGAAGAGATTCGGATGTGCTTTACTCCTTTTACACTGGTGATCAAAGCACATATAAAGGAGTCCCATGAAACCCTTACATCACCACTAAAATCAATAATTACAAAGAGGGGAAAACATTCCTGTGATCTCTAAGATGTTCAGCCATGTCTCCTTATCCAGTTTGAAAAAGAACTTTAGAACTACGTTTGTACTAAAATCAGTGACTTATGGCCATGAACTGGAATCCACATTCTTGAATACAGCAGCTATGAAAACTAACAGAATTAACTAGAGAATGTTCTCAGTTCAATGTTTCCACAGCTTACGTTTTTACATGAACCTAATCTCTTTACTAAATCTTTAAGTGATGGCAAAGTATTTTTCTGCTTCACATTTTAGATTCTCTGCTGTATAGGATTCATAAAAGGTTTAAACATGAAACGGAAAAAGAAAGACAGGATGCTAAGATAAACATCACTGGAGGTGTTCTAAGGCTACATGACAACTTGGAAGGTATGCTGTAGACATACATGACTCAAGTATGAGATAAGTGGCTGAAATAAATGACCACTAGATTCCTTTCCAACTTAGAGTTATAATTCTAGACTCAGAAGATAAACTCAGAGGTGGTATCAAATAAAAGGGCTTTGGTTCTGGAGTCATAACCAGGTTTGAAATCCAACTCCATGACTTTTACGATATGACTTCACAAAAGTTACTCAGCTTCTCCAAAGGATAAAAAATAGGACCAGATACTAGGATTCAGTGAGATAAAGCATTAGTGTCTGGCACATCGTTAACACTTAAATATGTTAACTATATAATTGGTATTAGTAAGGTATAGTGGTCAAAATCTAAATGTCATGAAGTACACAAGGAACACTGACTTAGGTAATCTATTTTTTTACATCTGACTCTTGCCTTTAACTGTATACACAATAATTTTTAACATTCTTTCCAGATACCAAATTTTGTGAAGCTACATTCCAGAGCAATTTTAATGTACTGGAACATTTATCAAATGTTGATTATGGGGATACACTATCAAATAAACATAATCCCAGAATTTACAGTTTACTACAGGAGTTACAAGTTAGACGTGTGATAAATGCTAAGACAGGGCAAGATTATAGAGGGTGTTTCAGAAGCACATAATCAAGATTTAGGGTCAGGAAAAAAATTGTTTAGTAGAGGAAGTGTCACACTTGAGTGGAGAAGAAAAGGATACACACACAAAAATGTTCTAAGTAAAAAGAACATAGGTACCTTCAGTCCTGTTAGAAAACTCAAATAATGAAGGCCAGTCAGAAGGCTGTTAACATTTCCAATTAAGAAAGGATTGTGCCCTGAACAGGAATGAGACAGGTGAACAGGCTGAAGAAATTCTCAGGAGGTAGACATGGCAGTTATTTTGTTATTAACTTGTCATGAGAGATCAGATTAAACTGGCTACAAAAGATCAGGGAAGTTTGAATATAAGGACATATGCCTAAGTAATGAGTTTGAGTGCCAAGAGCATATACATGGTTTCCTCCAGCATGTAGATGACATCCAAAGCCATCCAGATGCTCTTAACATGATGAAGAATGTGAGAAGTCAGTCTGGACACTATCCTGCAGACACCAAGAATACTTAAAAGAATAAATAGAAAGGAAAAGTCTGCCAAGGGGACTGAAAAGAAACAACCAAAGAGATAGGAAGAAAAACTGGAAAGGATGGTATCACAGATGTCAAAATATGAGTCAAAAATTCAAAACCCCTGAAATATCAGTATTAGCTTTGTACAAATGGACAAATATTTGGAACAGTAAAAACTACTTAAAAGCTACTTAACCATGATTGCAACTATTAAAATCCATTCATATGTACTCAAAGTCTGGAGGAGAATATGCAAACACTGACAGCAATTATGTTAAAAACTTGGATTAGCTGTAATTGTTCTTATTTCCCAAACTTTCATAGTTTTAATTTTGAAAAGGTAAATATATTACTACTAAAAAAGCTGGGGTACAAATACATTATCTGAAAGAAGACTTTTAGGATAGGATTCTCATATTCTGATGACCCATCATGTTATTTGTGTATTTTCAATCAAGTTTATACTTGATTGCAGACTATTTCAATTTAACTGAAGAATACACAATTATTATAGTTTTACTTGCTTTTGGTTTAAACAGTACTATTGTTGTGGATTTAACTTTAAGTCATATTTAGACACAGGAACTTTATTATAAACACTTAAAGATAGGGAAAGGGCATAAGGTTTAGATCTCATCTGAGAATAAAATTTAATCAACAAAAAGGACTTGTACAAAGTGCTCAATAAAAAAAAATCATCCACTTTTTCCAAAAAATATATTTTGCTTCATAAATGTTTTACAAGTAGACATAAAAGAGTGAATTGATTAATTAATTAATAGAATTATTCACAACTAAGAGCAAATGTGGTATAGCTTAGTAGGGGGTTTTACATGTGATGCACCTCCCTATCCCATGAAACACTGGCAACTCAAAGTAGCTTTTTAAATCCTTCCAGTGTTTGCTATTTATAAATAAATATTAAAGGGTGAGTTCCTTAATGGTTTACACTTAGTACAATGCTATTCTAGTAAGTACTACAACTTTTCTAATACATGTACAGTTGCTTATGATTAATTATAAGTATTAAATTTGAATGAAGGTTATTTTATAATGCAATAAATAATTTTAGATAGTAAGCAACTTACCAAATTTATTTTTTGGCAAGTGCTTTAAAAGATGGTTTTATAATGAGGTTGACCCATTGCTACTTAAGTTCACAGGAAATCATATTCATGTATTCACATCTTTATACAATATGAAATTCTCCCTTATCTTATCCTTCAAGTTTTCCAGGATTACTCTGTATACCTGCACTCCAATTGAGAGAGCCCAATTTCCACTTAGAAAGCTGGATTTGAATCCTAGCTCCACCACTTACCAGCTATGTGACCTGAGAAAAGTACTTAATCTAAGCTTTCAATTTCTTTCTCTGTAAACTGAGGCTATTGATAGTGTCTACATAATTTGACTGCTGTGAAAATTAAATGAGATAACATGTCATAGTAACCTGACACAGAATAACCACTAAGTAGCAAAGAAACAACTACTCTGTGGAGAAAAAGAATCAACACTTGAGCACAGAGACTGACAGGATGCAATTTCTAAACTAAAAGCGGTTAGGATCTGTTCTATCCGTCTAATAGTCACTTAAAGTAAGCCAGCCTTGGATAAGTATCAGTAAGAGTTATAGATCAGCGTACTCATTAAGAATTTCTTTCATAAGTCACATATCTGGGTGTCTAACAGGGACTGTCCCTTAGACACAATCATTCATTCACAATGTTACTCAACTGTTTTTGAAAACCTGGCAAATGCTCTGAACCTTTCACTGAAAACTGAACAAAGTTCTATCCAAAATTTCACAGGCTTCATGATCTTCATGATCCTCTGAGGCCCACCCACTGACTACTACATATGGATATCCTATACTAAAGAAATTAGAAGTTATTTTCCTAATTACCAAAGTTATATAGATTTATTGTAGAAAATAAATATAAATGGAAAATATATATAGAATAAGGGACAACTGTTATTAGTTTGTTGTATTTTCTTCCAAACTACCATTGATTGCTATTACTGGTTTAAGAAACTTTAAGTTTATATATATGATACAATTACACGAAGTCTTGGAATACTATTACCAGAAACAATTTGGAGTATTAATTTAAAAGACAGAATGGAGGTGTGTAAGAGAGAGAATAACATATCTCTGGTTAAGAATAAAGTCAGAAATAGATATTGTAGCCTATTTAGATGATAATTTAAAATATTTTTTGATAGATCTGCAGGATATGTATACCATAATTTAATAAAAATATTAATTCTACAACTGTAAGACTTTAGACATATAACTTAACCTAGATTTTTTTATCATATGCAAAATATGATGATCATCAGAGTGCAGAGTAAATATTCTAATCTAAACTGCATTATTCTAAGAGTCCCTCTACAAAATACAACTGTGTAAAACAAAGCAAAATAAGATGGTACACAAAACAAGCTTAAAATTTTTTGTTTTCTAAGCAGAATACAATTCTGAAAGGAAATGTTTTAATTTTCAGGGCATATAAAACTGTATATAGACTTCTAATATATCATTTTCATTTGATATTGTCATCTTAATTGTTCTCAATGTAAGAATTGAGAAAATTTCGTTGGCTTTTATTTTTAGAGACAGCAGGAAAATGTCTTTTATTAAGAAAAATAAAATCCCACAAGTAATAAAATTAATTTAAACTATATTTTATGGAGAAAATGGATGTAAATTCTTAAAAAATGAAAAATTATTATTTCTCAAATATCTCTTGGGATATTAACTAGAAAGTATATGGGGCTCTTTACTATATTGTAAGCATCTACAGCAGATGCAATAGCAATATTTAAATAATCTTATTATAATATAGGCTGTCACTTTATTTTTAAAACTGATTATTTATTAAACACCATTGCAAAGATAGGGCCTTCAGCCTCATGAGACTTTAAAAGAATTACATACTCCAAGTATTTAAAATTCCAAGTTTTAACTTATATTTAATACTATACTCTTAAGTTATACAATGTGTTCATTTTGTTCATAAATATTCATCTCAATGCAATAACATCAGGTATAATACATAAAATCTAATCCATCAATTCTTACCAATTTATGACCTGATGAGACACTCTTGTGGACAACATTCAGTCCTTAGAAGCTAGAATAACCCTCCAACCATGTGAGGGCATCACAACTTTTAAACTTTCGGCTTTCGATCATTATTATGTCACATTCCTCCTCCGATGCTGAATTCTAAAAAAAATTCTAGCAAAGAGTTTAAGTAAATAAGTGTTTTAATCAAATAGCCTTTAAAAATCTTTTATAGCAAAGTTTTATGTTTTACCGTGATTACACAACTGATATTTTGTACTAAAATATTTTTTTAATGTAAGATAATTTCATATTTGATCTAGATACTTCAAACTTTAAATATCAACATGGACTTTCAGGCCATCATGAATATTTGTTAGTAAAGAGTCATAGAAATGGAACCAATTAAAGGTTTAAGATCATGATCCAGAAATTATGATTTAACACCATAACTTGGTATAGATAGCTTTGCAGTCCTGTAGAATGGCACTTGAGTTCTATTGTTTGGTCCACATCCATATGTGAATTTCTAGACTTACATAGCACAGGTGGCTGGATCAGTAATAATTTATATTGATTATTTAAATGCTTAAGAAAGCATTCAAATTTTATACCTAAATCCTAGTCTGTCTCTATTACCCACAATTTTAAAATTAGACAACATGATGGAAAGAATGAAATTTTATTATGTTTTATATAATAGATGTAACAATGTATCCTATTCAGAAGTAACCCTACTGCTCATCTGTGTGTAGGCACAGCAGAAAACAGGGGATAGGAAGATTTAATAATGGTAAAAATTACTTCATTAAGAATATAATCTTAGATTTATTAAATTTATATAAAAAAGTTTTCAATTAGACACCTATTTTAATTGCTGAAAGGTTAACATTTTCTATTTGGTAAGAATGCTCATTTATATTTTTAGTTGCCAGTAATCCGAAGAAAAGGCAACTCACATATTTATGGGCATATTTTTGCCTATATTAACTCCGTAAATAAAATCATAATAGGGCAAGGGGGAGGGGGTAAAGAGGCCCTTACTGAGGAAGATCAGTATGTGCAAAACTATAGAAAACTCAAAGACAGCACTGTAAGGAAACTCTGCAGCAATCTCCAGAGATATTTGACCCAAACATAGGGGGTTAGAGTTACACTGGTACAGATTTTAACTTTTAATGGAAATTTTCTATTAAATACACATGGTCATTTAAAAGTCTTCCATATAGTCTGAAACATTACTAGAATTTTTCCAATTTACAAATATAATCTTTCCAAATGTAATCTCACAACACATTTGACTTCAATAAAAATCACACAACTTTACTATCCTTTGTCAAAGCACAGCCTTATATTGTACATAGTACCTGGTGAAGGCAAAAATCCATATCTATGAAGATAAATAATAGTTTAAAGTTGTGGTCATTTCATCAACACATTACCAAAATGTTTTTAGGAAGTTTTTATGCAACTCTAGTCTCCTATCAACCAGAATACTACCATAATTTTTTTAAAAAAGTTACTTTAATGATTCACTCATTTGAGGGCCAAGTCCCATGATAAGATACAATACCCAGACATATTTAGCAAAGTAAATGCTTCCTGAAGTATATTCATCCGTAATGTTGGTAATCTGCTTATCTGTAAGGTTTTGATGAACTGGTCATTTATAGGGCATACTACCTGTCCTTTGTTAAAGGGCCTGCCAACAACAAGTACTGTTATGATAAATGCTTGGAAAAAAACCTTTGGAAGACAGAATTAAAGCAGCCATATAAGAGCAAATTTAGTTATTTCACTGTGAAGCCTATAGGAAAAAAAAAATTAAGGATCTGTGCACCATACAAATGTATGGGGAATTTAGGATTTATGCGCTGTATACGTTAAAAAAAAAAACAAAAACCTTTTCCCCAGCATGCATTTTCAAAGTTACTTGCTACCAAGTAGAAGGGTCACATTTGAAGACTTTCAATCTTTAAATTCCAACATGCAGGAAATGCTTATTAAAAATCTAAAATAAAACTGAGTAACTGAAGTGCTTGTGGATAAAGATTAATTATATATCCTTTAAATTTAACTTAAAATTAGAATTCTCCTAAAAATGAATATTGATTTAGAAATCTGTTCTAATGTATCAATCACAACCTTGAATGTCTGGCAAGATTGCTATCAAACACAAATCCTGAACATTTCCTACAGTTATCATTCCATTCTTCAACTTTTAAGAAGGAAAAAATCCCATTTAACAGAGAATATAGTATTAGAAGTTCTTATAGTCCAGCAAGAACTAGGCTTAAGTTTACCATTATTAAGCCAATTTTACGGTAAACTTATATTAATAGAACAAAATAGCCAGCACCAGGGCAAAAAGGTAGACGACTTGCAATTTCCAAGTTTTAAAACTGGTATGTGAAATCAAACCCACCTATAAGAGTTCCTAAAGGAATTTGCTATTTGAATGAATGGTACAAAACTTCACTTTCAAGTGTAAACCACATTTCTTTAAAAAGTTCACTACAGTATTTTGAAAAATTCTAGACGCTATATAAATCAATGCTTTAATTCTCTAAAGGTTAGAAATGTTTATCTTTTTAATGGAGAAAGGGGGAAAATGGAGCACTCCTATATACCTCTAATAAAATTACATACAGTCTTTCCATACAAATGAGAAAAATGAGGCTAGAAATAGCAAAGAGAATCTTACAGGAAAAAAAATGAGATGAGACGTACTAACAGAAAAAGAACACTGGAAAGACAATGTTCCAAGAAATTCACATATAAAAAGACATACACAATTACAGGAAATCTTGTATCTGTGGCTGAGCCAAGACATAATTTAACACAATGATCAGTTATGTTAAAAACTAAATTAAAAAAAAAGGCATTCTGCATGTTATGCATTGTATCAAATGTACCTATTGGTGGAAGATATTTAAAATACATAGCTTAAAGAATTTCATTAATATATCTTTGAAGAAAAGCCCTAACAAGATAGGTTATAGGTATTTTAATAGATTGTTTATTCACAAATGACTTATACTCCTCATTCTTTCAAAAGGAGAAGAAATGGCTTATTGAAGATACCAAAAAGAAAAAAAAAAGAAAAGAAAAAAAAAGAAAGAAATTGAAACTGGGAGTGGGAGAAGATAAAAATGGAAAAACAAAGTAAGTAGAAGCCAGTGTGTAGTACTCGAATATATGCAATAAGGTCTTGCAGGCTTTGTTGATAGAAAGCTACATACTTAATTTGAGCTTTTGTTAATAACAGCTAACATAAGGGAAATATAACTGTCCTTAAAATTCAAGACACTGTCACATATTATGCTTAGTAGTTAGTATCTAATTTTTGGAAACAAAGTATGTCATGAACATCCCAGCATACATTTAGCAACATTTTCTGGACTAAGTTAGCAATAACTAAGATAGAAACAGCTGCTGTAAATAAAGACAGAAATTTTCTGAAGATCAATGGTTAATATAGTCATTGTGAATAGGAGTAGGATTAGTCAGATACCACAATTTTTCCCTTCTTGTTCTCTTTTTAATAGTATGTAGGTCTAAAGAGTGAATACCTTTTTTATCTTGATATTGATAGTGGTAACTAGGTAGATATGCAGAAAGATATGTTTCTGGCTTCCAGGCAAAAGTTACACCACCACTATTTCTGGGCCAAATATCACAATTAAAAACTGAAAAAAAAAATAAAATAAGCACCTTTCAAATCTTATTAGTATTTATAACCAAGGATCTTTAAATTTTGACAACAACCAGGAAACAAAGCAGCATAAAAATGATATTTCTTGAGGATATTTATCAATGAATACACATTCTAAATTATTACCACCTATTTAAATTTATTTGTCAAATATGAAAAATATTTTAGAAGTAGTCAAGTAAAACCTAAACAAAGGAGCTAATTTTTGGTAAGCTAATACATTTAAATGCTCTATATCAATCACAAAAATTTAATACATTTCTTTATTTACATAATTTAGAACATTAGTATGAGTGCATGTGCACACGCGCGCACACACACACAAAGAATGTCACCTATAATACAGTCACTCATTTCTCTGTCTAAGTACCTACCAACCCAAATCTTAAGGAAAACAGAAAATTAAAATAATTCCACTTAATATTCTTTCTTCTCAATAGGCTGCCAAAACTATCTGCAGGTTTAAATACATTGAAGAGGTATGAGTTCATACTTTTAAATTGTTAAGAACTAGAATGGAAAAAAAACCCAAAACAGATGTTATATATTTGTTTTGGTTCAACAATTTCAGGCTACATTTAAATTTCCTTCTCATCTGAGCAAGTTCATTAAGAGTTTTTTCTTAAAAAGCTTTGCTACAGAGTTCTAGATTCTGCAGAAGAAAATAAGATGGGTTTAGCAAATTATACACACACATTTCGTTTCTATGCTGTTAAAAGGCTTGGTTTACTTAAAACCCATTTGGTGGGAAGTTAAAATAAATGAATAATGACAATAATAATAGAGGCCTTACCAACTATTTCCACCTTTTAAAATTGTTTCTCCAATTTCATCCTAAAAATAATTACCATGACCTCTCAGAGTAGGCTGCAGGGACTTATGTAGAGAAAATTTACTAACTAAAGAGGAGGGTGGTAAGCACATGAACAGAAGTATATTAATAATGGATGAGCCATTAATAATTTCTCATCATTAATTCTGAAGTCCAGTCATGTGCTGCAAATAATGTCAGCAAGTCAGCTGTCCCATTTCATCTAGCCATAGGAAGGCTGAGAGAAGAAATGCTTAGGATCCACCAAAACACCACTTCAAACAATGAGATACAGATATTTGTATGGCTAAAAATATGGCAGCAGACAATCTACCTTAGACAGCTCTCAATAAAACTAGAAGGATACAACAGACCATAAAGGATAGCAGTCATATAATTTGTAAACCCAAGTGGTAAGTAAAAATGTCTTCAAATACTTTTTCCAATTCAAGATAATTAAAATCCTAACTTAATACATATGCATAAAAACCACAGTACAGAAAAAAGTGGTACAGGAATGTACCTCAATTTCTGTTCTAAGGGATATACCCACACATAATACCCACATGTTCTCCTTAAGCTCGCCTTCTCTTGCCACCCCACCACCAAACTTTGAGAAATAAAAGATCTCCTCTTAAAAATTTCCCCAATCCCAGTACTTTTTTCATCTGGATTTTCCTCTCTCCCCTCTCCAACCCCTATGGTATCGACTAGCTAGGCAGATGAAATTTTTCCCAGTATTTCATCCAGAACATTAGTACTTCCTTTTTCGATGAATAGTTAAACAATTCGAAAAGAGACTAATACAAGTGAAGTATTTTACTTATTTATATGAGACAGGAGGGAAAAAGACGGACGTTTCCTAATTAAATGTAATCTGTGATCTTGTTTTGGCTCTTGAATCAGGTAAAAAATGTTCATGAAGGACATTATTGGGATAACTGGCAAAATCTGGATAGGAACGGTATGTTACATATTAGATAATAGTTGATCAAGCCTGAATTTGGTAATTATACTATTGTTATATAACAGCATCTTAGGAAACATATGCTAAAGTATTTTTGGGTTAAACAGATATAATATCTGCAATGTACCTAAAATGGTACCTAAATAATGATGTTAGGGTGATAAACCAAGTATGACTTAATGTTAACAAATACTGAATCCTGGTAAGATTACTCAAACTCTGTACAGTTAACTCTTGAACAACATGAGTTTGAACTGTGTGAGTCCACTTATACATGGATTTTTTTCAATAATAAATACTACAGTACTACACAACCTGAGGATGGTTGAATCCACAGATACAGAACCACAGATATGAAGGAACTCTGTGGATATGGAAGGCTGACTAAGTTATATGGGGATTTTCAACTGCGTAGAAGATTGGTACCCCTAATTCCCACGTTGTTCAATGGTCAATTGTACTATTCCTGTAATTTTTCTGTAAATTCGAATTTTTTCAAAATAGACATTCAAACATTTTCCCTTCTTTTGGGTTAGGAATTAATATTCTCAGAATCTTCTAGTCTCTAAGACCACTTATCCTCTTCCAAGTTTCTCTTGTTCTCTAAATGTAGGTACTGTTGCTAAAGTTCTTGGCTTGACCCTCAAACCCCGCTCTGCTCCTTGAAAACCTCAGCCTTTCCTACAGCTTAAATTCTAAAATTAAATTAAAAAAAAAACAAACCCTAATTCTTCAATATTTTTCTAGCCTTAACGTTTCTACCAAGCCGCAGGTCTATAGCTAAAGCTGTATTTCTACCTTGACTTTCCATCAGCTCTTCAACTCATCCAAAAGTAGCTAAAAACAAAATCTTATCATTATTTTCTCCCTCCCAAACCAATTATTTCACTAATACTTCCTAAGGGTACCTCCATTCCCTCTATTAGGTCTGGCACCTTGGATTCAAATTTAACTGTTTCCATATCATATCCAATCAGTAACAAAATCATTTAATTCCTACCTTCTGATAACCATTCTTTCCTCATTTCTATTGCCTAATTCAAGCCTTCATTACCTTTCTAATATCTTAGGTCTCTCCAACATCTCTTCTCTGTTGGCTTCAAATGTTTTATGCACCAATCAAATGTAACCATCCTTATCATACATATCCTGTACTTCCACAGTAGTTCACAGTATTTCCTTTAACTGGAATGGGCCTTTTCCCTCAGTTCTTTAACTATGCATGAATAACCAAATTCTGCCCACCTTTCAGTTTCTAACTCAAAAAGCCACCTCCTCACAAAGCCTTGACTAATACCTCCAGCTGTACTTGAGAGGCATAAAATGCTTGAATTTTAAATGATAGTTATCACTTTCAATCACATGATGATGTTTTTACCTATCTCTTCCCGTATTAAAACCCAGCTCATTGGTTTCCCTATTCGTGGCCACCACGTAATTGCCTGACATGGGAATTCTTTCCTAATAGAGAATACTTTGTTAGCGTTCCATTCCTTAAGCAAACACACAGCTTTCTGAGGTTTTCTGACAATCATGCCAACAGTGACGAGACAGAAGTAAAGGAGATCAATTTCAAAACTTTTCTTAACTCTTTTCTTCTTCCTTTAGAATTAAGTGGATGGGAAGGGAAGGGGACGCAGAAACTCCAGGGTAGGGATTTTAAAAGTAACTGGCTCTAAACCTCAAAGTCAACACCTCTGATTAGCAGTCAGGAAGACAGCTTTATCACTTCTAGTGACAGCAAGATTATTTCCCAGGGGGCTCATCGCCTTTCAGAAAGTGAGCTCAAGCCTGCCTGTTGAAACACTCACCTGGCTCCCTAGGTGGAATATAAAGGAAGTAGACTTTCTAGTTAGCTTTGTATTTAGAGTACCTATACTATAGATACAGAAATGGAATACAATAGGTGTGTCATCATCTTTTTTCCTACTTACTCTAGTTCTATAAATATTGCCTCAGATTACATTAGCTTTTGTGGTAGGCTTGTCACTTGCTAACCAACACTATAAAATGCAGTCAGCTAACATAGCTACGTTTTTTTTTTTTTACTCTGATTCAATTTAGGTTGCAACCTCCCTGAATTTACATACAGTTTCTTTCAATTTCTCAATTTCTGCACATACTTCAGACTGTCAAGTTTACAAATGCTACCATCCAATAATAGCCATGACTTCCTGCTTTAATGTCATCTGTACATTTTATCAGCATGTTCTTAGGTTTTCATCTAAATCTGAGATCCAGTTCTAAAAAGGCCATTAAAAAATGTGTCCTCTAATCTTCTGCATCTGAGTATCCTGTACTAGATACCATTAAGTGGAACTGGTCAAAATGTAATCAATAAATTATGTAAGTACTAGGTAAAAATTATTAGGATATGTATTTGGTGTGGTTACACAAGAGTTTGGGCTCATCTCCTCAAATACTTATAGTATGATTACTAGGAGAGAACATTTAACCTGCAACAATCTCTAACATGGTGGCTCTTTAAAAGTACGTAGTTCAGATCTACAACTATGCAGAACGATACAGACGAATCTCAAACATAATACTGGATGAAAGAGAACAGACACAAAATACACAGTGTATGATTCCACTTACTGGAAGTTAAGATAGAGGATGGGGCAAAATAGGAAGGGGGCATCAAGAGGTCATGAAGGAGCTTATTATAATCCTGCATCTTGATCGGGGTGCTGGTTACATAGGTGTGTTCAGTTTGAACTGTATATTTATGAATGGTGCACTTTTCTGATACAAATTATTCTTCAGTAAAGAGATTTTTTAAAAGTCACTATCACTGAGCATTCAAAAACTAGATTAGCCAAATTCTGAAACCTGATTTTATTTTTTTTAAAACCAGGTTTTACCTGATTTTTGTTTTTAGCTAACAAGTGGGTGTTAATGATGTATCCAAGCTTCTTGGAGAATAAGTGAAACCAAACAAACTATCTTACACAAGCAGTTTAGTTCTGATTTACTCCTAAATTCAAGAATGAAATTTCAAAAAAAAAAAAAAAAAAAAAAAAAAAAGAATGAAATCTCATAGGAAAAAATGATAGGAAATATTGGATGCCTTTTCTAACATAAAATACTTCAGGTTATTTAACAAGAATATTTTAATTCAACAATTTTTAAACTTGATGTAAATAGATATAAATAAATAACCACTGTGTGTGTGGGGAGGAGGGGGTGGGAGGAGACTTACTTTAACCAAAATCATCAAGTATCTAGTAAAAGACATACCACATACTTAGACATTCATTTTAAAGTTAATAATCCATGTGTATGACTTTCCTTATTCATTTTTTCCTTAAATATTGGTCCTATAAGGAAGGAAAAGCCAACTCAGGGGGATGGTGCACCTAGCAACTGTTGCTCTCATCTGCCAACCACATTTAAGTATTTTCTTCATTAAGACAGAAATACTTTTAAGTGTTTATTAATAAGGGTAAATCCTTACAAGCTACATGATTTCTTCTTTTAATTTACGTGAGGTAAAGTTTTCTCCCTCTAATGCTTCTTTACCTTACTGACCTGGTATTTACAAGAGGGTAAAATTGTTTGCCATAAATTCTTACCCTTAGCTTTTGTAGACAAAGGACTCCCAATGAGAGCCTGCTCCCCAGTGATCATCAGAATAGGTTCTAAACTAATTCTGTCAGTGTAACAAAGCAATGCCAATAATTAAGTTTGGAAAGCATTCTTTAAAGAAGAAAAATAGGAAGTTACTATTCTGAAATGCCAATAGGCTAGGAATCACTGAAAATTGGCTTCTTCATAGTAAGATAATATCCAGAAAGTTAACTGTGGGAGCTACACTATTCAATTTAATAAATAGTCAATGCAAACAGAATGGGCTTCCTAAAGAAAGGCTGTATTATATTTGAGCTATGAGAATCTATTGTTCTTATATTTGGTAATTGTTTCAGCTCACTGATTCCTTAAGGTCTCTGCAAATGACAAATGGGGAAGACAGACAACAATGACGGTATCTACAGGAAAAGGGAAAGGAAAGCTTGCCAGTAGCTTTGACGTTAATATAATAACATTATACTATATAACAGTATATATATATATATACACTATATAACAGTAGTATAAAGCATTGAATATCAGTGGAAAGAGATAATATCTAAACATAGGCAGATGAAGACAGGGAAAACTTCTCAACTTGCTAATTCTAATTTAAATAGGGGAGAAAACAAAGGTAGTCATTAGAGAGCTCTAAGTCAGTGTGAGAAAGGTGTATTAGTTACTTATATTTTAATTAAAAGATAGCCTGCTAAAAGAATCCTGGGGAAAGAAATCCCACTCTTTCAAGTGAAAGCAAAACCAAGAATCTTCAGATATCTAGGGCAGGTTTAATTAAAATTGACATAAGGCTAAAAACTTGCCCCAACTGAAAATGATTTAAGATTTCATAAACAGGAGGCTAAAAAAGGGTATCTTATCAACATTGATAGATAAATTTGTACCTTATAGTAAGTAGATAATGAAGGATTTATAGTCCCTCAGATCACTGAATGGTTCCATTTAATAGAATCATCTCTGCAAAATACTTGTCAATTAAGAAAATTTTAAAAATCTAAAATTTGTAATAGTCAAAAATGAACAAGGCAATTCTATGAGCTATTTTTCAAAGTTTAACACATATAGATCTTCAATCCTTGTCTGCAATGAAAGAGAATAAACATCCCCACAACACTTTGTTAGTAAATAACCTATTAAAAAGTTTGTAGATATTTGCCAACTGAAGTAGATAGTCAGAACTAATGAAGCCAGCCACAACTGCTCTTCTCAACTGAAAATTAATTAAGCTAGTTGAAAAGCTAAAAGGAGGCCACTAGTCAATTTCTACTGGATTGGGCTTGTTACCTTGGTACCAACATGCCAATTTACAGTGAAGAATGGCTGATCTAGGATGTAACTTCTACTTATATTTTGGCACTAACATACTATAGATAAGTATCTGTTAAACTTCTTTGGCTCTGGACAAGAGGTCCCAAGGAGAAGACAAGATATTTTCAACCCATGAGAAACTACACATATAGCAATCCGCCTCATTTCTGATACCTTAAATGTTTCTGGTATCTAAAAAAGAGAACAGATAAGGAGTATTTAGCTATCACAACAAATGATGAGCAACTTCTATGGTTGTTTTATGATGAAACAAAAGAAACCTTTAATATTAGATCCAAATTATAAAAAATAAAGCTCAAACCTTTCTACATTGTTCTGATGAAAATAATAAATATCATTCATACTGATGTCATGGTAGCTCATGAAAGTTAGTGATATGAAATAAATTATCATGTATCTAAAAACTATTCTGTTTCGTAACAGAGTGCTATTTTTTGTTTTTCTAAGGGAAAAGTATAAAGGACACCACAAAGTACTCACCCTGGCCACATCTGGTAAGCCATTTGAATTATTAAACCGTCATGCTTGCTTCATGTCACAATTTACATTTATGTCTTAATTTATATTGCTATAGCTGTACAATTTAAAAACTGAATTTATAAGCATGGCACTATACATTTTAAAACTTCTTGTTCTACAAGTAACCATTTAAAAACATTTTTAGTTAAGTAAGGAATTTATCACCAAAAAGATAGTTTGTTAGAAAATTTCTTGAGTGATACACACAGCAAATCAAGCCTAAGAATTAAAAGACTGTTACCATTTCTAGGCAATGTAGTCCATGTCTTAACATGACATGTACATGCACTTAGCAATACTCTATTCTAACGAAAGAGATGGAGTTGAGTCCATGAGTGTTATCCAAACTATGCCAAAGGAAACAAATGCGTTGCCAGGCAGAGTTAAAGGAATCTAACAAAGCTTTGTGTGAATTTTAAAAACATTGCTTGTGGTCAGCTTTTACTAATTAGACAAAGAATGATGGAATGCTAACAAATATTCAGCAAAATAAGTGAACAGAGCATATACTACTTAAAATGTGTATTAAGCAGAAAGATAAACCAAAGACTCTGTTGCCATACATAAGTTCCAAGACTTCATTCTATATTTTTAAGTTAAAAATAAAATTCATACAACATTTCTGTGAGAAAACAAACTGTTTCAGGAGTTTATAAAACAATAATGTGGATCTAGTGAACTCTAGCAAACCAGCCTGAGGTTAAGCTTTCTCACTGAGAATTAAACAATGACTACTACTTTGATACCTTAGTCTTTTCCCTCCTATTTCTTAATATGAAATAACATTTTGCTTTGAGTCACTAAAGCTTTTACAGGGAAATCATATAAAATAGCACAAAATTAAAATATCTAGTTTATTTTATAGAATATACTTTACATTAAATACACATGGGTAAGTGGATAGTTCATGTAATAAAATCCAACAGAATAAAGTCCTTCAAAAAAATAAATATAAGCGCAGTAAAAAGAAAAGTACGTTTATATTCTGTTTAAAATATAGACTGTGTTTTTGGTTTATTTTGCTGCTTTGTCCCATGCTGGATACCATGTGATTTCTCCCTCCCCAAAAATAACAAATAAAGATCAGTTTTAATGATGAGAAACCAGTACAGTGCAAAGCAATTCATGCATACACTTTTGCATGTATGCATTCCATATGTTAAGTATTCATACCTATCCCAGAGGTTCTTTGATTCCTGAATCGTGTTCAAATGGAACGCTTGGTAGAAAGCAGTTGAAGGATTCCTGTGAGATCCAAGAATCAAATGGAAATGAGGTTGAGAAAGTACAGTAAAATCACTACTTTTAAAAAGATGGAAGTTTCAGATTTCTAATACAGTACAACTGCTTTACTAAAAAGAAAAAAAATACACACAAGCCTGCTTAAAAACATTCTGAAAGAAATTTAAAAACTGGACAAAATTCAGCATGCCCCAACAACAAATCCAGGATCACAATTCTAAAAGCGGTAATACAGATAAAATTAAATACTAACTAGCATCTAATTCTGTGAGTGTGTGTCACCAGTTCATAGCCTAAATCAACACTACTCTGTATCAGAAGTCTTTATAAATCCCCATACATTTAGCAGTTTAACAAAGCTGTACACTATTCATGTAAAATAAGTTAAGCTGTACCATCATAATATAAAAATTCTGCATAGGATCCATAAGAATAAGGTTTGATGGTGACCAACGAGTCCTTTTCTGGATTGGACCTGACACAATTTTCATCTTCAGAATCCATTTACTCATGTGTGGTTTCTCTGGGCTAGAGCAAAAAATGCTGCTGCAATTGTAGTGTAGCTTTCTAATTTCTTGCATTTGTACTGTACCCCTTTAAGGGGTATAAGAGTTTACACACCTTAATCACCAACCATTTCTACCATTCCCTGGGGACACATTCCCTAGGGCTGTAACCACAGAATCTTAACTGAAGGGCTCAGTAGGGCAAGCTCCCAGCATGCTTGTTTCATCTCACACCTCAAGAGTGGTTTCTCAGGGGACTAAACTTTTGAAAAGCTGTTCTCCAACAGTTCTTCCTCCACCTCAGCATATTTCTGTGGTCTCCTCCACCCCAATCTGCACATTAAAGAGCGAACAAAAACTTGCCACATTACTTCTAAAATCCTTGACCCATGCAATAGGAGAATAACAGGGGCAAGCTAAGATTATAGGTGTTTATTATATATCAGACACTATTCTAAGTGCTTTACATTTATTAACTCAAATCCACTACAGCCCTAAGAGTTAGGTACTATTATTTTTCCTATCTAATAGATAAGGAAACTGGTTTTGATAGAAATAACTTGCCACAGAGCTAGTTAGGTGCAATTCTGGCCCCAGAGTTTATGCTCTTAAACCACTATACTAAGCATCTACCAGAGTTAAATTTTAACCTCCCTAGGTGTGTCTCTATCAGTTACATGGTAATATTACCATCTAGCTTTGCAAGGTGGTTCAAGAACTGAGACTATATATAAAGCTCCTGGTATTTACTCAATACTCAATAAATGACCAGTTAGTTTTTAAAATCAAAATGAAGTTCAGATACAACATGGCAATTCTGAGACTCTTAGTAGAATCTCTGCAGTATTATTTATTAGTACAATAAGAAAATTATTTCCAAGTTCTACTGGAATAGCAATCAAGTATCAATGATGAAACAAAACAAATACTCAATAAAATTTCATAATTTCAAAACTCAGATTAAGACAGTATCTACTGAATTAAAAAAAAATTTATTTTTCTAGAGGCATTCTTAACAAGTAGGATACCTTTTAGATGATCCGAAACTGGGAAAGGCAGATAAGACACCAGATGTCAAGACTGTCACCAAAGAAACTGTTTGATTAATCAGGAGTCTTCAGCATGTGTACTCCTCTTTGCTTCCCCTACTTCAACTTCTCTCTATTCTTTAGTATATGTGCTGCTGAAGTGAGCATAATTTCTTTCTATTCTTTTAACATTTCTCTACTTTTCTCTTGACTAGGTCTAAGGCAAATCAAAGGCACAGATTAGAACTATTAATATCAAAAAAGAATTACATGATGCTAACTACTGTTTACTTAACAGCTTGTATTCTCTCAAGATATATTTGTCAGGCCCCCTTTTTCACTGTACTTAGAAAATCAGCCCGCCACATTAAATCGAAGCCAACTAAACCAACTGAAAACTAAATATGGCTTTTTTTACCAAGCTCATCCAAGACCACCATATGGGAACAAGTTTGCTACTCACACAGGTCTGTTTGGAGAACTTGGGTTTAAAATAAACTCAAAGAGGAAGGTAGTAAATACAAAAGAATAACAAAGAATGAACTTGGAGGCTCCTCTGCAATTCTGGAATTTAAAATACATTAAACAACATTTATAATATATTTTTAAGGGTGGCATTCTTTAAAATATCTTCAGATGCCTGATTTTGGAAAAAAAATATAATTTGAATCAAATTCATATGCCACATGAATTGGTTTTAAATTAAGTCTAAGTTACAAAATTCCAGCATTTTTACAGCATTGATTCTAATAATGAAATGTTTCTCACAAGTCAAATGTAGAAGTGAAAAAGGAACATTTCTACAGATATCTGTGTATCTTGGAGGTGAGAAAAAAATCTGTGAAATAAAATACTATAAATGGACTGAAAGTCTTTAGAACATGCCAACAAATACACGTAGGTTGCAAAGCTGACAGTTAACAATTCCTTTCTACATATATTCAAAATGAAGAAACTATATGGAGTTACACAATCCACGTATTATAGGAAATTTTAAATAGTTGAGATTCCAAGTGTAAACATTTAGATAGTCTTATTATAAAATATGAAATTTTGGCTTCTGGAACACTTAAGCTGGGATATTATCCATAAACTGAGAGATTTTTGGCAAATAGCAACAATTAGTCTCAAAACATTGACTAGCAAGCATAGATTAAAGGAGTCAAGTCTGTGAAATCTAGCTGATCAAGAACTTCAAAAGAGCCATTTGTAAATACTGAAGGGCCTGATTATCAAAGACTTCTGTTCTGGAATGGCACAAAATTAAGGAAATTAAGAGCCCAAGGAAAAACACTGTTAATGGGGATCATTTCAAGTTTAGAGTCTATGAAATTTCAAGGCACCAAGAGGCAACTGACATATTAAAATTTTTTTTATAGAGAAATACTGAATTTTATGCAGCTTTAGTGACAAATCCTCTTCTGCTCAAGAAATAAAATTTGAAACCAGTTTTCTAACATCATATTTGATGTCAATGTAAACTACTAATCTAAACATAAAGCCAATGAAGCACTTCTTAGGAAGTGTGAGGTGTGGTTTATTCTGAATTTTGTTTCAGCCACCTAAAGGAAAACACTGTTTTCCCATTTGTAGAAAAATTTCAAAACCAATGAATAAAACACATTATTTTCTCTCTGACTTTATATACTGAATGGTCTGTCACATTAATTACCAAGTACATGAAAGTAGTATACATGAGAAAGTGACTTAAATGTGACATATGTCTACCTGCTATACTAAGATACTATCTTTGTAGGGCAACTAACACTAATAGGGAGGAAAAACATTCATATATACCATATCTCAAAACTAAGCTACAAAAACTGTTGAAGCTTAAGGGAGGTATATGAACACCAAACTTAGCAAATATCTTCTCCTTCTTTTAAGTCAAAACTCAACTTCAGAGATCTATAAATAGAAACCAGGTAATTACAATAAGCAGAGGAACAACAAAGGCCATCTCCAACATTATCACCTAGGAATTTTAAATGATTTAAAATATCCTTTAAGAAAAGGGTACCAACACAACAGATCAGTAGCTTCTCCTTCTTCCTATCTTATAGTCAGTAGAGTGAAAAAACAAAACTAACTCTGGTAATATCCAAGAGCACTGGTTTTGGAGCTGACCTGGTCTATGCTTTATGTGACTCAACTCCTCAGTCTCAACTTCCGTTATCCATTAAAAAAAGGGGAGAAAGACACTCATCACAGCTGCTGAAAAGATCGAATGAGATTATGTATACATTGATTCTGAAACAAGTAAGCCTGGTCTGTGTGTAATACTGGATTATAGTTTCTAAATCATGCTGTATAAAAATCAACTTTTGGTAGAGTTTCTTAACATATTTCAGCATTTCATCATTGTAAAAGTAATACTGAAGCAAACAAAACACTTAAGGCAAACAGAATACATAAACTTAGAGCCAGGTATACCAAGCTATTTAGTACATTCCATTGGATGAGAATTCCACTTCTGGGACTCAGAGCTCCCCCTGGATTTCCCTATACACAACTTTGTCACAAGATTTTAATTAAAAATACAATAATCACTGAAAAGGGTACTGAAATGGTTCCAAGATACATACTACTAACAATAAAAGCTTCAAGAAACACCTTTTACAGCAAGTATAAACTTAAAATGATAAAAATCTCAATTTCTTTCCGTGACATTTAAGCCCTTCACTCTGGTTCCCATCAAATTAATCACATCATGTTCCGAATCTGACGTATTCTCACTCTTCCACATTGTTAAACAAAACTGCTTTCTCCTTCTACTTGGAAAATCATCCCCTTCTGTTACCAGTGACCTAATCTGAATGACTCTTTAAGATTAAATTCGAGTTAGCATCAGAAGAATGCACAAGTAGTAACGGGCTGCTTCTGGACAGGAACTGGGTGGCTGGAAGACAGGTGGCGGAGAGGCTTTCAATTTATACTCAGATATTTTGAATTATGAACTGTATAAATGTATTACCTATGCAGAGAATAAATTAATTTTAAACAGAAATCAGTCTAGTCTCCCCACATCAATCTGACTTGATGTCCTAATTTTTCCCATTAATACCTTAAATTTATTCCATCGCAGCCTATAGTGTATATCACAGTATACAACTGATAATTTTCATATAGCCTGAGATCTTGGAGGGCAGGATAGTCTTATTTCTGCTTTCCTGTACTTACAACTCAGAAAGCACAAGGAAAGTTGAATGACTGACATCTTGCCACTTTTAAGTGTATTCCTGGCATTCAACCTACTTAAGGACTATTTGCAAACTTCATTTTTTTGGTCACACAATAGTCTGGAGGAAGGAAAAGGATTTGACAAGAGGAAGGTTTAAGTTGGCAGCTCCGTCATGAAACATGACTATGTATGGATTCATACTTAGGGAATTTTAAAATCTGACCAAAGGCTCAAATTCTAATTTCATCAATGAGGAAAACCAAGGAAGTTGAATGACTCGACCAAAGAAATTGGCTAAGTGGTAGAAGAGCCAGGATTAGAACAAAATTTGCTGTACTTCTTACTACATCCTGACTTTTCCGGCCTAAAACAATGTCTCCTCTTCTCTGGTTACAACCATACCATGCAATTACCCTTCTGGATCAAAAAAAGACTCTTGGTATGATTTGTAGTATGTCAAGGGGTGTTCAGTTTAAACACTGAAATATTGATGTTTCTGTGATGTATGCTTGCCATGGATGCTGTCTTAACTTATGTATGGACTGTCCACAAATTACTAGCATACCTCATTTAATCCTCTCAAACTCTCCAAGGTAGGTATTATCCCCATTTTTCATATGGGGAAACAAATAACTAGCTCAAGGTCAAATGCCTCAAGCATGCAGCACAGTTGGATTTCGGCCCAGGCATGTCTGACTCCATTGTCTGTAATGGTCACTCATACGGTATGCTATAGTATATACCTAAACACACTACTGATCTTATTTGATCAAGAACTCCCTCTCCTTTTTTGTTTTTGTTTTGTTTTCAAAGGCTAGGTAGACCATATACCAAGGATTTGTTTTGGTTTAACTTACAAAATCATTTAGTAAAACTGAATTCTACTTCTACTTTAGGAGCCTGTTGGCCTTAAACTTTGCTTTGGATATCCCTCACGCACAGATTAAACAACTTACTTGTGAAATAATGAAGATGGACAGCCTAAACCATCACAGACAACATTTAAAACAGATCAGCATTATTTACAATAACTGACATATTAATTATAGTCTCTCTTCTATATATAAATATTCTTTAGTCAAATTTTAGTGAGACCTTACGGAAAAGGAGGCTTTAAGCAATTTAACATTCAGACTTCACTTATTTGTCTTAACTACTCTGATGAGTATAAATTATCAGGACATTTACTAATTGTCTATATCCTAGGTGAACATTATTAAAATTATTAACTCAATCTACAGAATTTTCACATAACCATCATATATGGTAAAACTTAAAGAATGACAGTTCATTCTTTTTAACAAAGGGTAGCTTGGGTACAAAGAAATAAAACTAAATACTGTAATCAGACTTTGGGCTTTAAATTTGAGAGGTAAGTAACCCAGAGTAGCACAGATGAAATTTAATTCACCTGATTTAAAACTAGAAATTATGCACATATTTTTTAAAGGTAAAGCAGATAATCAATATACCTTTAGTATTACCAGCCAAATTTGAAGTGAATACATTAAAATATATTATGAAAGTCATGTAATGATGTATAGGAATGACACAAATTGGTTACTGTTCCTAAATCTTTAAGGAGCAGTCCCAATTTTTACCCAAAGCAATGCCAGATTAAGAACATAACAAATATTGAGAAATTTGGTATTGGTTCAAGAACTGCTCTGGGAAAGACTTAAATTTATACCAATGCTTCAGGGTATGTATATTCTTTGTGCAGTCATTCATATTATACCATTTAAAAGAACGGCCTCAAATCACAAGTCCACTAGTTTATAAGGAAAAAACAAACTTAAAGGATTTATTCCAATTCAGGAGTTTTTCTACATCTACCCCTTAAATACTGTCAACTATTAAGCTTTCTTATTAAAAATCATCTCTTCCTATTAAAAAATTACTTAGGAAACATCTTCTTTCAGGCTACATTTAACCAGACACACCTGTTTTTATAAAGCCTCTCATATTTAAAGAATAATGCAGTAAGAAATAAACAGTATCTGTTTAGAAAAGTAAATACATACTGGTCTAAAACAATTATTAAAAGAAGGAATTAAACCGCTGTTCCTCACTAGTAACAAGTGTTCCTATTCCTTCTGAGACCATATTTCATGTCATTTCATTACATTTCCTTTTGTCTTGGTTATCTGCCATTACTCTCTACTCCCACAACCCCCCAGCTTCTACCATTTCAGGAAAGAAAAGTCGAGATCCTTTTATACTCCCCTATCAACCATTCATTTCACTTTGATTTCCTTTCCATCTGGTTGGTGGGGCTGATCTCTGTTACCAGAGGACACTAGAGAGCATAACTACTTCCAAACCCTTGTGATGCTCAACTCCATTCCAAATAAGCAAGTACCAGATCCATAAATCCAAGATCACATTCTACCACTTCCAAATTAGTGCCAGCAGAATTCTCAAAGAACAAATAGATTGGTATTACATTCTCACAAAGAAGAAAACATATATAGCTCGCTACCAGTACCGTAAAACAATGACTTCTCATAAAGGCAATTTGGTTCAAGATACCCTCCATTCCTTACAAGGAAAAAACAAATGTTACTAAAATAGTTACTCTGAGTGCCTTACCCACACACATAAAAACCCCTTATATTTTCTAAAAAGTTAACCAATGTTCAGTTTAATTCACACAAAATTTTAAGCAATATATGTGTCATTGTGAATAAAAAAGGCCATACTCCTACTGACACAGCTCTTGGTTTTGGGAATTTCAGGCACTTTTGGATCATCAATCTTTCTGGAGATCTATGATAATTTCCTTAACTCAGAACCATGCTTAGGACTAAAGCATATTAGCATGAAACTTGATGAATGCATCAATGTTAATTTCCAAACTAAATAATAATGTCACTCATACACAGGATATTACACTTTGATTACAAAACACTTGGTGAGAGTACTTAGGCATAAGATGGTATCTAGGGTGAGACTTAAACACCAAATGTAAAGCTGCAAGGCAACATTATCTCCACAATCACTATCAATAAAGAACCATAAGCTCCCAAGAAATACAGATTCAAGAAGCTTTCATTTTTAAAGACTAAATGCACTAAGACTTTTCAGAGCTCTAAAAAGTTATCTACAGATTTTAAAATAAAGATAGGAGTGACAGTTCTGCCTCCTGATATACATGTACATAATCCTCTCCCTTAAACATCAAGTAAGAAAAAAACAACTCAATTAAAAAAAGTGTACGTATATATGAGATACCTCATACATATACGTATATAGATACATATCTATAACTCTACAAACAAAATTTGTATTTATAGCACATACTAAGACACACTACTTAACATTCACAATTTATAATAATTTTATCAGCAGCAAAGTACACAAATAAAACCATTAACAAGATATAAAGATATCTGCCATTAAAGGATCCTTACAATCAGGTTTTCAACAGTCTTTTGGTTGCAGTTGACAGTTCACAATTGCTGCCATTCATAAGAGTTCCTGGAATGTGGCCTACAGAGTTCACACTGGTCAGCTATCTATGGAAAATGATCTGTACTGTGTTCCTTTTCCAAAAGGGCCAGTAATATTCTGCACCTCCCCCAATTTACCAAAATGAAGCCTGTTAAGCGTGTAGGTAGTTTAAACATATTTTGTAATATTCACTATAAAATTGTTTATGCATTTTTAAATATATTTTCAACCATTATTATATCCCTCAGTTTACACAAAATCAATTTGAAGAATCTCAAAAACTGACCATAAGCTAGAATGATATATAAACTGTACCTTAATTAATAATATAGGGTCAAAAGGCAATTCTCTTACTTTGTATATACAACCATCAGCTCTTTTAAAGTTATGATAGTATATAAGGTATGATTCAAATAAACGGTCTCAAAACAAGCCAACAGAGATCCTTGTATTAGGTAACGGAGCCAAAATCACAAGATAGCGTTTTCAATATATCAACCTAAACCACCTCAACCATTTTTGTTAATCTTTCATTTTTCTTCATTTTCTCAAAGAAATAGACTGCATTTACTAACATCTTAACATTTTAAAAAAGGCTAACATCTTTTTTTTTTTACAAATATTTCCCAAGGAGCTGAAACTTGTCAACCTATTCACAAAATTTAAGTCATAATTACTCAAAGCTTCCTACTCCAATGAGTTTTATTTTACATTTGAATGACTGCAAATAAAACTGTATGAAGATTTTAATTTAAGAAGGCAACCTATAATCACCATATTAAAATCATGATTTTGTTAGTACTGTCTCCTCAAAAGTACTCATCTCAGTAATTCAAACATACGCCTAGAAAAACTGTGTTATTTAATTTCAAGCATACAGCTTTAAAATGCTCTCTCTTTTACAAAGGTTTTCCATTAAAAAACAAACAAAAAAACCCCAAACTATTTCTACTTAATGGATTCATTCCTTCACCAGGTATGTAGGTCGAGTGTCAAAACAGTCAAATGTGTAAGATTACATCTTGGAAACTAGCATGTTAAATTAAAAACCAATGAAAGACTGTAACAAAAATTAGAAATGCACATTTGATAAGCAAGGCAAATTTTAAAAGACTAGGTGAGGGAGGAAAGTGCCACACTTAAAATAGGACTACACACACATAAAAACCCCTGCACTGGATTAACTGTTGCAATTGATAAGAACACTGATACAGTAGTATCTGTAGTTCAAATAGTCACATGTTTGGAAATGAGACTCTTGAAATTATCAACTCTTAATAAGGTGAGAAATAAATGTATCTTTGAGGTCATACCCTAAAGAATACATCCCAGAGTTTCCATTTATCAACACATCTCTCTGCTTCATGCCATATCATCACATTTAAGTTCTGGGGAATATAACTACAAATGCTGTAAACTGAGAGAGGTGTTAAAGAGGAGAGAAAACACCTTCTTCATTTATAGGTGTGCATGTTTTTGGGGTGGGGAAGGGTTGGGAAACCAGTCATTTTTTTGGAGAGATACGGAGGCAGTGTACAACAGGAACAGAGAGGTAAGCAAATGGTTATTTACAAACCCATCAGAAAAAAATGGCTTCTGGCAGCTAGAAAAGGGAAGATGCCTATTGATTATTACCAAATGTGAACAAATAAACTCAATCTGCATTTCAGGTGTGCCCCTATGTGTGAAAAGTGAAATATGGCAGAAAATGTAGAGGGATTTTCCTGAGTGGCTTGTGGAATCAGTTTTCTTTACTTGGTAGTCCCATCCATATAAAATTTCTCAATGACTAGCTAGCTGAGCTCACTTATGGACACGTGGTATTCTCTAAGAGTTCTCAAATGGAAGAAAGACTCCCCACAAGCAAGTCACCTACAAAAAAAGATGAACTTTGAATTACAAAAAGCAGAGACGATGAATTTCAGTGAGCATTTTTCAAACCAACAGAAGTATATAACAAAAATATAAAGCTAATTAGAAATGAAAAGTTAAGAAAAGAATGTGAAGGAACTCAGAAGAAAATAGGAAGAAAAAGCTTTAACAGGTCTCATTGTATTCTACATACCAATTATTCTAGAAACATAAAAAAATAGTTCTGATCTTTTAACACAGCTAAAATTAACTTCTCTCCAAACAAAACCTCGGCAAATAAATTTCTAACTGTAAAGTACCTAAATCTTTCACTGCAATTTTTAAATGTAATTTTTGGTAACAAGTCAGTTTTTAAAAATTTGCATCACATTATGCCAAATTTTCTGTGACATTTCCTCAAAACCACTTAAAATCCTAAATAAACTATAACCAAACATCAACTATTGTAGAATTGGTACGGCAATACAGCAATTTGCACTTAAACTATTTAAAAAGCTTCCCTTTAATAGAGGGAGCCAATTGTTGACGTTTATCTTTTACTATAAAATTACTCTAATTTCACGAACTACAAAGTCTCTTATCTCTCCTATAGTAAAAAGACTGATGGACGATAAGAAAATCTTTCCAATACATTTTTTTGCTTTAAAAAATGTATCTTAAAGAAGTCACTGGGTAGCCTCCTGACCTTCTGTCCTCTTTTATTAAAGGGCTGAATGAAGATACGCTCTTCAAAGCTGGATCTGACATTTCACCATTATCTCTCCAGCCTTTCCAGATACACTGGAATAGACACCTTACATGGCTCTCTACTAGGGGGTTTTCTGGTTTTCCAGAATGGGAAATATCTAACCAATTTTATATCTCAGTCTCAAAACTCACACTGAGAAGACATTCTGCCATTAAGTGTTCAAGTGATTGATATCTAAGAAAGAGACAATCCTATGGGGCATAACCTACTACCTACCACTTCTAAATTGAGAGGATTAAGCTAAAATCCACCCTTTTGAAAAAATAATGTTGCATTCCTATCCAACTTTAGTGCTTTTAAACAACTATGACAAGACCAATTCTCTCATTACACACTTTTTTTAACATCAGTGATCTAAAACTAATGTCGTTTTAAGAACTGATAAATCAATTTTACTAAACAGACTAATTTTTATATTTAGAAATACTAAAGGCCGCAGTTTGAAAAAAGACTCTCCCAGAGCTGCATTCTAAACTACAACGTATGGCCAAGCATTTCTATCAAATATTTCAAATAAGATTTCCATACCTGTCTTCATCACCATCAACAGGAATAGCTATGCTGAATACAGATGTGGCGAGACTGTTCATAGGTGTTAACTGAAGGGGGTTTGCCAGGGCATCTGCAACAGGAGGCTTCACAACAGGCTTATTTTCAGCAATGAGAGAAAGTGGTGGTTGAGGTAGGGGTTCTGATTTTCTTCTAGTATCGTCAACTGGCCCGACTAAAGGCTGGGTCTGAGTCTGAAACTGGCTTAGGTCAGACTGCGGTAGACTCGTCGGTGCGCTGGCGATGCCTGGCGCTAAGGGCAGCCCAGCGTGCTGGATTATGCTGCCGCTCCTGCTGACTGGCGGGTGGCTGCTCAGCTGCTGCGACTGGGCCAGAGGCGCGGGTACATTTGGCATAGTAACAGAAGTGGTAGACACACTAGGCACGCTGGGAGCGGGCGCGGCTGCAGGCACGTTGGGAACTCCGGGCACCATGGCGTGAGGGCCCCCAGGCACCGCCGACGGCGCGCCACTGCCACCCATCTGCGGCGGAGGCGCAAGCTGGGGCGGCCCAGCCCCGGCAGGAACAAGGCCCGGGGGCACTGCGCCTCCCACGGCCGCCGGGGGCACTCCGGCCAGCTGACCGGGCGCGGCCGGTCCGCCCGGCGCGGGGCTTGGCCCCGGGGCCACGGCTTCGCCCGGCAGGGGAGGCGCGCCCATCATCTGCGCGCCCGCGGAAGAGGCGTTCTGGCCGGGGCCCACGGGGAGGCTGGCCGCCGCAGCGAGGCCCGCTCCGGCGCCTGTGGACGAGGGCTGCGCCGGGCTGGGCGGCTGCAGCCCGGCCACGTGCGGCTGCAAGTACTCACTCTGGCCCGCGGGCTGGACGGGAAGTAGATGGCCTGGCGGAATCTGAGGCTGGGGATACGCGAACTGCTGGGGCGGCGGCGCGCCAGAAGCGCCGACGGCCGGGCTGGGCTGCGCCAAGGTTACATTCGTCAGCGGCAGGGCCTGTCCGTTGGGCCCCTGGGGGACGACAGCCGGCCCGGCGCCTTGGGGCTGGCTGGGCGGCGGGGCTGCCATCATCTGCGGCTGCCCGCCTGCGGCTCCCGGGAACGGCGGCGGCGGAGCGGAGCTCGGAGCCACAGCCCCACCTACGGGCGGCTGCGGCGGCTGCGGCTGCCCAACGCCAAAACTCTGCGGCGGGGCCGGAGAGGGCTGGCTCATCTTCTCCGACGGGGGCAGCTGTGACACAGCAGTCAAGGAACTGTCAGTTCCCGAGTCGGGACCGTGCGCCCCCGGCATGGAGGCCACCACCACCACCACCGACCCTCCGGTGGCGCCCAGACCACTGTCCCGATCCGCAGTCTGGTCAAAAGTATTGCTGTGCCTAATGCAATCCCCGGACCGAGTCAGGACGCTGCTGTCGGAATCCCGCTCGTAGTATTCCATACACGTCCATCGGCCGCGTCTATAGGGCTCCCCGCTCCCGTGGTCCAGCTTGATCACACGAAAACGGGAACTACAAGTGGTGGGGGGCTGCGATGGGGCGGCAGTCCCTGGCCCGGAGGAGGGGCCTGCGACCGGAGGGGCGCCAGGAGCCCCCGAAGAGGGGGCCGAGGTGGCGGCCGCCGCCAGGGTACTGGCCAGGGCCCCAGCCACGCTCCGAGCCGAAACGGCTCCTCCTCCATTGGCGGGAGCGGCTGCCGCGGCCGCCAGCTGCCCGTCTAGGAGGAGGTTTGGGGAGACGGTCCCGGGAGTCTCCGCATCCCCAACATTGTTGAGCGTCTCTTCAGAGGAGCTGCGCTCGCAGACCTCCTCGGGGCCGTAATCCGTGGCCCGAGATACGTCGAATATCTCGGAGGACACGTCCTCTGTGCGTGACTCGTCCGGGTCGTCCAGGCTCTCGGTGTCCTCGGTGATGCTAGTGGCCACCTGGGCCGTGGTGACACTGGTGATCTGGAAGCAGCTCTTCTTCTTGGCCGGCATCTTGGACATGGTGAGGAAGGCTGGAGGGCAGAGAGGCACGCCGTCTCCTCTGCGATCTTGCCGGAAACCAGGAAGGGCAGGGCACGGTCCCCCAAAGACAAAGTCCGAGTCCGCGCTGGGCTCTGAGGCCCGCCGCTGGAAGAGTCACGGGCTAATCTGGGTGCCGGTCCCTCGGTGAGACATCCTCCTCCTGTTTCCTTCTCGGTGTTGGTCTCTTCGGCTCAGCCCCCGTCTCACTCACGCGGCGGCTCCGCCTTCCTTCTCGCTTCCCGCAGCCGCGGCGCCTCAATTCAATCCCCTCAGTGGCGGCGAGAGCGCGATCTCAGGGGCGGGTCGGCTGCTGCTTCCTCCCGTCTCTGGGCCACCGTGGTCAGTCCAGCTCGGCGCTCGGCGCGGTCAGCAGGCCTTGACTGGGGGTGGGAGTGGGAGGGCGAAGGGGAGGAGGAGGAGGCGGCGGCGGCGTGAGGGGCGGTGCTGCCCCGCTCCAGCTCCTTGAGCCAGCGCCGGCGTCAGCTCCGGGCTTTCGGACGCCGAGGGAAGAAGGAGTGGCGAGTCCGGAGCCGGGGATTCCTGATTCAGCCAAGAGCTGGCGGAGCTTTGGCGCAGGCGGGCGGCCCTCCCTCCCCGGCTCTAGCCGGAGCTCAGCCCCAGGGACATGTCGACTGTCTCTGGCGGAAACCCGCTCCGGGGGAGGGGAAAGCCGGCTCGGTCCTCCTCTCACAGGGGGAGCCACCCCCGCGGGCCGGCGAGCGGCGGCGGCGGTCTCGGCCTCCCCTCGCGGCTCTTGAGAGAGTGAGGGGCGGCGGCCAGCTGGACGGTGAGCGGCGGCGCTCCGGCTGTGTGATGTAGCGGCGATAGCTTCTTCGGCTCCTCCTCAGTGCGCCCAGTTCGCAGGCCCTGGAGAAACTGAAATTCAAACTGCTGAAGCGGCGGCTGCAGCTCCCTCCCCTCGGCCAAGATGGGGCTGAAATGGCCGCGCCAGGGATGCTGGGAGGAGCAGCAGCCCCGCTGCCGCCGCCGCTGCTGACTAAAATGCCGCCGCTGCCGCAGCCGCCGCCAGCGCCGCAGCCGCCGCCGTTCCGTGACGCACCGGCGTCGTGACGTCACTGCCCCGCCCCTCCGGTTTCCTGCAGAGTTTCGCGTGGAGGCTGGGGGGGCGGTAGGCGGGGCTATAGGTTAAAAAAGGGGAGCGGTTTCTTTTTTATTTAAAAATTTTTAAAATTTAAATTTTGCTCTGTAGCTCTTTGAAGAGTGGAGGAGCGAAAGACTTACATTCCAAGCCTAGAGAAGCTTACAACCCAGCCAATCGAGTGTTTTTGTATCGGTTTGTTCCAAGACACTGGGAGACTGGAGGTCATGTGCTTGCTGTGTCTAATGTTTAGCAAAATCTCCGTGCAACGAGGCGATAGGAATGGGGGTTGGTGGGATTTAGCTAGGATAAAGAGGGAGACGGCTGGAGGAACGGAATCACTTAAAAAGTCTTTACTGAAAACAAGTGTTATCCTCTATAGTCAGAGGAGTGAAATGTTGAGAAAAATGGGGATGATTAACCAAGAATAGCAAGCCAGACTGAGTCAGAAAAAGGATCTTTAAGCCAGAAATTCTGTCTCCAACAATGGCATCGGGAGATGGTTACTTGCCCTGGGTGAGGTCAGTTTAAAAAAAGACTAGAGGTTACCAACATATTCCTAATTTTCCTGTATTTGTTGTGATTCCAGCATCGAAGAGTTCATTTAAACATCTTGAGACTGTTTTTACTTTCAGCACGAAATCAGCTTATGGGTTCCATAAATGTAGAACCTACTGCGTTAAATAGCTGTAGTTCTTTCTTTTGTTTATTCTAAAGCTCTTAGTTGGAGCCAGAGTGTTAGATGGTTTGGATTGGGCCACGAACAATCAGAAGTTAGGAAGCACCCTTTCCTATCCAGAAAGCAGCTATGAAAGTACTAGAGAATTTATCATCATTTAGTTCCTTTCTGGTGGAAAAAGTGGTAAGGTCATTCTTTTAAACAGAAAAATGAGGAGGGCAGCTCTTGAACTTTGACATATTAATACATCATCTAGGTAAAATCTAAGCTGTCTTGATAGAAATCAAATTTTCATATCTATTACAGGTTTAGCAGTCATATGATGACTGACATAAATCAGTTAATCATTGTATTCAGTTCTCTAATCTTTGAAGAATAGAAATACTTTTTATCCCAAAAGATGTTTTGATAATTAAAATTTACAGAGAATTTTTTAGGTCCTTAATTGTAAATAATGTACTGAGGTACATCATTAACCTTAGTAGAAACCATGTCCTCCAAACCCAAGTGACTGAGGTTAGGATGTGAAATAAGAGCACATACTAACACCCCTGTTCCTTAAGGGGGTGGGAGAGAGTAAAGGAACAAAGTGTAACATCATACTGTTATAGTGGCAGAGATGGCTAATGGAATGCTTCATTTCTAAATCTGTGATTTCAGTAATTGTTGGAGACAGTTTTCCATCAGTAAGTTAGATCAACTGGTTACATCCAGTATGAACTTATAAAAGGTTAATTTCAGTTTGGATTAATTTACCAGACTGTTAAAAGTGGTGATCAGTGGGTGATGTTGAGTGTGCGGCTTTTGGAAAAATAAACATTGTATGCCTGCTTGTCCCATTACATTATCTTATTACATAAACTTCTTGATTACTTGTTATGATACTCTTAAATCATCACACATTTAAAGGAAAAATCTTAAAGTAATCTGTAAGATCATTTCTCCTGAAAGAACCTGTAAAGCATTTATTATGAAATGAAAGTGATGACAAAGATAATTTAGAAGAGATCTGTAAGTGGTCTATATTTCTGGTAAGGATGAGGCTAAAAATGTTAAAAGACTTCTTAGCAAAAAATAAGATTTATAAAGTTAAAATGTTTTGTTTATATGTTTAAGGATTTGTGTGTGTTTGAACTAATAACATAGTTCTCTTGAGAGTAAAGTTTCCAAAAGCTTTAAAGGCCCTAGATTCTTTTATAAATTTTCTCTTTAAAAATGAGAGTAATTTATTGCATAAAATTTCTATGAAAAAATGATAAGAATTCTGGTTGTTGCAGATAAGTGTGAAATCACTTTATAGAGGACAAAAAATCATATCTATCATCAAACTACAAAAAGCTATGTAATCTCTTAAGATTACACAAAAGATTAAAAGCTTTCATGTAACTAATTAAAATGATAGAAACAGGATATACGTGCAAGTATGTTTGCTTTATGTGTGGAGAGTTCATAGGAAGTAACTTGGTAGCCTAACTCCCTGGATCTGGGGAGATCCCTCAATTCTCAAACCTCCAGACTAGGGATCTTAACGCAACTATCTAGCTCTGTGCCTGTACACAGAAACTGTAGGTGGAAACTGTGGGAATCCTTGATTACTGCTCCAGAACCTCCAACTTGACTGTTCTATTTCCTCAAAGGCTTAATTTGAAGCAGTATATGGGAAGTACATTTAGGAAGAACAATGCATGGGGAAAAAATGACTTAGAAACTAAGGACTGTTTCCACTGATTGGAAAAAACAAAACAAAGCAAGAAACAACTGCTGCAGCAAGGTCTTTTCATCATCTGAGAGCATCATACCCCCAAATTCTACTAGGTCATTATCTAATCATATCAGTTACCAGATGAAAAATTATTTCACAGTCACAAGATTCTGGAATGTTGACAGATACTCAAGAAAACCTCCCCCCTCCCCCAATGACTGAATATTATATTTAAAATAGTAATGGTACATTAATCTCAGCACTCTGGTATAGAGAAAACAAAATCAAACTTTCAGTGAAAAATGAAGCAACTGCCTAGGTGAAGAGAAGCAACCTTTTAGAATTAATACCATCAGTCAGACGGTGACATTTATTGAGCACTCCCTTGTGTGCTTTAGGAACTGGACAGCCTGTATCCCAGCCAACAAGTTTTTCTGGGATTTAGAAATCACTTATGTTTATTTTCCATATTTTTTATCACTAAATTGTTAGAAAAATACAAAATGTTGGACTAGTTTTCAGGCGCCAAAAATCATTTGCTGGAAATAAATATCAGTTGTCTAAACAAGTAGCACTTACTACTATGATTTTCCTAGGTTTCCATTTCTGGAACAATATCTTATTAATAAGCCCTTGCAGTGAGGCCATTGTGTAATATCATCCAAAAAGGAAAAAAAAAATGCAATCAAAGAGGACTAAAGCTAATAAAATTCCTTGAATACTTTTATAAAGAAAAACATAATCTGATTGAGATGTACAAACTTTGCTTGAGATTGAAATGTGTAAAATTTTCACATTTGAAGAAAAGTTCTGTTAGATACTCTTCTAGAGTTTTATATACTATGAAACAATGTCTTTTTTTAATACTGAAGATTTCCTTGAATCCCAAAGACCTTTGAAGTTCAGAAAAAATAAAGCAATTTGGTGGAAGAAAGGGGTGCATTTTCAACCAATGATAAATATAATGTCCTATTAAGGCCTATTTTCTTTTATTATGGAATTAATTCAGATACTTAAGTATTAGTTCTGTGGTTTTGAAATCTAGCTTAAATGATGCAGTGTAGGACAACTATAGTAGAAAAATCTATTAATGATTATATTACTTTTTTAAAAAAGAACATTTATGTGACCACTTGGGATAAAATTAAAGAAATCTACATTGCCTAATTGGAGAGAACTTGAGATCAAGAGTAAGCTCCAGTTTTACTATAAACTTGTTTTTTGACTGCTAAAAAGTCTAATAACCCCTCGGTTTCCCTACTACTACAAAGAAGCAACCTTATGCTAAAAGGGTGTTAAACTATCAATCCTAGTTAGTACTATAACCCAGAAGTCTGGAAATCGGCCATTCTTTAATGCATGGAAAAAGGTAACACGTGGCAGTGTTTTGGCATCTTTGCAAGGATAACAACTCAATGTGATACTATCGGCAGTAATATTGTTAAAACAACTTGTTAATTAAAAAGGAAAGTTACTAGGTGTACATGATTTTATGAAGAAGCCATATTCTGTCATAGATGAAATAGTTATTTACAGACATCCAATGGCATATCCTTTGGTAAGGTAAGTCATCATCATCTATTCTGTCCTTCCTGTGTATATGAATTTGGTGTATGCACAGATGTGATTACATATCATTTCAAGTGATGACATACCTGTAATTTTAAGTTGTAAATCTTACACTATAAAAGAACATTGAAAGACATCACCAATTTCTAGACTTCTGCGTTATAGTTTCCTTTGTATGTTACTATTATCATTTTATAAAGTTAAAAAATGTGTTGAGTGTAGAAACTTGTATAAACTTTATTTGGACATGAAGGATGGTCTAAGTGTTCTTGACTAATAATCTGATCATTCTAACCTAGCTGATTGGACTACTTTTAATTCATAGGAATGAAGGTTTGAAAGGCATAGATAAAATCTTGACTACTTTGTATTTGAAGTTATGTTTTAATTCAAAAATAGCTAGTTCTTTAGTCACTGGAAACAACACACTTTTAACATTTAACTTTAGAGTGCTTGAAATCCTACTTTGACAGCATTCACAGTCATTAAAAGCTCAACTCACGATCCATGTTTGCACAAGGATTTGAGTGTTACTTAAAATGTCCATGTAATGAGCTGCTTCTCTGCAAATTAATACTCACTTCCCTTCCCCATCTGTAACTTGGGATCTTTGGAGAAGAGGGGGAATAGAGGCAAAATACAAAATCAAGATGAAATGTTAGCCATAGGGTCATTCCAGTTGTGGCCATCAAATCCCTAATGAATAATAACAATAGTATTAACTATGACACCCATTTTGTGGCATTTACCTACTTTTAAACTAGATACAAATATATTTTCATCTTCAAATATTTAGAATATTTTCTCCGTCTTCACCCTATTTTTTTCTGGATTTTGATGCTAATTTTTCTTTTTTGCATATTGCATATATTTATTCACCAACTTATCTAATTCTAGATATTTGGCTTATAACTATTTCATTCTTACTTGCTTTATAGATACTCCATCAATACAATGGTTCTACCCTCTAAGGAAAAAAAATCAACCCCTCCCACAAAAATGCATATTTTCAAGAAAGAGAAATTATGTGCTAATGATTTATTCACATTATCCAAGTATTCTCTACTGAATTTCTTTCAGCTGAACTACTGTGTTTAAAGTAATTTTGAAAATAATTTTGATTTTTAATATTTCATTTGAAATATTTTATTTTGGTGTAAGGAAAAAAATCTCCTAGTAGCACTGACCTTATATTTTGAACAAACAGCTTTAACTATCTGTTTGTTCCTTCATTCAAATATATTTAGAAATCTACAATGTGCTGGCCTCTTTGCTAGACTTGAGGAAAACAGTTATGAACTAGACAAGCTAAGGTAAGCCCCTGTTCTAGTAGGTCTTATATTTTGGTAGGGGGACAGATACCAAATTTTCAAAATGTTTGTAATTTCAGATACTCATAAGTGTTAAGGAGAAACAAAACAATAATGGAAGGTCAGGGCAAGGGCGCCTGAGGAAAGGCTCTTTGCGGCAAACTCGCTGTCAGTAGCTAGAGTTTAAGGAAGAAAGATAGGTGCAGACAATGGCCCTGAGGTAAAAACCAGGCTGTGGTGGGGAGGGAGATGCGGGCATCTGAGGAGCAGAGGCCAAGTAAAAACATTTGTATTTTTTTTTTTTTTAATGTGAAGGGAAGCCACAGGAGGGTTATAAGCAGAGGATTAACATGATCTGATTTACATTTAAGAAGAAACCTTTTTGTTTTCTTAACCTCTCATAGTTTAGAATATGTTGTCTGTTATGTTTAGACAGATCTAAAGTTCTCATAGTATAGTCAAAGCTAAGTTTCTTTCTATTGGGCTATAATATTGCATCATACCAAAATGGTAGAGATAGCTAACAATCTCCATGACATTTCTCATACAGAGATTTAATACCTTTATATAAAGCAAAACAATTGATTAATACCTGTAAGAGAAATCTTTTTCTCAATGAAACCCTAGCTAACTTAGTGGCAGTGATTTTGACTACTCAAGAAGAACTTGAAATGCCCCACTTAAAAAAAAAAAGCCAACTCTGAAAAACAGTGAAAAAACCCATTTTGTTTAAATGTAATTATTAGATAAATGTGACAGAACCACCTGACAAGGAGAACTTCTAACAAGTAGAACTAATTTTAGGGAGACTCAGGGGTGAGCCTCATTTTTCCAATAAGATAAAAATAGACATAGATAAATCTAGGGATGCTTTGAAGCATTCAGTCAGTCATAGAAGAGCCATAAGGAAGAAGCTTGATGGAAGAGGTAGGAGGCAAGGCTATAGATTTTGGTATTGGTGGGTTAACTTTCTTCTAGAGATTACTACTTCTTATTTCCTTATAAGGGACTTCTACTCTGTTTCATGGGCTATTTCTTTGTTAGCAAGAGAATGCTAAGATAGCATTCTTTAATGAGGTTACACTCTGGTGCACTGGTGGAGACAACTGGCCTGGCCACTTCCTTCACTCCTTTATCTTCTCCCAATTCCAGGTCTTTGTGTACAAAGGTTAAATTAGTTCTTACCATGGTAAACTCCAAAGCAGGACTATCATGTCTGAGAGCTTCAATAGACATAGATGCATAGGCCATTATTCCTTTCTCTGGGGCACACAAAGCTCATCTATCTTCCTAGTTTTACACAGGAGAAGAAATACCTAGATGTTTTGTACCATAGGCTTCTATGCATATGTGAATGGACTGCTATAAATTCCAAACAGAAAGGAAAAGAAAGTTTACTTACCTTATCCAGTACTTTTGAAGTATGTTGTTTATTATTTGATGACATTTTTTGTTTTGTTTTATTTTTTAAAGTTAAAGTGTATAGCATGATTTGATTCACTTATGTCATGAAATGATTACCACAAGTTTAGCAAACATCCATCATCTCATATAGAATTTGGTGTTTTAATTGCCTTCCCCTGCCAAAAAAATAATAATACAAAAAAAAAAAAAAAAGAAGAATTTGGTGTTCTAGAAAGTATGATTACAAAGCATTAAGACTTGAAAAAGAAAAGGGTAGCATGCTAAGATTGTTGTGCAAATTCTGTAAGAGTTTTACATGTCTCATTGTGGCATTTTTGTTAATATCATTCTAAGACCTCTAAATTATTTTATAACTTAATTATGAAGCTTATGAATATTGATCAAATCACTTTCAATAGCACTTTGTTATGGGTAGAAAAATACCACTCATATTTCGTAGCCTACCCTATTAATGTACTTTACTTCTAGTTGACTTATGTTTTCAAAAATCAAAACCATTTTAAAGATGAATATTTGCCATCATTTTATATTTAAAAAATGTTAAATATGGTAGAATATTAAGCTAAAAGACATTGAACAATACTGTATCTCATCTTTGGGAGAAGATTACTTATATATATGCATAGGATAAGAATTTGGGGGAAAATATATCAGCATTTAAATAGTGGCTATCTCTGGATGATGAGATTAGAGGCTTTTTTTGCCTTAATTTTTAAAATTTCCAAATTTTCTGCAGTGATCACATGTAATTTTTACCTGTATGCATTACTATTATATAAAAAAATATACTCACACACCACCTAAACCAAAAGTAATGTTGTAAAGGTATAACAACAGACAAGACTACAATTTTAATTATGTGATGGATGATACTTTATAATTGCTGTCCAGAGATAAATTGTCCCTCAGGGACAGTATATATTTGAATGGCATCAAAAGATGACATTATAGCACAGGGAACTATATTCAATTTCTTGTAATAACATATCATGGAAAAGAATCTGAAAAGAAAAAAAAATGTATATTATAACTGAATCACTTTGCTACACACTGGAAACTAACATTGTAAATCAACTACACTTCAATAAAATTTTTTTTAAAAAGATAACTTTAAGAATGACTAGTACTTTTTCAGTTGAATCAAATTAATGCTGAGACATTTTAACAAATTTATGAAACTAAAAAGGAATTAAAAGGACATAAAAAACAAAAATAATTAAAATATGAGAAGTAAAGTTGAAAGAAATTGGGGTGTCAGGAAACCTTTGTTCTATTGTAGACTCTGCAGCATTCTATCTAGTTATGTGTCCTTGCACAGGTGGTACTTTCTCTGGGTCTCATATTCTTTATATGTAAAGTAAGGAAGTTGAATGAGAGGATGACTATTTTTGATTTTAAGATTTTATAAATCTAGACTCCCAAAGGACAAGATTGTTGTCTTGGTTTTGCATGCAACAGCCAACATATAAATGGGTTCACAAAATATTTTTGTTTTAGCTTTGGTAACACTTCAAATATGCTAGTTATTGCCTGATTCCCCCAAGATGCTTCTCCTGCCTCAGGACCTTTGCACTTATTGTACCTGCTTCTTCTTTCCTGAGATATTTGCATGCCTAATTCCCCCTACCTTCTTCAAATCTTTGTTCAAATGTCACCTTTCCAACTACACTAGTTAAAACTTGAAGCCCCTCCCACATCCATTCCTTTTTCTTGCTTTGTTTTTCTCTATCACACTTATTACCTTCTAATATATTATGTTGTTTACTTCTTTTATTTGTTGTCTGTCTTTCCACACTAAAATAGATTGTTCCAAGGAGGACAAGGTCTTTCACCTGTCTCATTCATTCTTATTTTTGCAAGACCTATAATAAAGTCTGGCACGTATTAGATTCTCAATAGATATTATAAAAGTAAATGAATTTTCCCTTTCTACAACATCCAACAATGTTTTTATTCAATATTAGGAAAGTAAAGCAGTAAACATGCCTAAAATCATGGAACATTGGTAGAAGGAAAGTCCCTGCAAAATCAGGTCCTTATTAAACATGTATCTTTAAAAGAAAGGAAAATAAATTATTTTAATTATTAGACAAAATTCTGAAAAACCTTTTTATTGAAGCAATTTTATTTTTTGCAAAAATATCAGAAATTATGCAAGCTGTATATTGGATCATACGCAAAAGTCCTTGAGAATACATCTTCTTCAGTATTCTATAGAAAGTATAAGATTGAAATTCTGATCAAGAATACACATTCCTTTGACATTAGCCATTCTTTTTTTTTTTTTTTAACATTTTTTATTGATTTATAATCATTTTACAATGTTGTGTCAAATTCCAGTGTTCAGCACAATTTTTCAGTTAATCATATTTAATTCAAGTCCCATTGAAATGCTCTTAATATTTGGTATAATAGTCTAGTTTAAATAACATTTCCTTTACATAGGAAAATATAATAAATAGAACCACTCTAGTGCTGAAAATTCTTATATTTTAAAATGTAGGTCTTATAGATATGTAATTATAGTAACAAACTATTGGGAAGAAAGACTATTTTGAATTCACAGAGTCTAAATGCAATGGATTAATGACTACCTAGGCTTAAAAAAATGACTTTAATAGACTCCTTGGGCTTTGTTTTCTTCATCTGTTTGGTTTGGCTGTTCTCATTTACATACTTGTTCTCATTAGGGTTTAAATTTCAGAGCTGGCCTCACTCTGCAATGGGAACAAATATCTTGCCATGTGATACCAACTTTCCATTACATCCTAAAGCATTTGCAGTCCCGGAGGCAAAGAATTTATGGTTGGTACATGAGAGATGGAACCATCACATAAAAGAAGCTAAATTTGTAAACCTATTTTTTTCTTGGTGCCAATATAGTTTCAAGATAATGAGAACTCAGAATAATCATCTAATGACCAAAAATGAATCATTGTTAAAACACTGTTTTTGGCATAAAATAGCTGATGTTTCTAGTTGGCTGATAATTTTCATAGCAACCACAGTATTTGGCATGTCCTAAACACCTTCACTAGAAGACTTCAGACCCCTTTGAGGCAGCTCATTATACTCTGAAACAAGTTCTGAGAATAAGGGAGAACAACACACAAATTTTGCTGATATCCTGTAGCTGTGTGGAGAGCATCATGTAGCAAATACTGAAAATACACTACAAGATTTCTCAGTAATTCTCTAGTCAAGTAGGAAATTGAGTAGATTCAGCAAGAGAGATTCAGAAGTACTGAAAGTCAATCCCCTAGTTAGAGTTTGGTCAGAATTCCAAACTTAATCGTTTTATTCTTTTCTAAATTGAAGTGTATTAATTGTTTTATTCTTCAAAAATAAATAAGTGAATGAATTACGGAGGCTATTTCAATAGCAGGGTCACTATTAATATATACAAAAATAACATGGCACCATATCTCCAAGGAGTTCTGTATAGGTCCCAATTTTTCCTTATTCCTCACTGTGTTCTATGAGGTTTTTTTGGTGGCAAATATAATTTTGGTTTTAGCTAGAAAGTCAAGGGAAATGAGTATTAAGAATAGCAGCCAATAACTATAAGAACTCATCACAAATCAGTTTATATCTCTGGTCGTACCTTGCATTCATGTAACACTTAGTGGTTGTCAAACTCTTGCACACGTCATATCATTTGACCCTTATAACCCTCTATCTGTGTGACCTTGGAAAGGTCATTCAGCCTGTGGTTCCCATTTGGTAAGCTGCATTTAATAGATGCCCTTAACTAAGTCTACAGGAGTGTTTCAGAATTAATGATAGTGTAGTCCAATACCTTACGAACTCTTTAAAAGAAAAGTATCATTATAAATATAAGATATTCTTATTTATCTAACTTGGGAGACTGAAATTTAGAGAGATCAAGTGAGCTGGCCCTATTTAACCACATTGGTCCCAAGTGACACACAGAATCATAAATTAAAATGTTTATATTTTATAGCGTAAGTAAAAAGCATGAACTTTTATCACAAAATGCAAAATACTGCCTCTGAAGTGGAGGATAGTACTTTCTAAAAAATATAAACAAATATTTATTCTGACCCATGAACTCACTAGTTTTATTTAAATGTATCAAACTATAAATGATTTCATCTGTTATTGGATAACATTCAGGCTATATATGATAACTGATGACAAATCCAGTTTGTTTGAAAAAGATACCCAACTTGGGGGTGATTAATCCCATAATTATTCTGAATTACATAAACTGAAAGGAGAAATAGGTAATATTTTTGATAAAAATAATATTTTCCAAATATGTATAAACATCATCAGAATACGATTTCATAGGTAATAGTTAAGGTAGTCAACTACTATAGCCTTGTCATATAGTTCACATATTAGAATAAAACCTCCTTAAGAACATTGGGTAATTTATAAGATGTCTCCATTTGAATGACATGATATTCTCTAGCTTCTAAATTATTGTTCTTTTTAAAATGTATTATTACCCAAATCACATGATTGAAAGATTGTTTGTGCTTACTGAACATTGCTAACATCAGAAAATGTTAAATTGTTTTATTAAAAACTTTTTTATAATGGAAAATTCCAATATATGTACGAGTAGGGAGAATTGTATAATGAATGACAATACTTGCATATTCAGCTGGGTTCCTAGAAAACGAAGAAAATGTGAGCCACAAAGAGAGATGGAAAAGAATGAGGGTTTACCATGTACCGGACAAGTGTGGTAGACATTTAAATATGTCTTCAGTTAATCTCCACAACAACTCTATGGGGTAAGCATGATCACCTCTAGTTTAGAGATGAAGTTGAGCCTGAGAGAGATTGAAGACTTCCTCAGGAGTTTAGAATCAGAGCCATATTTGCACTGGATCTGAGCGCTCCTCAGTTCCATGCTTGTGCCATGACTCCATTTTATAATTTATGAAACACCAGATTAGAGGTTCCCAAACTTGTGAAGAGGAACTACTTTCTGGGTTTTTGTTTTGTTTTGAGATCTCGTGATAGTGGAAGGAGAGGCCAAGAGAAAGGGGTTAAAACCTGTTATAGATGAATTCGAGGAGAATTGTTGCTGTCAGTGAGGTTCTCGAGTGGGGAAGGAAGTGGGTAGGAGGAGTGAAAGAAGCAATGAACCAGCTTTGGGGTACACCAGTCAATTAGGCCGATGTGTTGGGAACCTCTGTTGTGGTTGAATAAGGCTCTCAGGAGGACTTTCCGTTCACTTATACTAAGGAGTAGAGCTTTTATAATATGAGATAAAGGATTTTTATTTTTCTATTCTTAAACAAAACAACTGGAGGTGTTGGTCTGCCATTCTATTTCGATTAAAATGAAGATACATCTTTAGCTGGAATGTATTTGTAACTGTCTTGGAATTAGACTCTCCAGGGTCAGACTATCTCCACACAGCAGACAAGCAAATTCCCGGGATACCAGGCAATGTTTTCAGCAGGCTGCCGCTGCTTCCTGTCCCAGAGAAGAGGAGACTTTGGTTCTCGTCCCAGCTGTGCAACTGGCAAATCATCTTACCTCTCTGGGCCTCTATTGTCCCTCCTCTGAAAAATAAGTCAGCTGAACTGGACAATTCCTAGACCCCCTTCCAGCCTTTCCGCTGTGTGGTTCCATGAGAAGAACAGAAGTCAGTTTATCCCTTAGGCCCTTCGGGGGAATAAAGCCAACATGGAAGGAATTACCTGCTCTGTCTGCTATACAAATTTTAGTGTCCAAAGATTTAAACTCCATTAATCTTGAAGGCTTGCTGAGAAGCAGGTCAGTTGACATTTCAAACACGTATTTGAATGTGTTTTAGCAAAGTTAGAAATTTTTTCTGTAGGCTGAAACTTTGCTTGAGAGTGAAATTAAAAAAATTTTTTGTTTTTTACATTTCACTTTGAGATTCAAATAATTTATTTGTTTTGAGTGTCCTATTTAGGTGCTTTTAAAATCTCAAATAATTTTGTCAAATACCCCCCAAATTATACCCTACCCTCAGAAATTATTTAGGGAAAATTCCTTGCTATATGAAGTGACATAGATAAAATTTAAATGCTGTATTATTTCAGTTATTCTAGCATATATACCTTAATGATGGTGACATGCTAAATGGAAACATTTTACTATAAAATACAGTTACCTTGTGCTTTCGAATTTCATAAAGTTCATATATTCACAAATGGGTGGATAGTCTTGGTAAGAAAATGAAAAGACTTTCAGTTGTGTGAAAATACAGGTTCATCTTCTTTTGGAGTTGTCGCTTGCTCAGCACACGCATGTTGACTTCCTGCTAACTTGACAAACACTGCCTACTTGCTGAGGTTACGGAGACGAGTAAGATATGCTCCCTGCCCCTAGCAAATCACAGCTAGTAGATGCTTATGGTTTGTCTGGGAAAAAAAGAAAGCTAATACAGTTTTTCTACTGTATTACCTTATTTGAACTAGTGAAGTGGTATTATTATTTTCTTTGTTTTATTCATGAGGAAACTGGGTCCCACAGAGGTTAAGTTACTGTAATGGTCAACTTGTTATTACTTGCTCAGTATCTATTGTCTTATTTAACAAAGGTTGGGACCGTGTCTATCCTTTTCACTCTGTAGCCCCAGTGCCTACCATAGTACCTGGAACATAATCGGTGCTCAATACACATTTGGTGGATTAATTATTATTGGATTATTAGTACATCCAACAAATACTGGATCACAGAGAAATGTTAGCAGCATTGGTCCTCTCACTGTGCTTCAAGTGAGTGCTCTTTTACTATGCTTTGCTGCCTCTTTAATTATATCTGTTTAGTATTAACAGAATGAATGCTTGAGGTCTGGAAAAATAATTATATACCACCTCATTTTTTAAATAAGGGAAGAGATTGCCTTTGAAAAGCAGAAGCTGAACACCCTAGCAAAAATACCAGGATAAATCCCCCAGAACTCAGAACTTGAAACTCAACAGTCAAAGTATTCTTTTCTTTACGAAGAAATGATTATGTCATATGTATCCAGCTTTGCTATTGTTTAATAGTTTGCAGTCTTTCGGAATTAGCTGTTGCACAAGATGGCAGCAAGTCTGAGGGTCTAGAAGTGCTATATGTGCCTTATTAGTAATTTGGATGATATTTATGAAGCTCAGTTTATGGCTGATGCTTAGAAACAGGGTTATTAACACCCCAGAATATAAGAACGGAATTCAAAATGACCTTGACAAAGTTGAGAGTTGTTAATCCTAAATAGGAACACATGTAGTCAGGAAAGACAGATGTACAATAACTGCAGTATGCAACTGTGGCAGAAGGAATTTAGAGTACCAGATTCAGGAATCACAAAGTCATTCTGCATTACATTCTCCACACTGTCACTGGAATACTCCTGTCAGTCTGGGGCCTGCCAGTTTAAGAGACTTTTTTAAAAAGCAAATTGTATGAGATTCAGAGGATGTAGAAAATATGAAAGGTTAGAAATTTGGGAATGTGAAAACAGAAAACAAGCTGAATTTTAGTCATGTAAATTCCCCAAAATGTTTACTGCTCTTCCATCCATTCTCAGAAGCTACTCCAGATGTGCTCCACCCAAATGAGGGGATGAAGCAAGACAGAGGAAGACAGTGGAGCCAAGATCCAGGCAAAGGGAGTTCCCAGGAGACAGGAAAGGGAGAACCTGGGTGGCAAGTGTGCACCTGGTGTCCGGGACCATCCATCTTATTGATGCATGTTACAAGGTTCGAGGAGAGAGTTCTTGAAGAAGGTGAAAATGAAAGAATCTCTAATGCGTTTGATCATTTTCAGAAAAAGAAGCTTGAACAAATTGATGGGGAGTTTGGGGTTCAGTTTTTGATAGTACCCAGAATATTTGACAAAACAAATAAAAACCAACTCCAAGGAAACAAGTTTGAGCCAGAAAGAAAGGAAAAAGAATTATAGTATATAAATGACAGAGCTTACCTATAAATAACACTTACATACTGGCTTTAACATAAACACTAAGTATCAATCTAACCAAAATTATGATCTAATGATATTGAGTGGATGAAGAGATGAGGAGGGGGGGATGCGTGTGATGGGGGAAGGGGAAGGGTCGTGAAGAAAGCTATGTCCTTATATTGCACAGTAAGAAGTCAATGGAAAATGCCTACACTTCAAAAAAATCAAATTAGCAGGATAGGCAAATAAAGTATACTTAAAGTTGTAGAAGTAAATGCCAAAGACCTCAGTCAACCAATTAATCAAACCAACAAAACAAAATAGCTAAAAATGTTGAATATGGTTGCCTTTGGAGTAGGGAGAATGGTGCTGATAGGAGGTACAAGGGACTACTGTTTTTCACGACAAACCATATAAATTGGATTCTTTAAAATATGTGCCTGTATCACTTTGATTAAAACAAACAAGCAAAAAAAAGAAATCAAATTAACCACAGAAAAATATAGTTAAGAGATGACCTAATAATATCCAAATGTGGGGAAACTGGTCTTTTCCTGGAACAGTGACTAACTGCTTGTTGTATTTTTGAAGTCAAGATTTTGGTTAATGCTGTGTGCCAGGAAGGGTTGATCTATAGGAGTTTCTGAACAAACGAGGCATTTCCTTTCTTGGAGCTGTGTGGGACTTGAACAGTCTGGCATGGCTTACATGCAGTGATGGAGTAAGGCCCGAGTGGCATTGCCCTGGCTCATCTTCTGGGTGTGGTGTGAAGGACAGAGCACCGGCTTGGTAGACACACAGACCTAAGGTCAACTCCAGCTCAATCGTATGTTGTTTATGTGACGTCAGAAAAGTTGTCTAACCTCTCTGAACTGTAATGTCCTCATCTGTAAAATGGGGCTATGTGATCCCCACCTCATAGCAGTGCTGAGTGATTAAGTGAGACTGTTTGTAAAGCACTTGGCAGATACTCAAAACATATCAATTCTTTCCCTTGGAGGTAGTCATCTTCTCACAGGTTCAAGGCAATAATAATTTGAATCATACTATGATGGCTTCCATTCAACTCTAATACAATCAGGTATAGAATTCAAAAAATATATCTATATATGTTTGTTTTACCTCTTTCATGGTGCAAAACAACCAGTTCTCTCATTTTAAATGAATATGCTTTATAAATAACTGATTTGCTCAAATTAGATAGCTATTTTGATGTCCTGTAGATACAACTTGAGAGTTTATGTGTTACCTGTGGCCTAGTACTGTAAGAAGACTTCAGAAAACTCAAGGCCTGTCAGTGACGAAATAGTCAAAACATGTCCCATCCAACCAGTCTCCCAAATTGCTACATAACCCCTTGAGACCCCATGAATCACAGTTTGTAAACAACTATTCATAGATACAGGTATTTCCTTTAGGTTATTACTTACGTGAGCCTGCTAAGGAGCAATTTTTTTTTTTTTTGGTGCCTTGCTAAGTATAAACTCTAGCACCTGGCTCACAAAGGAAGAGGGGTTGGAGGGCGGAGAAGAATCTACTTTGGAAGAGAGACTGAAGAGACCCTTTTCAGAGAGAGAATGGCAAAGAAAAGTCAGGCTCTGAAGAAAAGTCTTCCTAATGTGGTCCTGTGGTCCTCCCTAATCTAGATGCCAAGAATAAATGATCCTGGTTGATGAAGAGCAACTTGCTACTTACTTGGCTTTGTGATTCTGCCGGAAATGGATTTTCCATTTGAAAAATTAAAAAAAAACAAAAGCAAAAAACCCATCTCTATGTTGCTGCCTCTCAAATCTGCCATGAACAGATATTAACAGTTCACTGCTTATGACAGGAGTACCTATTTTCACACTGAAGTTCTTTCATTCAATAAAAATATTATATATTTTTATTTTATATATATATAAAATAAAATATATTTTATATATATATTTTATATATATATATTTTAAAGATGCAGCCAGTAACCGTTTTAATTTTTACCAAACTGGCTTACAGTGAAATAGATTTCTCACCTTTGATCTAGGTGAAAGAGCGTTGATTTCCTGATTTGTATGATTCCATTTTCTCTGCCTCACACAGGAGCAAAAAAATCCTTTCAATCATTCATCAGTTGAATTCATTGGTTCCTTGGATTGAGCACTTGCTGCACTCTGGGGATACCAGATGACTGTGACAGAGTAGCTGGACCAAGGATCTCTTTTTCTATTTAGGGATGATGGTGGAGGGAGAGGAACCTAGATTTGGAAATGGACAGTGATGATAAGATGACAATAAAACTGTACAAAGGGTAAGACAGCACAGAAACTAGTAAGACTAACCCTGGGGCTTTTCAGAAAGGCTTCCACAGATGAGGTGAAGTTTTGGCTTGGTCTTAAAAGCCTTGTGAGAGTTTGCCAGTCTGACAAAGGGGACATTGAGAACATTTGTAAAGGATGACAGAGGAATGGTATATGGTAAAGGAGTAGAGTTGAGAACCAAGCAGTCTATTTTGGGGAGGGCATGAGGCTCCATGTAGCTGGGGTAAGGAGTAAATATGGGAGTGTGATGGAGGTGAGAAACAAGAGGTGGAACATCCCATAGATAAGTAACAGGAGTGACAGGCTCCAAGATGGATTGTTAAGAAAACACTGCTGACAGGGAGGATGGGCTAGAGTGAGGTGAGAGACTAGTTAGTAGTCCAAGTAACAGCTATGGGGTTCCCAAACTGTGACAACTAGCATGTCAAGTAGGGGATGATAAATAATGAGAAGTCATAAATTTTTTTTTTAATTGAAGTACCGTTGGTTACAATGTGTCAATTTCTGGCATACAGCACAATATCACAGTCATGCATATACATACATGTATTCGTTTTCATATTTTTTTTCATTAAAAGTTATTACAAGATACTGAACATAGTTCCCTGGGCTACATAGCTAGAAGTCATTTTGAAGGCAAAGCACTATGTCATATAAAAAGATATTAATTATTGATATTATTATCTGTCCTAATTGGAGTGTGTGGTGACAAACTCTCCCTAGTTAAATAAATATATCCTGTGGCCAGTCTAATGCACAATGCCATCTGCAGTAGGTATGCACTACCACCAAACAGTCCTCTCATGACTTCCCAGAATTTATCAAGGAAGCTATTTGTGGAACCAGCTCGTTTTAGTCTCTTTAAACATCATAAGATAAACTTAGATTGCCCGTTTGATTTTAAGCATCCTGCAGAAGACAATTAATTTTACTTCTAGCAGTATACGATCATGCTATATAACTTTTGTGGAATTGGTACAATGGTGAAGTTTAAGGATGGAAAAATTAAGTCCTGTGATTTTATAGACTTTTCACTCAGATGAATGAATTGATGGCTTTGCCACAGCATTTTCAGCATTCCAGGCTTATGATAAAATGGAAACCAGTTCAAGTTTCTTTTAACCTTCATTTTAAGGAACCAAGTGGCCCTTGTGATTAGATTTGTAAACACCGGTAAATATACATGTTTGGATTTGACAATAATTTAATATTTTGACCGAATACCTATGCTAAATCCATCAATGAGACAGCTGAGGAAATAATTTCTGGAAGAATTTTTACTGTTCTTCAGTGTTCCTTGGGCAGGAAGCCACAGGAAATAATGTATTGTGGTGCATATTTCCCTGCAGGATTTGGTGTGCCATTCATTGTATACAATTTTGCTTTCCAGCTGCCTGTAGTTCACATTTTTGTCCTTGCTTTTCCCTCCAGGATAATTTGATGAAGTCAGTTCCTCAGAGATAGAAAATGTCTTTTTTTTTTTTTTTAAGGTCAGGTTTTTTTTTTTTTTTCCCTTCCCAATTGAGAGAGAAACTTGATTAAACAGAAAAGCTTTAAGTAGCCAGAATTAATTATTTTGACATATAAAACAACCATGATTGCAATTTGAAATAATCATTAGATAATTTTATTAATCTAATACGATGAGTGTTGGGGGTTAAATGGAAATAAAGTCTGTCGAAATTGGAGCAGTTTAAGATGTAATACATTAGAACCTGGGATATGGAAATGGAAATCATCCTTTTCTGAGAGAACCTCACTGTTATTTTATTAGGTATGGTTTTTTACTTTAAAGTTTCTCTGCATTTTCTTTTCTTCTCACTACTCTGCACCCTTTCTTTAGTGTAGAGAAGAATATTGTCCCTACTCTTAAATAGGAAGTTGTAGAATAGAACGCTTTAAAATCAGAACCAATATTCTCACATTGAGGAATTTTTTTTAAAACACCTATACCAGTTTTTGGATGCTGCCTATGCATTAAAATCACCTGGAGTACTTAAAAACAAAGAAACGAACAAAAAACCAATACACAGACTTCACTCTAGAATTACTAATTTGATTGGTATGAGGTTAGGTCCATTTCTAAAGCTCTCCCAGGGTCACTCGAATGTACAGGAGCACTGAGACCACTGACCTCTACTGTCTTTTGTACAGGTATCCCCAGGCTCACTTTCAACCTGCTAAACTTGGCTCCCTATTCCCCACTTAAGGGCTGCTCTTGAGATAACTGACAATCAAGTGTGGTGATCTCACAGGGAGGGGCCCAAGATGATTTGTTAGGGTATGGGAAAAATATAAGAACTTCTATCTTTATTTTTTAATCTCATCCTCTAATGATATCTGTTTTAAAATATTTTATGGTGCACATGCTATATTAGTACAATAAACTTTCTTTTTCAGTTGGGATGCTTCATCAAAATGTTCACAACCTTTGAGACAGGCAGAACAGAAAAAGATCCTTTTCCCCCATTATTTGGGTCTCTTGATTCTTTGTCAACAAAACAGCTCAAATGTTGATTTTTTTGTGTGTCTAGCGATTGCTGCAGAGTTTTCTAGAGCTATGTATTAAGTCCTGCAAGGTGTTTGTCCTCCACTTCACAGCCCCAGAAAGGGCAGTATTATGGGGAGATCATAAAATACAGTCTCTCTTGCTGAATCTTTGCTCTTCCCAGGGTTCCTGCTACAGCTTCATCTCCTGGTGCCTTCTCGTAGTCAAATTTTCTCTCACCCTTCTAAGCTCTTCTAAAATGCACAAGTGCTTTTGTGTACGGCAGCAGGAGAAACTTCAATGTGGAAATGCCTTCGAAATATCTCCTGATATTAAGAAATTGTGAGACATAATTATGATACTGTGGTCATTTAAAAAGAATGAAAAGAATCCTTGCTTTTTAGAGATACATAATGCACTATTTATGGAATGTGCTTTAAACTAATATGAGAGTATATTTAACCACAGTAATTTTTTTTAGTGATATTTGGGGGAGAGGTAATTAGGTTTTTATTTATTGTTGTTGTTGTTGTTGTTAGTTATTATTATTATTATTATTATTATTATTATTATTATTATTATTTTTAGTGGCAGTATTAGGTTGAACCCAGGACCTTGTGCATGCTAAACATGCACTCTATCACTGAGCTATACTCTCCCTGCTCCTTAACCACAATAATTAAAAAAAAACAAAAAACAAAAAACCCTAGTATGTGAAAGGGGGAAATGGATGGAGGTTGGATGAGGCACGATTGGCTGGGATTTAACTATTATTAATTCAGAGTAGTGGGCACATGAAATTCATTATTATATTCTGCTTGCCTTTTTTTTTTTTTTTTTTGCATGTTCAAATTTCTGTAATAAAAAGTTAAAAAAACTTTTGGATCATTTATGGTTCACTTATGTAAAAAGGAAACCCTCAGGCCAATATAACCAGGCACCCCAAGCCACAATTCTTAGGCCCGAACAGTTTCAGATACGGGCCTCAGGCTGTGTTCTGCAGTGAACTTGGCTCCTTCTGGGGCTGTGTTCCTCCTTCTCCTCTATCCTCCCCTTCTTTTCCTTCACCTCCCACCCCCAAGGCTCTCTCTCAACCTGCCGGCCATCACTTCCCTGCAGTTAGCATCCCCTCCTCCACTATGTCACTTTCATCTGCCATCATGGTTTCCCTGTCCAATCATTTTGTTCTCTGCTTCCCCTCAAGTTCTCCTCTGACGAATGCTGGACCCAGCCGGTGCCATCTGGCTATTTTCTCACCCCCACCACCTAGTTTTGCCAGACAGCCTGGCCACAGAACAAACACTACTCTACTGTGTGTTCTGGGGGGCTGGTGTGACAGCAGAGCCAGACAAGCAGCTTCCCTCACTTCTTCTGTGAGCAGATTCTTGATCTCCTGGCTCTGGCCTGAAGTCTCCACCTGTGTGAGCTATGTCTTCCAGCCCCATCACAATCCTGCGTGAGGGGGTTTCAGATACTTGCAGACTGGGAGGAGGTGACTTTTTGTTCCCTTCTCTGAGGCCCAGTGGAAACCCCCTCCCACCTCCTTGTTTCTGTGAAATGGAAAGTCTAGATGCAGGTTTCAGAGTTTCTGCTGGGGGAATTTCTGGGATGCCTATTCATTTTCCTGAATTTTCATACTCTATTTAAATGTATGAGTTGCTCTGAAAGTCCCTAAAACATTTATCTTCATAATTGTAATTAATCCCTGATATTTGGAGGATTTCAGGGTTTTCAAATAACTTGTATACATGTAATCTCACTTATACAAGCATTTATTGTTTTGCAACGTGCACAGCACCTGCTTTGTGTTTTCTCTTACTGTATGAGAAAGGCCAATCTCAGCCTCCAACCCACTGTCTGCTTCTGGTTTTTTTCTTAACAATGTTCTGGTCCCCCACCCCTACCATGGCCATTTGATATTGCATCACCACTTCCCTTTCCCCTACTGCTCTGTGACCGACCACGTGAAAAGCACTGGCTGCCTGAACAGCTCGCATCTCAGCGCTGGCAGTTGCATGCATCTTGCCCTATAGCTGGGCCTGGGTTGGGGAGCTGAGGGGGAGGCGCTTGAGCTGGGAGAGGGAGAAGAAACAGATAATTGTTCACTTTCTCTTCTCTCTTTGCACTTCCAATTTTAGAGTGACGAGAGGCCAATCTCCCTCTCAGCCGATGTTTCAAGGACACTAGGAGAACGAAGCTTAGGATCCGTCAGTCCCACTTGCACCCCCAGAACTGAGAGCAAACTGGGCAAGGGGGAAAAGGTGGAGGCACTTGGGCAGTGCAAGGCAGTTCTAGGAAGATGGGAAGGAAGGGAGGAAACGGTGGGAGAAGGGATAGTGTGTACAGGGAGAGGAGGAGGAAGGAGAAGAGGGGGAAACATGTACTCTTTCATCTAGTTCTTCTGTTAGAAGGAAGCTGGATTATCCTGTGCCTTATTACATTAAACATGCATTTCGCTGGCCCTCTGAAGAGATGTTTGCAATGTCCCAATGGTAGGGGAGCTATTGATATGCTAGGATTTTATAGGCAAAATGAGGCAATTTTTTAGATACTTCCTAAAGCAAGAAGTTCCTGACATTGAAGAGATAGTCATTTGCTGACTGTCTTTATCCAAGTTTACATCCCAGCTCCTCAATGCTGTATTTCATAAAATATATTTTACATCGTGTTAATATTTTGACTCAGTTTTCCAGGACTATTGATGGCAATTGCTTAAATCTCCTGCTTTTGTCTATACAGACAAGGCCCATATGCTAAGTTTGGTTTATTCTTTTTGTCTAAATCCTGGCAAGAGTGTATAGATAACATTTATCTTCTTTATTGCAATGGTGATATGTTCACTTAAGGAAATCTACAAAAAGTACAATAAAGAAAAATAAAAGGCCCAATCCTCAGAGAGCATTTTTATTGATATCTGGTGTGTTTCCATCCAGTCAGCCTGCTATCCACGCATCCATTTCTTCCTTTCTCGTTCTTCCCCAATGGGGACCATGTTGTTCATTCTACTCTGCATCCTTTTTTTTTTTTTTTAAACACTTACCACAGACCCATTTCTATGTACACAACAGGATTTTCAAAATATAAATTTGATTGCAGTATAGCATACAGAAGATGCACAGATTATGCAGCTTGATGAATGTTCACGAAGTGAACACAACCATGTAGCCATCAGAACACCACAGGCATCCTAGAAGTACAACGTACCCCCATCCAAAAGCTTCCTCATGCCCCCTTCCAGGTACTGTGCTCCCTCTCAAGTGATGCCAATATCCTGACTTCTATAGCATAGCTGCTCATGCCCCCAGCCCCCTTTTGAACTTTATACAAATGATACATTTATAGAATATGTGGTATATTATAAAATATTTATAAAAGCAGCAGAGTGTAGTTTGGTTTTTTGCTCTTTGTTTTTGTCTGGTTTTTCTCATCATTATGATTGTGAGAGTCATTCAGTATTTGTGTAGGGCGGTAGTTTGCTCATTTGAATTGTTGTGCAGTATTCCATTGTTTGCATAAACCACAATTTAATCATTCTATTTTTGATGGGCAGTTGTGTTGTTGGTCCCTGTGGAGCTATTATAAATAGTGCTGCTATGAACAGCTTTGTACATACCTTCTGGTGGGCATATGCCCTCTTTACTCTCCAAAAAAAAAAAGATCATTGGGTTATATGCTAGGCATATGTTTAGCTTTACTAGATAATGCCGAACAGCTTTCCCAAGTGCCTCTACCAGTTTTATACTCTCACTAGAAATATATGAGTTCCACTAGTTGTACATACTTGCTGATACTTAATATTTTTGATTTAAAAAGTCTAGGCCATCAAAGGTAATTGCTGGAAACTTCTTTTGCTTAGACAGATAAGGTCCCATGTGTTTATTCTTTTTGTATAAATTCTGCAGAAACATACAGATTATATGTATCTTTTTATTACAATGATGGTATGGTCACTTAAATTGAAGAAAATTTTGGTCGTTGGAGAGTGGATGGTAGTAGTTCACTGTGGTTTTAATTTTCATTTCATATGTTCATCAGCCATTTGGATATCCTGTTTTGTGATATGATCGTTCAAGTCTTTTGCCAATTTTTCTCTTGGGTTGTCTGTTTTTTCATATTGACTTAATGGGAGTTCTTTATATCTTTGGAAGAGTCCTTTGCCACATATGTTGTACAAATATCTTCTCCCACTTTGTGACTTGCCTTTCACTCTAAATGGTGAGTTTTAATGGAATAGAAGTTCTTAGTTTTAATGCAGTCCAATTGATTAATATTTTATTTTATGGTTAGTGCGTTCTGTGTCCCGTTTGAGAAATCTTGGCCTATTTTAAAGTCATGAAGATATTCCCTTATATTTTTTCTAAAAGTCATATTATTCTACCTTTCACATTTAGATCTATAATACATCTGAAGTTGATTTTTATATGTAGTTTGAGGTAGAGGACCAAGACTTTTTTTCCCAGCTTGTGTATATATGTATCTCATTGATCCACTGGCATTTATTGAAGATACCATTCTTTCCCTAAACAATGTGAATTTTGCATGGGTTCATGTATTCCAGATGTAAATATGCCATTTAACCAGTTGAGAGAGCATTTTAACTTGAGCATTTTCTTACATATTCTTCCTTGATATTTGACTTGAGTGACTTCCAAAACAAATGACTGGAATGAGTGCTAAAGTACTTTATTCTATAAAGAATAAATATGAAGATGCTGAAAACAGCTGAGCATTTGTTAAAACAGGATAAAAAAATTCTTAGTTATAATTCTGAGTTGACTATTACAAGCCAAATAAAAGGTAGACTTTAAAAAGTGAATTTTGACTGGATGCTTATATAAATCAATATTTTGGGGGGGCCTGGGTTACTTTTAGTTAACAACGTACTGACCTTATTTTATTAGACATACATTTATCAGCTGACTAATTAAGCAGTTTGAGGAATGTAACAAATTATTTGATATTTACCAGAGGAAACTTGGTTTGAGAATAACTTACACTACTAATGTTTATTGTTATTATACTATTAGCATTCATTCTCTCACTGACTTATTTTGAGGTTCAAACTTTATTTGAGATGACTCCTAATTTTTAAGTTATTAGAAAATGGAAAGTTATGAGGAGTTATTTGATGAAGATAAGTATAATCAATACTTAGGAAGTGGGTTCTGTATATTCTGTTGATATATATGTGAATTTTATGATTGAAATTTAACATTTTCATATGGTTAGAACAACCATTTTGCACAATTAGATTTATTAGAATAAATCTAATCAGGAAACATAAAGTCAGTTTCCCAAGTGTACTTCAAATATATTATAATATAGCCTGGTAGTGGAAGAACTTGCTATTAGCCTTATTTTTAGCTACTGGGAGAGTGTCAGTATTGTTAATTAACCTTTGACATGGATATTTTCCCTTCTATTAAGTATCTATATTATTATGAAGTCTAAAGTATTTGATTTTCAGAAATTAATCTGAAAGTGCTTAATAGTTCTGCCATTTAAAATTGTTGTAATCCAAATGAGTAAGATGGGTTTGTGATGAGTAAACTTAAATTTTTTGCACTTTGCTGAGCACAAATTAATTTTAATTTAAAATTTTTAAGCTGCAGTGCATAAAAAAGTATTCAAATTGGATTTTAACAGTTAGTAATTAAATTTCTTATTTTTCATGGAACTTATATTAGTATATATTGACACATGTTTATCCTTACATGTATTAACCATTTTTGATTATGTTGAAATTATTTTAAGGTGAATACATGTAGTGAAATTAGACTTATTGAGACCCTTGCACTCTTTACATACACACTTGCAAAAAGAACTATCTATTGTATCTTTCCAAAGATTATATCCCCTTATTTATTTAATGCTTCCCTTGAGCAAAATGGAACTAGAAACCAGAAATTACCACAGCAAGGCTTGTGGGTTGTGGAGAGTGATTTAGGCCAAAGCTTCCCAAAATGTGTTTCACAAAATACCAGTTCACAGGATTTAAGCAGTATTGTGTTAAAACAAAACAAAACAGAACAGAACAGCAAAACAAATACAGTGGTTACATTAGTTTGAGAAATAAACGCTAACCAGGTTTTCCAAATGCTTTAGCATATTAAAGGCTCTGAGTAACCGTTGGGTGGGGCACGGGTTGGGGAGCAGAGTAAGAGGAGCAGCACTTCCCAAACTGAGACTTCAGGGTTGCTCTAGAGTGACTCGATGGTCTAGTCCAGCGTTTCTACAACATTCTTCAGGAAATGTTGGTTTATAGAAACCTGCTTCACCCTCAGGTCGTCAGTTCAGTCAGTTCCTGACCACTCCCCTTCAACCCCCAAAGGCCCCAAGTCTAAGATGGATATGGATAATTTTGGTGCTTTTCTCTGTCTTTTATTCTTGTACTGAAAAGTTATCCTCCTGTTCAGGTGGTTCTTGAACCAGATCCCAACCAATCCCTTTCCTTCTTTCAGCAAACAGTTACAAGCTCTTACTCTTCCCTCAACCTGGAACAGTCTTGCCCTTGGTATTCCCGGGGATACCTGGCTCCTCATCAGGTTTTGGCTCAAATGCTATTAGACCACTTTGTCTTCTGTTCCCTTCCCTCTCCTTTCCCACTCTTTAGCACATTACGCCATTTCATTATCTTCATAGCGCCTGTCACTATCTGAAAATGTTCATGCATTAATCTATGTGTTAATTGCCTGATATACCCCACTGAACCATGAGCTCCGAGATAGCGGGGACTTTCTCTCTCTCTCAGTTCTTTGTATTTCTCGTTCATACAGTTGTGCCTGACATACCGTGGGCCCTTGAGAGGGCCTAGAATTATAAAAGAAAGAGGTACAGGTACAAAATCCTATGTGTTACCAGCTGTGCTTGAGGTAAACATAGGCTGCTGTGGGGCCTCCAAGATGAAACTCTTCTCTTGGGCAGCAGTGATGAGGGTGGGCAAAGTCATAGAAAACTTCCTACAGGCAAACTCGGAACTGAATCTTAAAGGCTGAGTAGGTCATAAAATGTTTTGGGTCAAGAGAGTAGCCCATTCAAAGGCTGAAGGTGAGTTAGATGATTTGGAAAAGTGCAAGTGATTTGGGGAGGGCAGTTGGCAGGTGGAGGAATTCAGGCTGGCAGGGATGGCAGGAAGAGATGGTGACATGACTGGAAAGATGGGCTAAGGAGTTGGGTCTTTATTCTGAATTTGATGTGCAGCAGTAAATTTGGAAGGATTATAATCATGTTCAAATTAATATTTTCCTTCTGGCAGCAGCAAGGCTGATGGATAGGAAGGCATGAGACTATAGGTGGGAGGTCAGTTAGACACCTTTGAAGCCAAATAGAATGAATTAGTGTTTGAGACCTGCCATGAGCTTTGCCCTTTCTCTCCTTTGCTTATAGTTGTTGCTTTGATGGAAAACATCTTTTCTTTCATCTCCACATGGTCTAATGCTACCTATTGTTTAATGCCTAGCTTGAATGAATGAATATGGGCACTATGGGCCAAAGAGAATCTAGTATATAAACCTGGGTTATTTTTCAAGGTACATGACAGGAGATTATCCTGATCATTCATACATTTGTTCTGGGCATTTGAGACTATATAGAACTATTAAAAGTTTTGTTGTTTCCTACATGCCAGTTACTGTGTGAAATGCTCTATTTACAAGGATTATCTATTTAATCCTCAGAACTACCTGTACATTAGGTATTAGCTTTACATGATGGATTAACCAAATGAAGCACAGTTTTGTAAATAAATTGTTCAAAATCACACCACTATTAGTCAAGATTAAAAATGGAATCTTGAAAGATTGGCACTAGAACCATAATAATAGCATTATCTTGTAAAGAGCGTTAGACTAAAAGTTGATAGAGCTGGATTATAGTTAATAATTAATAACTACCATATTTCCAGCCCAACAATCCAGTAAGATAGGTGTTATCATCCCCATGTTAATTGTAAGGATACTGTGGTTTAGACGGTTTAAATTAATGGTACAAGACCACACAGTGTGGGATTTGAACTCAGGTTCATGTGATTCCAAAGTCAATGATTTTAACCACATGGAAATGCTCTTCCTGGCAGCTCTGGTACTGATTTATTTGAAAGGTCTTTTGACTTCAGACTCTGAGGTCCCAGCTCTGTCATCAGTGAAATGGCAGAATTGGACTAGAAGGTCTCTGGAATCCCTTTTGCTCTATGATCTGTGATCTAAGAGCATCCTGGAGCCCCCATTGATTTCTTCCCCTGTGACTCATCTTCACTGCTCTGAGTTGGATTTACTCCCTTAAATAGTGAGGGAGGTATAAATAAAGATGACCAGGATAGGGTGGCTTGCAAGGTGAGCATGGGGTAGAGAGCAGAGGGCTGGCTCCCAACCAACTGGAAACTAAAAAAAAAAAAAAAAAAAAGGAATTGGGGAGATGAAAACCTGAAGCCAAGCTCAATACAGGCAAAGAATTGGAAGAGAACACTGGGGAAATGATGACAGAGTTTCAAGGTTGCTCAGAGCCCCTGTGAGAATCATGAGGGACTAACAAAAGGTATATTAGCAACTAGTGCATGTGGCAGGTGTGGTGTAGGCATAGACGTGAGAATGGAATTCAGTGAAGAAAAACCAGGACTTAGTGGATAGTCTGTTGAGACAACATTGTGCTGAGAATAAAGGTGGAGAAAAGCAGGTCAGTTGGGTGACACCTGATCAAGGCAGCTTGTCTAAAATGGAAAGATCACATGCCATCTGGGGACATTTCCTAGGAAATGTGTTTGTAGAAAACCTGAGGTTTAGTAGATAAGTTGCTGTGAAAGCTTTCAGGAGAGAAGAGGCAGGTCAGGTTTGTGTGGCTAATTATATTTATTTGGGGCTTTGAGGGATGCAATTAGCAATTTGCCTTCTTAGAGTTTTCATGTCAGGGAAACAAAAGGGTAAAAGATGAGAAAGAGTGAGGCTTTAAGGAAGTGAAGAAAAAAAAGAGGTTTAATTGACACATGTTAAAGAAAAAAAGTAGGAAAATAGAAACCTTTGTTGTGCAATCCGTGTGTAATACAAATGCAATAGATCATTAGGAAGGGAGGCGCCATTCCCAAGTCTTGCAGACCTCCCTACAATTGCTTAACTGTCTCTGCCTGAAATATTGAGGCACAGTTATAAAGAAAACAAGTTGTCATAGACCCAGAAACATTCTTGTACTGGAATGCTTTCCTGAATTATAAATGTGATTGAGATTTAGTTCTTTTTAGAAGGGTAAATAAACTTAGTCAAACTTTCAATACTGGGGCCTGATGATTAGACATACCCATTTCATTATCTTTTTGTTTAATTTTCTCCATCTAGAATAAGGCTCATTTAAGTAAAGCATGCTTAACATATATTAGAGGGACTGATTACAAACCTATTAATGTAAAAAATAAAAATTTGAGACTTTTTGACATGTAAATGGATAGAAAAATGTAATTTACATTTCTATGGTCTTAAAGGCTATGAAATGAAGTTCTGAACGTGTGAACTGTGATAAAGTCATGATCAACCAAACTTCTGTGTCACAACTAGAGGTCTGTGAAGATAGAAATAGGACTAAAGAGAATGTTTTAGGGTGAATGATGATATAATGTAAGATAGTTCTCATGAGGCAAATGCATTAATAATAAGGTAGAAACTTGAGACTTCACAGATGTTTGTGTTTAGGAAAATACAAAGCCTTCCTTAAGCAAAGTAACACATAGGACATAGTGCCTGATACTCAGTAGGTCCTCAGTAAGTCTTCCTTTTCGTCCTTTTCTCTACTCCTAACTAGTGAATGTGGGAAAAGTAGAATTTAATTATTTAACTGAAACTGAGGTTTACATGAAGATAACTCAGGGAAGAGAACCAACGTCTATAGAAGGAGGACAAATCCTTTGAGGAATGAGGCAAGCAATGGCATATACTATTTACTGAGCACTACTTTGTTCCAGGCATTTTACTCTGTGTCAGTGATTTTGTTTTGGGCTCACAACAGTCCAGTCTCCATTTTGAAAATGAAGAACCAAATAATCAAAAGTGTGAAAACTTGGCCTCAAGTCACATAGGTGCTAACAAGGCAAAGTTAGGGGTGGTCTCCAACCCAAATTATACGCTTTCCTATAACCCTTAAAATCATCATGTAAGTCCTTAAAGTGCAACTTCAATGATGCAAGAGGTAGATGGTGGTACAGGAAGGTCACCTGGCTGACGTGCTTTAGGAATGAGTAGGGCCACCTTTTGCTCCCACTCTTGCATGCCTTTAAGTAAAGCAACAATATTATTATTTTTTCTTCTTGCAAAGATAATACAAGTTATTCAAACCTATGGACAAGTAAAAAGAAGAAAATAAAAGCCACCCAAGTCCTGCCACCCAGAGATAAACAGGGTTAATATTTTTACTATATCTCTCTAATGCTTTTTTGTATGCTTATGTACAATTGACCCTTGAACAACTCAGGGGCTAGGGGCCATTCCTCTGAGGAGTTGAAAATCCACATACACCTTTACAGTCCACCCTCTGGATGGGTGGCTCTGCATCTGCAGATTCAACCAACCTGGGATTGTGTAGCACTGCAGTATTTACTATTGAAAAAAACCTACATATAAGTGGACACATACAGTTCAAACCTGTGTTGTTCAAGAGCCAAGTGTATTTAAAAATATTATGTTTATACAAATACGTATTTTATAAAAGGTGATCATAATGCGCATGCTTGATTTGCAAACTGAGTTTTGCCCATTCAAACAGATACCATGTGAAAGAAGTTTCTTTACTTTAGAACTATTAAGATTGAGTTTATAACAATATTTTGATCAACAATTTGATTTGCATTAATGAAAGTGTTACAATATTTATTAAATTTATTGAGAGTGCCAGAAGAGAAGTAAAACTAGTAAGAGTTAATACTATTTATAGCTACTAAAATAATATTCATTATGTGAAGCATAATAGCCTAATCTCACACAAATTTGATGTCCAATGCTAATATCGGTGCTGAAAGGGCTAGGTATACAAAGTCTCACTGTATTTCCCTTGAAACTGGAATTTAAAAAAAAAACAGATATTTTAATGAAAATGTCCGTAAGAAGGAAAGGATGGTTACAAATGCTTATGGTTCTGGGGACTTAAGGAAATGGGAAGGATGATATTTGTCAAATGCAAAGTGAGCTAACAAAATAACAATATAACTCAGAGAGATGGAACGGATTTCAACTTATCTGAACTTTAGTAAGTTGTTTTACTTCTCTGAGCTTTATTTTTCCTCCTCTGAAAAATGGAAGTATCAATAGTACTTACCTTCATAATCACCTGCTTTAATCATAGTATTAAATGAGATAAAGGTAGTTCACTTACCACAGTATCTGGCCCCTAGTATATAATTAATACATAAATCATAGTTATTTACTACTATTACAGTACTCGTTTCTATGGCGAGTCATTCTCATGCATTCAGTTATTCCTGATAAAGTCCATTCAAGTGGAATAATTTGACAAGTTGGAATAATTTGTTAATGCTATTTGTCAGTTTTATAGAAACTTTAGAGCAGCTCAGTGACCTTTTTTATTTATATTTATTCACATCTCCCCCTGAAATTAATAAAATTTCTAGTCAAAAGAAACTGGAATTTTTACATACCCTCAATCAGTATTAAAGAACACCAGAGTTAATTTCTTTTCAGACATAAGACCACAAATTACATTATTACATTAGTCTGGCTAATAGAAATAATATTCAGAGAACACTAACTAATAATATACTATTCATCTTCTTCTCTAGGATATTCAAAGTTCTATCCTTGGATCAAATAATGTTTCTAGGCTATAATGTATTTATACACCTTGAAACCCTTCACTGAGTTTAATGAAGATCCCTGTAAGAAGCATATATGTGAAACTCACTCCTACATTTGCTGTAGAAATGCTACTGAGTACAGCATCTACCACACTACTTCATGCCCCCAATATTAAATCGTTGAGAGAATTTGCTTTAGATTTCAGCTCCAGGAAAAAAATGTCTTGCTGAGAAACTCACATCCTTCTTCTTTCATCATAAGAACAGCAATCTGAACGACTGTGATTCCTAACCTCTCCACCACCAACCAGGAAGCTTACAGCCAAATTTGATGCCAAAATCAAATAAATTACGTTAACAATGCCAACATGTTCGTATGTCCCTCTTTTGTGGTATTGTTTTCTATTTCCATTTTATTACCCTCATTGTTATATTTGTATTTAAAGGACAATTCTTCTTTATTTCTTTTCTCTCTTATCTCAGAAAGCTAAAGCAAATATCTTTTTGTTAAGGGAATGTAAAATAAATATTGCGTTTTGACACCTTACTAATTTATTTTATTCATTTCAATTTGTTGTGTATATGTAATCTTAAAGGGTTTTTCTCTTGATCCTTGAAATTTAGAAAGTCCATCAGGATGTAACTAATTGTGCCTCTCTTTTCTGTAATTACTGGCCATTACTGAACCCTCTTGACCTGAAGACTAAAACCTCTCTTCACCTCAGAGACATTTTCTTCTCTTATTTCTTTGATGATTGCTTCCCCTTCATCTCACCTATTCTCTCATGAAGCTAATGTTTTCTTGAAATTAAACACTTGTAAGGTGGCCAACTCATCCTGGGATTGCCTGGGACTTTGTGAGGCTTAGTGCAAACCAGGACAGTTGGTTATACAATACTTAGCTAAACTGTTGTGTCCCTGGGGACAGTGGTTTTCAAACTATTTATAGTGACAGAGGAGTTTTACACTTTTAATTTAATCTATTGTGAACTAATTTTTAAAAAAATACAATAAAAATAAACACAACAAAAATAAAATTAAAAAACACATATAAAATACAGGTGCAATTAAAAAATATTATTAAGGTGCCATCAAATTGCTCCAAAAGTTTCACATGCTTTCTCTTAGCTTCTGTAGGTAGCTTGTAAGCTCTGGTATCACTTTGTGGAACATACTTTGAGTAGCCCTACTCTAGGATTTCTCTAATCAGCTCTGGTAATCCCTTCCAGCTCCTCCACTCCACATTTCGTTCTTTCCAGCCTACACTAAATGCCTCTTTTGTGTTCAGATACCCCATTACATTAAGCTGTGTGCTTCTTAAGGGAGAGGGATTGAATGTTCTTTATCTTTCTACACCCAGCATCCACCGCACTGCCAGGCAAGGAGTTTGTTAGGCTGCTGTATTCATTCCTTACTGAGACCAGAAGAAATTTATAGAGTTTTAGTTATGGTTATTTTTGGGAGGGTGAGATTGTGAAGCCTTTCCTTTTTCTTCTTTTTCTTTTTTTTGTACTTTTTGGTATTTCCTAAACTTTTTCTAACATGCATCTACTACTTTTCAAATGGGCAAATTTAAACATTATTTTAACAACTGATATTGTGGAATAAGTGATAGCTATCTAGTGGCTTATGATCAGTAAAAAGTCCCCTTTCACAGCGTAGTTGAATTATAGGACAGAGGCCGGCTTGTGTTAGAGAAGAAAACAACACTAAATAATCCCTATCTTCATTGAGGAACGGATCCTGTTCTTGTCCTATTTGGATTGGGGAAATTGTCGAGAAATTGAAATGACTAATTTTAGGAAATGGTCAAGGAAATATTTTACAAATTTTCCCCTAAAAATAGAGGACGGAAAGTGTTTCCTTTTCCCACTGTGTTCCTTTTTAAGTGGCCTGTGATGTTGTGAAGTTCAGTAACCACCTCAGTTGCATTAATCAGACGCTGGAATAACTAGATATGATCATTTAAACTATGAGTGATAGGCTCTGGCTTCTTTAACTAGACAACAGTGCTGTTTGAACTGGCAGTTAATCACAGTTTAAAAGTGACCTATCGGTAATGTACAATATGACTAATTTAGTAACTAAGCAGTTTCATGGTGATCTTGGTGTCAGTGGAATTCCTGTCACCTATCCAACAGTTAAGTCATATTGCATAACTGTTGAGTGACATCACTGGGCTACAAGATTATTGGCTGAAGAAACGAAAAAAAAAAGTTTCCTGGACTGTCAGCCTTTCCGGTATCTGAACGAACAACTTGTACTGTTTCTGCAGTACAGCCGGAGAGCAAAGTAAAAATGTGAGTTGAAGTGGCTGGCTTTTGGCGTGTCATTGAAAACAATGGTCTGTAGCACATGAAACTCTCCAACATGCCTAATTTTGAGGTCTCTTCCCTTTATGTGGGACTCCGCAGTGCCAGTCATGAAGGTGTGGCGTGAGAGGGCTGAGACAGCACGTTCTTCTGTAATGAAGGCATTGAATTTTTCTGAGAAATTTACAATCTTCTCTTTGGAAGGAATCGTTTAAAAAATGCAGCCACCATCTGCTATACACATAGACACTGACGAGATGGTCAGCTGGGACCCAGCTGTAAACCTTCGATGGTTAAAAGCCTGGCTTATTTCCAAGGGAACTGGTAGTTCAGGTTAGTCATCACAGAATACATAAACTTTAAGTTTATCTAATTGTACCAAATATCAAGCTTTAAAATTACTCACAGGCATGCATAGAAACTGGAGCTATGGCTGATTGGAATTTATACTAATAATGGTTCACACTTCTTGTTTACTATGCACCAGCACTGCTTAAGTACTTTGCATATATGAATTTATTTAATCTTATGGAGTAGATGCTATTATTATTCCCAATTTACAGATGAGGGAATGAAGATCCTGGGATCATGCAGCTGGTAAAGAGTAGAACCAGGTTCTGAACCCGGGTAATTCAGCACTAGAGTACAGTCTTAACTGTTGCCCTCCACTGCATCTTTTATAATAATAATAATAACAACACAAAAACAATCACCACTACTACTTCCATCTACTGAATGCTTTTTATGTGACAGGCACTGTATTATAACCATTATATCGTTCCATCAACTCTGTAAGATAGAAACTATACTATTATTATCCCCATTTGATAGATCAGGAAACTGAGGCACAAAGAAAATAAGTCACACAGAGAGAAGGTAATGAAACAAGAATTCAAACCCAGTTGGTCTGGATCCAGACTCCATGCTTCTAACTACCATGCTACGCTGCTTTTTGTAGCTGCTATTTATCGAGTACCTACTAATGTGTAATTTTCACAACAATCCTGTGATATTTGTGATCTGTAATAATACCTGCTTTGTAGGTATTATTATCCCCATTTTATAGATGAAAAAACTGAAGCCATAAGAGATTGGATAACCTGCCAGCTTTTACGTAGCAGAGTTAGGAGTTTTCGAAGTCCACTGGACTCCATCATACCACACATTTCATAAATCCAAAACTACAGTCTGGATGCACGGTGACAGACCATATGTCAAAGAAAGGGCTGGAATCTCAGGAATCACTGAGTGTGAGGAGCTAGAGCTTGGTCTGAGCATCCTCAAAGGGTTGGGCTTAGTAAAGAGATGCCAGAAGGGACCTGGAAGTCAGCAGTGGTCTGATTAAGAGGTACCTTTCTGGAGTGTACTCTCCCCATTTGTGGATTCCAGGGGATCTCCTGAACGTGGTCAGACTCCCTTCTCTCCTTTAAACTCCCTTTCTCTCTTCATTCCCCTCCATATTTCCCAAACTGCACTTCTCTGCCCTCCTTCGCTTACTGCAGAGCCTTGCACATGCTCAGTTCTCTTGCCTTGTAAGGGTATCCTCCCCACCCCCAGCCTCCTTTCCTTTCGTGGCTCATATTCAGTTCTCTGGAATGTGGCCACCCATAAGCATGACACATATTTTCAAAGGGCTTTAGAAATGAATGTGATTAGTGAATTTAATTTTGTTAAAGGAAAAGCGTATCAACACTGCACACAGATAACCTGTGTTACTGTCCTGCCTTCAAGAGTGTAATTACTTAAAAAAACTGAAATCACAACAAAAAGCAAAAACAAACAAACTAAAAAAACTCCAAAAGATTGTATAAGAGTTTGAATATTACAAAAATATTTACCTTGGAGTTTTTAAGAGTAAGCAGTTTTTTAAAAAAATATTATTCTGTGAAAGAAAATTAGCTGTATCTATTTATTACATAAATAATAATGTTTTGGAGAACTAGGGAATAAAAATACATATGATATGGCCTACATGTACCTAAATACTTGTAAGACAAACTCAAATGCCGTAGAGTGAAACGAATTGTGATATAAGATTGGTTCAATAAGGAAGCAAATTCTCTAGGTGGGAAATATCAGGGAAACTTCTCGAAGGAGCAGAGACTTGGCTAGAAGTAGAAGAACTGGTAGAATTACAATAGGTTGATACTAGAAGTTAAGGAAAGGACAGTCAATACAGGGAATTAGTGAGACACAAAAAGGCAAGATGAAGGAGGAAGGCCCTGAGTCCTCCTCTAGAGAACACAGCTATTAAATGATGTGAAAATCTTCTATAAAAATCTGCAGAGATGGCCAGGCATTTGTTCTGCTTTTATGCCAGAGATTAGGATTTAGTGGAAAACTGTGTCTTATACCAAAGTTAGAAAAGGAAAAATTTTAACCTATGGGTGTGCAGTGGAAAATTTTAACCTATGAGTGGCCATCCTCTAGACCCATGAATCAGTCTCCTCTTAGTGAAGCAGGAGAACACCCAGAATTCTAAACAGCTGAATAGCACCCGGAAGGTGTGCTCATCTGACATTCATGCTGGCAATTCTCAGTAGACAGGGAATTTATTCCTGGGTCATCTGACCTTCTCATTTACCTCAGGTCCATTACCTCACCTTTCCTGGTCTGAGTCCATTTTCCTGAAAAATGACAAGGTCCTTCTATTCATTGAATGGATAAATAACACATGGGAACCTTTCTCAAGTGCTGTTTGTGGTCCTAATCAGTGTCTGTAGATGACTTTGTTATAACCAAGACTGCCTTGAGATAAATGAATCCATTTGGGTTCTCTGATTATTAAGTGCTTTGGGAAATGGTCCTGAGGAGGTCACTTCATTCATTCACTCATCTCTTCAGACACGGAGTAATTGCTTCTGTGGCTGTCAGCCTCTAAGATGGAGCCCAGTGATCCCTGCCTCTTGGTATGCCTGCTCTGAGTAGAGTTCTTCCACATTTACCAGGGTTGTTCTGTGTGACTGATCGAATACAGCCAAAGAGATGGTATGTCACTTCTGAGATAGATTATTGAAAATTTGTGACATCTGTGTTCCTTTCTCTCTTGGACCACTTTCTCTGGAGGAAGCCAGCTGCCATGTTACGAGGATTGCCGCTAGCCTATGGAGAGGCCCATATGGTGAAGAATTGAGGCCCTACGCCAACAGCTGAAGAAGAGTGGAGGCCTTTTGTCAACAGTTATGTGAATAAGCCATCTTGGAAGCAGATTCAACAGCCTCAGTCAAGCCTTTGGATGACTACAGCCCTGCATGACACTATGATTTAAACCTTGTGAGATGCTAAACCAGAACCCACCCATCTAAGCTGCTCTTGGATTCCTGACCCTCAGAAACTGTATGATAATAATAAAGAAACTGTTTGTTGCTCTAAGATGTTAATTTTTAGAGTAACTTTTTACATAGCAATAAATAACTAATATGCCTACCATTTGCTTGTTTTTGTGCCAGGTGCTAGGAATGAATATAGCTTAGATTTTGTGCTCTAGAAGCTAATAGTACTCAGAAAAACACCCCACTACCATCAGTAACAACAACAAATACATAAATATCTACTTACAGTGCAATGATGCTGCAAGAGAGATCCTCAGCAAAGGCCATACAAGGAGGAGATATAATGATTACCTCTATGTAGAGAGACAAACGGTCCAAAAAAGCTTTACAAACAGAAATTGGGAGAGTATTCTCCAAGAAAAATCAAGATTTTTCCAGCAAAGAAGAGGGAATAGCATATGCAAAGACCTGGAGGTGGGAGACCCATGGCATGTCTTAGGGAATATATTCAATTTCATATAGTTATCCATATAGGATTCATATGAGGATCCCTTGTTGGGAAAATTGGATTTATCCTAAGACGTGAGAAGCCACGGCCAGGGTTTAAGCAGGAAATTGGCATGATCATATATATATATTTTAGGCAGCTGTTGTGAATTACATGGAGAGGGCATAGTAGGACTAGAGGCAGGGAGAGATGAAGGCCATATAGAAAACGACTGTAGTTCTTCTTAGTAGCCACTCCTGTCAGAGACTAGTGAGCTTCTGATGGACTCTCACTCACACTGTTTTTCATTGATCCTTTACTTAAATATGTATATTTTTAATAATAATTTTCATTTTTTGTTTTCATTTTGAAATGATTTCAGATTTACCAAAAAGTTTCAAAACAAACACAGGAAATTCTTATATAGTATATTCACCAGCTTCTTCAAATCTTAACATTTTATGTAACCACAGTGCAATTATTAAAATCAGGACATTGACGTTGACCTAACACTTTACACTAGTCTACCAACCTTATTCAAATTTCACTAGTTGTCTGATTAGTGTATTTTTTCTGCTCCAAAAATCACAGCTTGTTTTTAGTTGTAATGTTTCCTTAGTCTCCTTTAATCCAGGACAATTTTTCAGCCCTTTTTGTCTTTCATGACCTTGATACTCTTGAAAAGAGTACTCTCCAGTTATTTTGTAGAATGTTCGCCAACTTGGGTTTAGCTTATCTGATGTTCCCTCATGATTAAATTGAAGTTATGCATTTTTGGCAAGAATACCACTGAAAGTGCATCATATTGGAAGTCATATGATATGTCTCATTATTGATGATGTTAATTTTGATAACTTGGTCAAGGTCGTGTTTGCTAAGTCTTTCCACTATAAAGGTATTATGATTCCCTTTGTAGTTAGTAAGTTGTCTTGTGAGAAGATAGTTCGAGACCATGCTCATTTCTCATTTGTTTTTTTAATCAGATTTTCACTCAGTTATTTTAACATCCATTGATGTCTGAAATAACAATTACTCTGGTGCTTGCCAAATGGTGAAAGTCAAGAGATTTTAAATTGTGTTGTGTGGTGGTTTGAAAACATGCACACAAGTTCTTTGGTACTTCATGCTTCCAGAAACGGAGACCGACTCCCCTCTCCTTTTGCATAGGCTAGACTTACTGCCTCTCTTCCAATGAATACAAAATGGCAGAAGCAACTTCCAAAACCAGATCATAAAAGGCATTGTGATTTCCTCTTCGCTGTCTTCTCTTGGATCACTCACACTGGGGGAAGTGAGCTGCCATGAAGGCGCTCAAGCAGCCCTATGGAGAGGAACTGAGGCCCTTTGCCAATGGCCAGCACTAACTTGCCATGAATATGAGTGAGCCACTTTAGAAGTGAATCCTCCAGCCCCAGATAAGCCTTCAGATGACTGCAGCCCTGGTAGACACCTTGATTGCAACCACAGGAGAGACTCTAAGCCAGAATTACCCACCTAAGGCACTTGGATTCCTGAGCTACTCAAATGAATGACTGAGATAATAAAGTTTATTGTTTTAATCCACTAATTTTGGGTATAATTTGCTACACAGGAATAGATAGTTAATTTGCCCTGATAGGTAGGAGAGAAATCATTAGAAAATGTTAAGGAAGGGCAAATACTAGGAAGCAAATGTATCCCCTCAAAATGGGGTCAGGGCACATGGTGAAATGATGATGGGATCCTACTTCTCACCAGCTGAGCTAAAATTAAAAAGTCTGACAATGCCAGGTATTGGGAATTCTCAAACATTGCTGGTCAGAAAGTAAATCTATCATTATTTCAGACAGTAGTTTGACATAATTGAATAAAGGCGAAGATACACATACCACCAGATAAGTCATCAGAATCCTACTTTTAGACTTGCATGCAGCAGAAAGAGGTGCACATGAGCACCAAAAGACACATACGTGAATGTGCATAGCAGTGTTACTCATAATAGCCTGAAATTGGAAACAATCCAAGTCTCCATCAACAGTAGAAGATATAAACAAATTATAGGAACATTCATTCGCTAGAATACCATATACAAATAAAAATTAAAAACTACAGCTCCAGGCAATAATGTGGTTGAATCCTGAAAACAATGTTAAATGGAAGAGATCCAGCACAAAGGAACATACATTACATGATTCTATTTATGGAGCATACAAAAGCTTACAAAATTAAATGATTTTTAGGAGATGCATGGTTAAGCAGTAAACCATTAAGAAAAGCAAGAGAAGTGAATACTGTAGGAGTCAGAATAGGGAAGAACGTAAGTGTTGTGATTAGAAAAGAACCATGAGTGAGGACTTTCTGGAGTGTTTACAATATATTATTTCTTTTTGTTTTTCTTTTAAAAATCATTCTTATTAAGATTTAATTCACATTTAAAAAATTAATGTTATCATTCTATATATGTGTCATGTATATATATGTTCATAATGTATAATGTAACCTGTATATTTGTTATATAGATATTGACTTTACAATAATTCATTAAACTGTGCATTTGTATTCTAAGCATAATGTGTGCTATATTTTACAGTTTAGAAAGTTAAAAACAGAGTTTGAATACAGCAGAGGATCTTGGGAACCAGGCCGCCTCAAAGATGAACATGAGCTAGCAATTAGGACTCTGTTAAAAGCAATTAACACATGTTGGGAAATAAGAATGAAGTAGACAAGAAACTATTCTTCCAGCTTATGTGTGGACTCATCGCTGGGTGGGCCAGTAGTCAGATCCCCATTGCCAAGGCAGGTCCTAAACTTGAGCAGTATGACTTAGGAGCGTTTCCCCTGGAGAGCAGAGAGCAGATGGGCTGAGAGAAGGTAGGCTTGACCCTAGTAAAATTATGAAGTTGGAGCCTGAAACACTTTATCCCATTTGCGCCTGTCCCCTGCTTGTGCTCTGCTTCTCCACAGCTTCTTTGGACACTCAGCAGTCTGTGTACTTATCCCTCTTCCCTTCCTGTCTGCCACATACCATCTCCAAAGTCAAGGCAGGTCTAAAGACCAGCTTTGTTGACTCCTGGTCTAGACAGTGGTGTTTTTATCATATCACAGTGGCCAAAGGTATTTGTACCTTAACTTTTATCTCTGATTATGAATGAAAGTTTTTGTGTCCTATGGAAGAAATTTCTGTCATCAGTGACTGGTTGTATGAAGTGTATTTTGGGTGGAGTGGGCCTTCCTGCCTCTGAAGTAGCACATTTTAAGCTCTGATATGGTATGTCTTGGGGAGAAGGTATCAGGTAACTTAAAAAAGCACCCCAGGTGATTCAGATATGACAACCTGTATCCTGTATGACAACCTGCCTTCTCTCCACACCCCAACACTTGCTGAGAACCACCCACTTACAGGAAGGCCACTCACGGAGCAGATATATCTATCTAGCCAGCCAGCCATTCATTCATTCAACAACTATTTCTTAAGCTCTAACATGTGTCTGGCCCTGGGCTAGCACTGATGATTCAGGGTTGAACAAAACCAGGCATGGGCCCTACCTTCTTGGATTGGTTCAGTACAAAACACACATTAATGAAATCAAGCAGATAAATGTAAAATCACCAGTCAGGTAAGTGTTATAAATCTGAGTTTATTCACCAAGAAGTGAGGTGAATGGAAGAGTAGCTTAATTATTATTTTTGCAGATGTAAGGTGAAGAAATTATATGGAGGAGAATGGCAAGCTATTTTACATTGAGAAAATGCATCAAAATGATATTAAAGAGGTTTGCTGCAGTATAAAGAATTTAATGGAGTAATTATCATTATCAGAGGGCCTGCTCTGTGCCTGGCATGGTGTTAAGTAATGTATATATAAATATATGCATATATATAAATGTATGCATATAGTATGTGATAGCACTTAAAATAGTAATTATATATATGTGTATATATATCAGTCATTATGTATATAGTAGTGATTATGTATCAATATTAAACTTACATATTAATAAACCTTCACTAACCCTATGTGGATAAGAAATTGACTCAGATATTAAATAACCTAAGGTCACAACGCCAACATGTGTATTTTAATAATGCTTTATAGATATGTAATTCACACAGCATAAAATTCACCTTTTAAAAGCGCACACTTTAGTGGTCTTTAGTGTATTTGCAGAGTTGCAAATTTCTACTAGTTAATTTTAGATCCTTTTCCTCACCCCAAAGAGAAATCCTGTGCACATCAGCTTTCACTCCTCACTCCTCCTCCTCTCAGATAATCTTCACTTTCTTTCTGTATGGATTTGTCTATTCTGGACGTTTCATAGAAATGGAATCATACAATATACAGCCTTTTGTGTCTGGCTTCTTTGTGTCATGTTTTCAAGGGTCATTCGTGTTGTAGCATATGTTAGTATTTTACTTATTTATGTTTATTGCCAAAAATATTCAATTATATGGATAGACCACATTTTCCTTATCCATTTATCAGTTGATGGACATTTGGGTTGTTTCCACCTTTTGGTTATTGTGAATAATGCTGCTGTGGGCATTTGTGTTTAAGTTTTGTGTGGACATATGTTTTCATTTCTCTTGGGAATACTTTAGAGGTGGAATCTCAGGGTCATATGACAGCTCTACTTCAGCCTTTTGAGAAACTGTCAGTTTGTTTTCCACAGTGGATGTACCCCCACATATTCCCACCAGCAGTGTGTAAGTGTTCTAACTCATACTAGTGTGTGCTTGTCATTATGTCTCTTTCGTGATAGCCACTCTAGTGGCTGAGACACGGTATTTCACTGTGATTTTGATTTGCTTTCCTTAATGGCTAATGATGTTGAATATTTTCACGTGCCTATTGTCAGAATGCTATTGTATTGATATGATAGGTTTTTTAAAGTGTCAGATGCCAACATTCGTAAACAAATATGTAAAAAGTACAAGAAGACTATGCACCAAACTGTTAACAGTGGGTATAGCTGAAGAATAGGATCATGGGAGACATTCACTTCTTAAAGTCTAAATTCTACATTGTTAATTTTTATAGCAACAGACATACATTACTTTTATAATTAGAAGGACAAAGCACAATTGATAAGCAAACAAATAAACAGAGAGACAGATCACCTCTAACCCTGGGGTGCCTGAAGCAATCCCCAGCCACTATGCTTTCTTCATCTTGTGTCCAGAAGTGCAGGAAAGTGGGGAGGGAGGATGGTTAAATGATTTCCTGAGCTATGTTTTGGAATGCATTTCCCCATGGTGACAGTGTTATAAATTGTGGTGAGTTTCCAAAGCTAGCCCATTCTGTAATAGGGAGGTATAGGCTTCCGAGGCTGTCTTGTAAACCTAACTACCAAATTTAATATTGATCCTATATATATATTTTTTATAGTGTCCAAATGCCTAGCTTTTGGAATGTATCTTTATAATCAGTAGAGAACTGCCTAGACAAATAAATATAATGAACAGATACAAGATTTTGAGTGTGAATGTGGCATATCATGGCAATATGTTCAATGTTTTTCATTCTCTTTCACCATAGAATGTTTCTTTGATTTCTCACTTGCTATTTGTGTAGCTCATGAAGGCAACTATATTTCCATTTTAGTATAGTGAGAAAGAAAATTGATAACAGAATGCATAAACTTTCTGAATGTATAACACTTTCTTATCTTTGTACAGATCAATTTTTCAGAATATGAAGAAAATAAGCAGCTCTTTTGGGAATGGACTTTTTTCCCCTCAGACGTTTATCCTGGTGTGAATATTTATGATCTAGATAAGAGTCTCTTGAAAATAGAAATGTTGTCACATTCTTGTTTATATATAACACTTATTTACTACAAATGGCAGGAAATGCTAATTTAAAAGTAACTCTTAAAAATAAGTTGGGAGAAGCTGGGTTTAGAATTAATTTATTGCTTGAACACTTTGAGGGAATATTCGGGTCAATTTATTATTCATTGAGACTGCTGAAAATTTATATGATGATTATTCTGATTCCATCTCTAGGCAGAAGCTTATTCCCAATGGAAAAGAAACCCCAACAATATCTAAGATTATTGAAATGCCATGCATATAAGCATCCAGGATCCATTTGCAATTTGCATATATATATGGGATATGGTGTCTGTGCGTGCACGTGCACACACACATGCATTCTTTAAAATTACTTGGATTATTAACAAATGATATCCTTCCCTTCCATGTTAGTGCAGTAATATTAGTCAGATAGATGGTTGCTGTGTGAGACTCTGCAAGCATCTTGCTAATGACTAGTTTTACATCCTGCCTCCACTGTTTGGGGCCCATAGCAGTTTGCCCACATTCAGACAGTGAGCTAGTGACAGGCTCTACGGAGAACAGAGCACTTCTCTGTCCAGAGAATTCCGGGCAGCAGGATGAACACATATGCACTGTATACTTTGAGTATTTTTATATGACTCGGTATAAATGTATACATTCATAGCCTCATGAGCGCGTGTCTGTAAATATGAGGCTCTCAATAGCTTTATGCATTTTCCTCACTAGTCAATGAGTTCTCTGGTATATTTTATAAATCCTCTACTATTCCTGGATAGGAAGTACTAAATTTCTGAGGTTTTTAAAAATATCATGTTTCACTTCAACAGTGTAGAAATTATCCCAGTATTAAGTACATTATTTTTTATGTTTTTGATGTTAACTTCTATAATTTCAAAAATGACTTAGTAATGCATGTTCATAGTGGAAATACAGGTATGTAAAAAGAAAAAAAAGTGATACCTGATCCTAGCACTTGGAGATAGTAACAAGCATAATAAATTTGATGTATGCTTCTTTAGATTTTCTTCTATGTACTTTTATATATGTATATAATTTTTTTACAAAAATAAATTATTAGACAGATGTCTCAAAACCTTCAAACCCTGCTCTTAAAATTTAATATACTATAGATACCTTTCCATTTCCAACATAATACTTAATGACTGTGAACCAAGGAGATTCTAGTTAGATGGGACAGGAAATTCCTCGCCCCAAAGACCTCAGCTCACTCCAGGGCCTGGTCTCCTGAGGGGAGCGGGCTGCACCACTATGGATTCAATTGTAGCCAAGGGGCAGCTGTCTCAGGTGACTGGGTGTCTGTGTGTGTGTGTGTGTGTGTGTGCACGTGTGTGTGAGTGACTTCACAGAGATGGGGGCAGAAAGATGCGTGGACTATAAGCTTGGGGCCAGGAACCAAGGGCCAGGGTCTGGGGTTGGATATCCTTACAATACCCTTGAGAATTCTAGGGTCAATCTTACTTTTCAAACAATTTTGAAACTTTTTCAAGGTAAAAAGATAGCCTAAATTTAATTTAATTGTTTATTTGATTGCTTTTATAACTTCAAGCTATTTTTCATATAGTAGTATGTGGTCCTCCATTTGTACTCAAGGTGGCCCCAAATATGTTAGGGGCAGGCCTGAATATGCATAGTCTAAGACTTCTAAGTTTCTAGAATGTGTATTTTGTTTTGCTTAATAATTTACCTTTTCCTTATGGATGAAAGACGGTAGTCCATAAAAGTGCCCATTTATTGACTACTTAAGATTCAGCTTAATATAATATTTGTTAAAGCACTACCATATCCCACACTCCATTGGGAACAGAGATAAGAGGTAAAACATACATAACCAGACCCTTATGGAGCTCACCATCTCTCAGGGATCTCAAACATGTGAAATGATTGCATGTGCATCAATCAACTGTGGACATGGACACAGGAGCCACAGAGAGACAGAAGGAAGGATCTGCAGGTCAGGTTCTTGGGATCAGTTGATTAACCTGGCCAACTATAACCTATAGGAGTCTTCAAAAGTGCAGAAACCATTCCATCCAAGATAAATTGTTGTAAACTTTCTAAATAGTTTAGATTTTTTGATAAATTTGGTAAATTGGTCACTTGACAAAGTAATCATTCAGGAATATCCTTTCAGCAAATGATTTGTAATTAACTGGCTTGTTTCCTTGAAGGGAAGCTCTGTTCAAGCTGAGATATAAATGCATAAGGCTTTGAATGGGAAGGAACACGGAGAGCCGATGAAGAAAAATATTCTGTGACAGGGGTCATCTTGGAGGCATGGAATGGAAAGGCATCTTCTGAGAGAAGTATTTCAAAGTGCTAGAATTGAAAGACTGAGGTGGCGAATCAAGAGTAGACAAAGCTGGAGAGAGAGGCAGAGCCAGAGTCTGGAGGACTTTGTGGCCTTGGGTCCCATGGAGTTTTATCCTATAGGAAATGGAAGTCATAGAAGTGTTTGAAGCCAGGAAATGAGGACATTGGATTTGCATTTGGACAGATCATTGTGGCAATAGCATGGAGGAAGAAGTAGATGGAGGAATAGTAGACTACTCATGGATGGTGAGTAGTCTGGAAGGAGGGAGGCCACCGGTGAGAAGATAGAACACATTAGGGTCAAGATGAGAGCAAGTTCTGGGTTCAAACTGCTGGGATTCAGCACCTGCTTCTCTATCTTAGCAGCTGTGTGTTTGGGCAAATTTTTTAGCCTCTCTGTTGACCTGGTTTCCTCATCCATAAAATGCAAATCATAATAGTGTGAAGTTTAAAGGAAACAATTCCTATAAAGCATTCAGGACAGAGCCTGCCATATGGAAAGCTCTCAATACAGGCTAGCTATTATTATTTAAATATAAAAGTGATTTCTTTCAGTAGTTTAAAAGAAAGATAATGAGTATCTGAACTAAGGTACAGGCAGTGGAAATGGTGAGGAGGGGATGGGGATAAAGATGAGGAGTAGATTTGATGGTTTAGTTGAGAAAGGAGGAGATTGCTGGCTTGAATGACTTAGTGGAGGGGGTTGGTACCAAAAATGTTGGGGGAAGCAGAAGCAGGGACAGGTTGGGTGGTGGAAGATAACAAATTCTGGTTTTAGTGATGTTAAGTTTTAGATACTCTTGGGTCATAAAGGAGGAGATGTCCAGAAGATAGATGGACATGCAGGCTTGGAGCTCAGGAAGGAGAGGTGAAGGCCACATGAGCTGAATGGCAGGGTAACAGACTCACTGACCAGATATAGTTGTACTGATGTACAAAAGTTATTTCATCTATTTGTCCCTTGATGTGCAACTTCTGTTAGTGCCCAGAAGGGAGGGCACCTAATGGTTATGTCAGGGACAACTTCCATTATAGAATCTTTGCTGATCAACCGACAGGGTAAGGTCTCTTTACTCTGAGACCCTTTGTTATAGACTGAATGTTTATGTCCCCTCCAAATTCATATGTTGAAGTCCTACCCACTAAGGTGATGGTACTACAGATGGGTCATTTGAGAGGTAATTAGGATTAGATGAGGTTGTGAGGGTGGGGCACTGGCCTGATGCAATTAGTGCCCAAATAAGAAGAGACACCAGGGAGCTGTTCTCTCTCTCTCTTCACATGTACTAAGGAAAGGCCATGTGAGCAGCCAGCAAGAAGGCAGCCATTTACAAGCCAAGAAGAGAGCTCTCACCAGAAGCCAATCCTGCTGGACTTTAATCTGGGACTTCTAGCTCCCAGGACTGTGAGAAAGTAAATTTTTGTTGTTTAAGCCATCCAGTCTATTTTGTTACAGCAGCCTGAAATTACTAAAATACCTTTGTACAAGGGAATCTTTGTAATTCTCCTAAAGGTTGGCCTTTCTTTCACTCTAATAATGTACATTTCCTGCCCCTCCTTTTTATAGGCAGCTTGAGGGCAGGTCCTTCGTCGTACTTATGCTCCCTGTAGTGCCCTGCACAAAGTTTTGCCCCTGGTAGAGGTTCAACAGACATTTGATGACCTGAGGTCAGCTTAGAAGGACTCAAGATCACACAGCAATTTGTATGAAAAGGATCACAGAGAACGTGCTTAGGGTAGGTATGAGGCAGAATCTTGGGGGCAAATTCAAGACTGGAGTTCAGGTGGAAGCTAACGGTTTCAATATGAAACTTGGAGTTGAGAGAAAAACAGTTTCCCAAAGATCAGTGGGAAGCGTGAAATGCCCAACATGTCCACGTAAGGCATATTTTTTTCTTGAGCAGTTTGCACTATGCAAGACATTATGTAATATCACATTGTGGCTTGGCTGTTTCAAATTGACTTAGAAAAATACTTATAATTTTTGAGTTGGGATTTGTCTAAAGCAAATGAGTTTAAAGTTTAAACTCAACAGTGGTTTAGGTCCTTAATAATTTGATGCAATTCTCTCTCTCTCCCTCTCTTTATATATATATATAAAGAACAAACAACTAACCAAAGAAAAATCCAACAATAATTACCCTCCAAAGAGATGAAACAAAACAAAACAAAACAGATTTTGTTTATTGCATTCAATTTCTCATCCACTTTACTGGAAATAATTTAAAGTTGACTGAATGTTCTTAAATGGAGACGAGAAGGTGATGCTGTGGTCTGTGTGCTGTCTGTGGGATGCCAAGTGTATTCTGGAAATCATAGAGAAAACATAGGGAACTTGCCCCAAATGTCTCACGACATCACTCTGTGAGGATGGGAGAAATGGGGAAGATTTATTTATTTTTTTTCTCTGGAGCATCTTCCATTGTCTTCTTGCTGTCTCCTGAGTGCTATGGTAGCTGGGACGTTCTAGCATCATGCTCTCTGAAGCCCAGCAGTACAGAGGATGAAAGAGGGGTATATTTGTGTTGACCTATATGCTAAGAGAAACCAGAGGTACATGGATCAATGGATATTACTTACAACCTGGAGCTGCAGAAGCTCCTAGACTTAGACTCTCCAGTATGGGAACCACTTACCATATGTGTTTGATGAACACTTGAAATTTGACTGGAACAACAAATGAACTTATTTACAAAACAGAGACAGACTCACAAACATAGGAAACAACTTACAGTTATCGGGGGAAAGGAAATGGGGAGGGATAAATTGGGAGTTCAGGATTTGTAGATACTAACTACTATACGTAAAATAGATAACAAGGTCCTATTGTATAGCACTGGGAACTATATTCAATACCTTGTAATGGTCTATAATGAAAAAGAATATGAAAAGGAATATATATATATATATAAACTGAATCACTATGCTGTTCACCAGAAATTAACACAACATTGTGAATTGACTAGACTTCAATTGAATAAAAAAAAAGAAAGAAAGAAAGAAACTTGACTGGTCCAAATCCAGATGTGCTGTGAGTGCAAAACACACACCAGAGTTCAATGGTTTAGTTAAAAAAAAAAAAAAAGAAAAAAAGAAGAAGAATGTAAAAGAAATCATTAATACTTGCTCACATGGATTACAGGTTGAAATGATATTTTTGATATTTTAGGTGAAATCAAATAAATTATTTATATATGTTCCTTTTTTATGTTTTTAATTTGGCAACTGGAAAACTTAAAATTACTTATGTGGGTCACATTATATTTCTGCTGGATGGAGTCTAAGCCCTACGCCATGAAGGGGTAGATATACATCCTGGTCTTGACAGGATGCAGAGCTCACAGGCATTTGTCTCTTCTCATGTGAATCATGCCCAGCTGTGTATAAATGCAGTTTTATTGTTGGCGTAATAGCTCTCTGCACATCCGGAGAGTCTTTCATCTGAGGATCTCAAACATTAATTAATTCTCATTGAATAGATGAGCAAGACTGGTATTCTTAGCTCTATTTTACAGATGAGAAAACCAAGGCATGGGGATATATAAACGATTTGCCCAGGGCTACCCAGGTAGAGTGGCAGAGCTCAGAATAGAAGTGTGAGTCATTGTAATTAATCACATATCTAGCCAGCAAACAATATTTTTTTCTTCCTGATTGGGTGAACTTCCTCAAGGTAGAGAGCATACTTTTAAAATGCTATTTCCAACTAGTAAAATACTGAATGCTCAGGGAACATTACACAACAGCAGAGTCATTGCTACCAGATTGAACACATTTGGGCATTAACAATTAGGTAAATTACAAAAGAAGTAAATACATGGCCTTCTTAAATTGTATGCAATTTTTCATACTCTGGGGAAGGAACAGTTATTACCCCTTGCTTTGTAGGCAGATAAGCGAATCTCACTTTGATTACTTCATTTGTTTTTAAAAGTAGATTTCCTGGGTCTTACTTTGATACTTTGAAGAGAAGACATTCCAAGCAAATGCACATTGGTCTAGATTTGGATTCCAGACTGGCAGAGGAGGGAAGCAGCTCTGGGCCTCTTGAGGCTCCTAATATTCTTCCATCAACTTCCATCTGTGATATAGTTCTCCTTTTACAAACTCAGAGCTCTGGTGAGTGTGTTTTCTCGAAAAAGTGTACCTTTATCAAACTTATTTGGAGGGAAGACCATCAAAGTCAGACATCAGGATTCCCAGACAAAGGCTGCATGAAACAGGTTTTTTCCAGTCTCCTTTTCTTTTCTTTTCTTTTCTTTTCTTTTCTTTTCTTTTCTTTTCTTTCTTTCTCTTCTCTCTCTCTTTCTCTTTCTTTCTTTCTTTCTTTCTTTCCTTCTTTCTCTCTTTCTTTCTCTTTCTCTCTTTCTCTCTTTCTTTCTCTCTTTCCTTCTCTCTTTCTTTCTTTTCTTTCTTTTTCTTCCTTCCTTGGGAAAAAAAGAGAATAAATTCTGCTACAGCCTTGTGATTACATTTTCTTTGACTGAGACTGATTTTCAATGTTACTCTAAAATAATACACCACCAAAGTACATGAATTTAGGAGGAAAATTAGGGAGTTACAGAAACCATTGGTTCATTTATTCAAAAATATGTACCCTCTATTATGTATTTCAAAAATATTTACTGTGAATGCATGGGTAAAAAGTTTCTGCATCCCACTGATTCTGTTCCTTGTAAACATTATTTGAATAAAACGTACCATTTTTCAAGAATGGTTGAAGGAAGTTCAATTTTGCTGACATATACCCATGTGTACAAGGGTGTATGTTCATACAGTGCCCCATCTACTTTCATTGCCTAAAGAGTTAACCTGATTAGTTCCCAGTGTGTCATCTTGCCCTTCTGACAGGAAATATGACTGGAGTGCTGAAAGGTTTTTAATTATACTCACAGTTGCCTCAAATAATGATAGTCTACTTGTGGGCACATGTCTTAGAGGAGAATCATAGTCTGTGCTTTGTGCATCAGGCAGATTCCTTCATTTCCTTTGCCTTTTGCTTGAACCTGGAAAAATGGCTTAGAGAAATTCATGCACACTTCCCTGCTGTCCCCACCCATGAAGGAGTGGCTGAGTCAGTGGGAGAAGAGTTTTAAGACCTTCGGTGTCTCTGATGCTCCAGGCTCAGGATAGAAGGGGGGGGGGTGGGAGAAGTGGAGTGGAAGATGCTGCAGACTCCATCCTGGACAATCCTTCTGCACTTGCTGTTTCTTACTTCTTTAAAGCTGATGAATCAATCCCACTTTGGGGGCTGGAGGGAAGAGGGAGGAGCACAGGTGAGGTAGAGGAGATGATATGTGCACGTTGCGTACTTCACATTGTGTCCTTCACAAACTTTTTCCCAAAACAGTCTCTGCAGATCTCCTTGGTCACTATGTCCTGCTATTCAATTTGCCCAGATGTTTTCCTTTATCTTTTGATTATTGCAAAGCCATTCAGAACCTTACCACCAGAGCAGTGTGATACTGCTGAACCGGAAAAATGGCTTAGAGAAATTCATGTACACTTCTCTGCCGTCCCTAGTATATCTCTGTTGGCAGAGAAACCAGGAAGGCTTTTAAAAACAGTGATCATTTAACTTTGCAGTATAATGGATGATTTTGTAGACCTTCATAGCCGACCCCAAAGTTAAGATCTTTTCCACAAATCTAGTTGTTATGTGTTTAAGCCAATGAGAAAGCATGGAGAGTTAGGATTTCAATAACTGTAGGAAAAAGGGAGTCATTTCATGCATTGGTGCCTCAGAACCCTCTAGTCTGGAAAAAGTTCTATAAAAAACAGACTATTATCCTTATTCTTCCAGCAACTGGGCTAAAATCTATAGTAGCTAACCCGCCAGGGAGTACTGTTTGAATGACAATAGAACCGACAATGGGAAGAACTGTTTCCATCTTAGATCTTTCTCTAATAAAGCTTTATGCAAAGTGTAAATTTCCAAGTGATGATAAATTGAAGTAGTGAGAATATAATCACACTGAAATGGGGTTAATGAATTGATGTTATTTTGCAGCGGGGGAAGTAGGGAAGGAGGGGGAAATAATAGACTAGTGGAATTTGAGGGTATTATGAATTCAGAAAACAAATATTCCCCCCTCTGCGGGCCCTCTAGACACAATTCTTGGAAGACAGCCCGCGGCAGTTCTGGACGTCGGCGGCCCCCTCTCCTCCACGGCAGCAGCAAGACGCTGCCGGGTAAGAGCGAGCGTGGCGCCTTCTGCCCAGGCGCGGATTCATGCCTGCAGAATAACAATCTGCTCTCGGTGCACCAAGCACAATGAAGGCCCTCTAAGCTGCCACTCATGCGGGGCCGGCGAACACTCTGGGCCCTTGTTTCTGATTCTTGGCATTGTCAGGGCCGGGAGTGTATGGAGAGCCACACACTTCCATGCTGGGAAAGGCAGGGCCCCTGGCGGCCCCTGCCAGCCATCCCATGGCCTAGGCAACAGCAGCGGCCAGATGAGCCAGAGGGGAGCTTGCACCTCCTGGCAAACCTGCCAAACGTTCAGGAATTGGGATTGTGGTTTCAAAAAGTCTGGTCTCTGCTCTCTCATCCCTCGACTCTTTAAGGGAAAAAAAACAAAACAAAACACCTCATTAAAAATTCTTTTGGCTTGGCAGACTGCTACAAAGTCTGATTCCAGTGCCGACGTCTTTCTAACACCCTTCAAACAGCAGGGTTGACAAATTTCCAACAGTACTGGGGCAACCATCAAGCTATATACTCTTTTTCCCACTATCTTTTTTTTTTTTTTTAATGGAGGTACTGGGGACTGAACCCAGCTCCTCGTGCATGCTAAACACGTGCTGTACCACTGCACTACTGCTCACCCTCAAACTGTATAACCTTGACATGGCTGGATGAAAAGTCATGCTAGTGGAGGTGATTGACTGGGGACTATGGTGGGCAGATGGATAACATGGGGCAATATTGGAAGTAGCAAGCTTATTGCTAATCTTTACAACTCTAGGCAAAAGAAGTGACATGTCAAAAACATCATGCACAGCATATATTCATTATAGGAGGGAGCAAAACATCCTTAAACTCATAGTGTAGCTGCACATCAGAGGTGAGCCACAAAGCTTGTCTCCAAGCAAAGACTGGTATTGATTCCCAGCCAATTTCTAGGGTGAAAGGCCCATGAGACTATTTGAGGATACAAATAATACCTTTTGAGCAATGTGTCCCAGGGATTTTAATCACATTAGCTAATTTCGGCCTAATGGACGTTTGTCAAAGACATACCATTGTCCTCAGTTTATATACAACTGAGGATTCTGAGGCCTAGAGCAGTTAGGAAAGTTCTGCCTGACCCCGAAGCCGGTGCTCTTGGATTCACTGGAATAAAATGCTTCTCTGGGGCTAAAAGGAGACACAAATTTAGGAAACAAATAGTTTTTTTTTTTCTCTAAAGAATTCCAATTGTCCTTGAGCTTGGACTAGAGCTTTATCTTAAAGGAATAACCATAGTTGCTCATTGTAGACAAGAGAAGACATCGAATATTGAGAGAAGCAGCAAGCACTTCCATTTCTGCTGAATGAATCAAAATTGGACCAATAAAGTCTAGCCTTTGTGACAGTTCTCTGTCTCCTCCTCAGCCAAGAATGTCTGGACACACTGAGTCAGAGTGTCAACACTCTCTGGACCTGGCACACACAACCTACCATGAGTCAGTAGAAGGATTTGAAACTCAGGGCTGGGAAAAGTCACTGCCGTTAAATCGGCACAGCTAACGATATTTTGGGAGTCAACCCTGCCCTCCTGAAAGTAACTTGTTCATTCACCTATTTGTTTACTTATTTAATACATATCTATTCTAATCTCTACTAATACAAAATCCAAATTAAAAGGTTCGATTATTATAAAATAAATAGTGACAAGCAAGTTTCTCACCCCAACCCTCCAGTTCCTTTGCTTAGGGACAACCACTGTCACCAGTATCCTGGGGATCCTTCTGGAGATACTCTAGGCGTGAGTGTACCTTTCTCTTGGTTTTCATAATTGTTTTTGAATCCTTGCTACAGCCTGGGCACTGGTTTACACAAAGTGATGGCCAAGATTTTGCCCCTGTGCTTGGGGAGGAAGTAGACACAGAAACCAATTGCCACCATCTATGTGACTGGTAAATACCTGGCTGGAGGTACTTCTGGGAGTGGTGGTGGTCTGAGTAGATCAGGGTTGAAATATCTATGTGCCTGATCAGCTGTCACAACTAAGTTATTGTTACTAATAGTGAAGCGCCAGTGTTTGCAAAACATTTTAAAAAATAGATTAAAGCTTATTCCTGTGACAATTAACCTCATTTGCATTCTAATTTGTTTTTGTGAGTGAGAGCAAAAGTTGTGGTGATCAAGCTGGTTCACTGAGAGTGGTATGTGACCCTGGGCACGCCCATGTTCATCCTCTTGTGAATGTGATCTGGTGCACATTCCAGGGGGGTTGAAAATTTCAGACATCCAGGAGGAAAGGGGGGCATTATTTCCTCATGTGAGGGGATGCCACTGGAAAGCTTTCCCCAAATAGTATATATATGCCTCCCGTTCAATTGGGATATTCGTCTCCTAGTTGCCTGGTTTCAAAATATTCATTCTTGTAATAGAAGGGAAGTCAGGAAGTGGTAAAGCCGCCCATCTGGATTGAATACAGTTTGGGACAGTAGTTTGTACACCGTGAGGCAGATAACGTTTTGCAGATTTCAGAGACAGCTGAATCTGATGCATGTGGATGCAAGCTACCGGTGGAAGGCTTGGAGCAAATCCTTTCAATGCAGTTTGGATTTATGGGAACTACTTAGGAGTTTGTAGGCTTTGAAGAGGGGCATACAGCAGTGATTGGGTTCACAAAGAGCCCATGTTTACTTTGGTTCACCTGGATTCTCACTCCGTATTGAGTTTACTTCCAGCATGATTATAACCAGCTCCAGACTCTGATGCAAGCTCTGCTCAACGTCTGATAGGGAGTTAAAGAGCGAAAATTTAAAAATGGCATAAATAAGTTTCACATGATTTCCAATCAGAGCAATGAGTTGGCTCTGTTTCATTCAATCAGCCAGGGGCAGAGAGAATTTTGCAAACTTCAGTGACCCTTTCAGAAAGCCCGGTCTACATCCTGCCTTTAGGAGAAAACCCAGAACCAGTCAAATGTACCCAGTTTCGTTTTCTGTGGCAGCTTGCCTCATAGCTGTCCTAGGAGAGAATGTGGCTGAAGCACATTCTCTTCTTGATCTTCCAAAAGTGCCCCTCCAAGGGGCAAGAAGGTTAGCTGGTTGTTATGACACATGAGGCAGAAATGCATCTTGAAATGAAGCACAGCTGAATTGCTGAGGGCTGGACTATAAAACACCTTTCCAAGGATTTCCTCCCTTGTGAGCTCAGATGGCAGCCTCGCCTGACGCAGGGCCTCTCTGCTGACTTATGTTTTCATATCAGCTCAGAAAATTATAATTATAATTCCCCTCTCTAAAGAAAGCTGTAACCTGAATTTGTACAATTAATCAAACATTAGTTGAAAAAAATACTGAAATATGTTATTACCCTTTTTAAAGTCCACTGTAAATGCTATGATACAGATTATGCGGCTTGAGAGGGGTTTTTTCCCCTTCCCCCTTCCTTCTTTCCTTTCTTCCTTTCCTTCCTTCCTTCCTTTCTCCCCTCCTTCCTAAAAGTAATAGGAAGCAGAAGTAGATCTGTGTGAAATCTTGCCTTTTTCTCTGTTTTCTTCCCCCCTAGCTGAGTTAAATAAAGCACAAGAGTGCATTTTCCAAGAACCTTATGGGATCCTGTCAACTGATTTCTTCCCCTTGTTTTGAAAATGACCCACAAAGAGATAAAATTACTTGAATTGATTCTTACAGAAAAGCAGCCAAGGTTTTATTAAAAACACTGCCCTTCATATTCTTTCGTATTTTCTTTCCCTCTCTAATATGGGAGGATATCAAATATAAAAGAAACAAACGTAAAACACTGAGCCTTTCATCTCTGCTCACTTTCCAAAATCTTCCAACGCATCACCTTATTTTTCTTCATTAAACTTTAAAGCGGAGCAAGTGGAATGCTGCATTTAAATTCTGAGGGCACAAGGGACTTGGGATGGGCTATCTGCATCATGTCATTCATTAGATTCTAATAAGACATTCTTACCCTGAGGATGTGGAGAAAAGGAACACTTGTACACTGTTGGTGGGAATGTAAATTGGAGCAGCCACTGTGGAAAACAGTGTGGAGTTTCCTCAAAAAACTAAAAATAGAACTACCATATGATCCAGCAATTCCACTCCTGAATATATAACCAAAGAAAACAAAAACACTAATTCTAAAAGATACATGCATCTCAATGTTCATAATAGCGTTATTCACAATAGCCAAGATAAAGAAGCAACCTAAGTGTCCATCAACAGGTAAACAGGTAAAGAAGATATGTGTGTATATACACACACACACACGTAATAACACTACTCAGCCGTAAAAAAAGAATAAAATTTTGCCATTTGCAACAGCATGGATGGAATTGGAGGGTATTATGCTTAGTGAAATAAATCAGACAGAGAAAGACAAATACTGTATGATACCACTTATATGTGGAATCTAAAAAATAAACTCGTGAATATAACAAAAAAGAAACAGACTTATAGACTTCTAGAGAACAAACTAATGGTTACCAGTGGGGGAAAAAGGGAGGGAAAAGGGACAGGATAGAGTAGAGGATTAACAGGCAACTGTATAAAATGAGTAAGTTACAAGGATATATTGTACAGCACAGGGAATATAGCCAATATTTTACAACTATAAATGAAGTATAACCTTTAAAAAACACGAATCACTATATTGCATACCTGAAACTTATATAATATTGTAAATCAACTATACTTCAAAAAAAAAATCTCACTCTGTATTGGGACCGGCAAAACATTTTTACACCTTAAGGAACACATTCCAATGAACTAGTTTCTTATAGAGCTCAGAATTCTGGAAGTTCACCTTCCTTGATGTCGCTGGATTCTTCAATTTTTAAGCAAAGATGAAAGGATCAGTGTTTTATGTTTGTTTCTTTTATATTTGATATCCTCCCATCTTTTTTCAGGTGTCATTGATACCTGATTGAATACATAAATCTAAAATAAGTTCAGGATTTCCCCTAAAATGTACGCAATGTACTGTCGAGTATTGCTTAGAACAGCAATACTCTGAAGTACATATGAAAAATAATTTGATGATGAAAAATAATGTAATGAAAATGTATGATGACCAGGATTTCTTTCCTCTCTGTTTTTGTGATTCCTAGACTAGTGTTTTTCACTAAAACCATTCCTTGTCAAAAGCCACCTCTAAAAGCTATGGTTATGAATGAAGCCAACTCTAACAAAATAGGGTCAAAACACTTGGGATATCAGGTTAAATGAAAAAAAAAAAAAGAATTTGAAATGTTACTTTTTAAAAAAAAGTCTAAAAAGAAAGACAGCAAAAGAATAGCCTAGAATAATTTGTTATGTTTGGGTTCTTTCTGTAATTTGGGAAATTACTTTTCTAACAACAATAACAAAAAGGCCAACCATAATCCTTATTTTTCTAGTGGGTCTGATTTATCCTGGATCACTTTGTACTTGCAGATGTAGAGCTCAAACTTCTAAAAATTATATATTTTAGACTCTGAATAGCCCATCAGAAACTGTAATGATGCCTGATAAAATCTCAGCCCTAAAAAGAAAAAAAATACTAGAACGGTATAGTACATGCCGGGATAAACATTTTGAAGACAAGTGAATAATGAATCATGAGGCTACTGACTCAGTGACGAGCACACCTGAGTTTTGATAAGCATGACCCAGTCGCACGTGGTGAAACCCTCAATCCACAGAGAGTGTCTCATCTTTGCTGGACTTACCGGAAAGAACACTTAGGCCCTGTAAAGCAATGTGCAATAATTCAGGGGAAAGCTGCAGAGCCCGTCAGACCTGCTTGCATTCCTTTCCCCTCAGTGATTCCTTAGTTCAAGAGGGTTCATCCTTTGGGAACGTTTTAACACCCTTTTGGAAACAATGCCAAAATCCAAGGCTTTGACAGCTTGATAAAACCTTATTTTATCCTGAGACAGAGAAAAACCTGACTCTGGGCAGGGCTAAATTATCAAAGGGAGAACCACGCAGCAGCAGTAAGTTAACTGGCAGATCTTGGGGAGATGAGAGTGCCTTTGAACTTGCTGGGAAGTTTAACAGCAAGAGTGCAGATTCCTGGGAGAGAATCTGTTACTGAAAGATGAAGAACTGGTAAGTAGCTTTCCAGCTGGACAAAAATACAGGAGACAGAATCCCTCGGCTCCAGAATCCATGTTCAATTCTCACACTAGCAGAAAGGTGTAAATGCAGAGAAATTTATGGGGTGGTGTTGAAAATAGATGGCAAAACGGTTGGGCAGGTTCATTTTCCTTCAGTATTGTGGGCTAGAATTTAAAATGTCAGTTTGAACAGGGAATTAAGTGGACTTGGTGGAATGATGAGTCAGGAGCCGTCAGGGAATCTGGTGATTTACCCATGCCAAGGCTAGTTCTCCTCCTGGGGACACTCTTTGAAGTGGGATGTTGGGAGCACAGGGGGTGAAAGGGGGAATGGGAATTAGGGTGAGAACTGGCTCTGCTGTTGTATCATTTCCCCCAAACATTTATGGCTTTCCTCTTCCTCATTCATTCAGCAAATCCTTCATGACCTCTCTGTGCCTGGCATTTTATGGGGCATTTGGGATTTGGAGATGAATACAAAATTCTTGCTCTTAAGGAGCCTTGAGGTAATTTCAAGTACTGACCAACTTCTCATTCTCATTCTCATTCTCACTGGAAAGAGCAGCTCTGAAGGAGAAACTCACTGCCCCATGTTTCCATGACCTTATGTCTCTAATATCAAGTCTTCTCATTTCACAGGATTGTACTGTTTTTAAACAAAGGCAATTCATGAAATGTATAAAAGTATGTTTCATTTTTATGTTTTCATAAGGCTTTTTCATCTAAATAAATTAATTCATTAGAAAAGAAAATCCCGAGTCAAATGGTGGTTTTTTTTAACGATACGGTCTCTATGCTGATTTCATGAGCCTCCTTTGCTGTGTGCTGGAATCCATGGGTAGTATTAAAGATTTGACCTGCTGAGGGCAATGGATTAGTTTTTACTGGTTAGAGATCTAGCCAGTCTGAAAACAACCACCACAGGGTTTTTGTTTGTTTGTTTGTTTTGGTCTATAAAAATATTAACTGACAGCCATATAACCAAAAATTTTTTTGAAAAATAATCTCTTTTTTGTCCTACCCAATCTTCTCTAAAGGGAGAAGGGAAACTTCTGTAACTTTCCAAGAAGTGAAAACCAACTAGCTAACATTTTAAAAAAAAAGTCATATTACACTCATCATGAGTAATACAGTAAGTTTTTAGAAAAGCCATTTCTGATCAGTCAGAATATGAAACAGGATTCAAATACCTACTTTCTTGATAGGCTTAAACCACTTCGACTAACAATCTCAATATTTCTCGTATGGAACGTTTCTCAAGGATGCCATGGGGTGGGGACAAAGAGCCCCTAGTGATCCCTGCCTCCGGATACTTATGCCCTGTGTAGTTACCGCCCCACTCCCCAACACACTCACGCACTGTGTCAGGATTGGTCTGTGTGGCAAAAGCATCTGGCAGAAGTGATGATATGTCCTTTCCTGGGCTAGATCTTTAAAAGACATTGTGGCTCGAGCCACTCAGTCTCTTTCTCTCTCTCTCTCTAACCATTCCCTCTGAGGGGCACCAGCTGTTGTGTTGTGAAGGCACGTAGGCAGCCCTGTGACTCATCATGTGGCAAGGTACTGAGGCCTCCTGCCTACAGTCATGTGATTGGGCCAGCTTGCAAGCAGATCCTCCAGCCCTGCATAAACCACCTGATGGCTGCAGGCCCTGCCGACAGCTTGATTGCAACCTCATGACAGACCCTGAGCCAGAACCACTCAGCTAAGTCACACCCAGATTCCTAACCCATAGAAACTGTGTGGAATTATAAATGTTTGTTGGGTTAAGCTGCTAAGTTGTGGGGTAACTTGTTATGCAGCAATAGATGACTAATACAAGGGCCCTTTCAAACCTGAGATGCATTGATTCTCTGATTCTCATATCACACTGGTAATATCTGCCATGTGAAATATTCTTACTGGGCATCTTGGGAAGTTTTAAATCTCCTTAGCTTCCTGCACATTGCATGCATTAATACACATATCCTTGTATATGCATATACACACAAAGTTAATGCATTTTTTCCTAAACTCTTTGAAGTTTGTTTTCTATTATAAAGATAATACACGCTTATTAAAGAAAATGTGGAAGGGAAGTTCAAAGAAATTACCCACAGTATTAACACTCAAAGAAAACTATTGTTAACATTTGAGTGTACTTTCCTCTGTTTTTCTTTCAGAGTGTTTAAAAAAGTAGTTGTGACCACGTGTTATATGCCATGTTTTCAGGAAGCCAAATTCATTTTCCTTAGTCAAATCCAATAATGTGCCTTGTTCATTCTTGTTATTCAGCTCCCTGCTCAGAGTGACAAGTTCTCAGGGAAATCAGATATGTGACTGTGACCTGAGTGTGCAGAAGACTTATGAAAGTGTTGTGTGGTTGGAGCTGGGCCCTGGGGTGCCAGACACATGGAAGATGATTTATATCAACTAGCAGTCACCTCTGTGCATATTCTTTTTATTTTCAGTACTAACGTGTATGTAGAGGGCCACTCCCAGCCCCCAACAATTCATATTTATATTCACCAACTTTCAAAGGGAATCTCCACCCCTTTATTCTCTCTTCCTCTTCTAAGAGGAATGCTGAGAGATACAGATTTACCAGGAGGCTCATGAAGCTTGAGCAGCAGAGCCCTTTACAAGGCCCTGAGAAGGATGCTGGCAATCTCGTGGTCATATGTTTTTACAAAACTTGCAAAAGTAAGAAACTTTAATCACAATTGGTTAAGACTGTGATCTCTGTCCCCTCTGCCCCTGCCCTGAAATATACATACATACTTTCCTTCCATACAGGGTAGTATTGACTGATGGTGAACATTTTATTTTTCATAAATTTTATATTCTTTTTCTTGCTGGCCTGAAAAATTGTACAAATTTCAGAACCTAAAATGTTGGCTATACCTCTTGGTTTCCAAATCGCAAAATATGTACATTTAAACAGTTTTTAAAAGTTGCTTTGTACTTAACTTATATTGTACATCAACTGTACTTTAATTAAAAAATTGCTTTGTATTGTGAACGTAATTTATTTTTTATTCATTAGTCTTATCTGTTGAGTCACTGGGAAACTCAGGACTGTGAAAGTTACGGAGTTAGAGGGTGTCCAGTGAGCTCAACCTGTTACAAATGGTTGTATGTTGTTCCCGGTCGTTTCATCAGAATCCCTAGGTTCCCAAGAGGCCCTCCTCCTCTCTCTGCTCAGGAATAGTGTTCCTTCACTTATGGACCCTTTTTGAAGAAAACGTCTGCTTTTCCAGTTGTCCACTTGACCTCTCAATTAAAAAAGAGCCAAATAAATTTCGTTTACTCGACGGAACACCTTTGAACAAAAAAGGAACGCAAAACACGTAGTACCAATCAGGTGGGTGATTGGCTCTGTAAAGGACTGCTCTGCTCTCTGAATATTTGTTCATTTCACCTGTTGATCAGAGGAATTTTTTCTTCCCTTAAGAAACTTTTTGAAATTTAAAAAGCAAATCAAAGCCTCCTGTGGGTGTGTAGCAGAGTGACAAGTCCAGCTACTACAACTTTGGAGCCGCTGTGGCACTCACGCTGAGCCCCATCCCTCCGGGCTGCTCGCAGCCAATGACTAAACGCTGCCAAGGTACCAGGGTGTGCGTGCGGGGCCCTCCCGCCTGACACAGGATTCCTGGAACAGGTAGCTTTTGTTGGGACACTCCCCATCAGTTTGGCAGGTCTTTCTCAGAACTTTCTGGATTCTGAGGTTCTTTCTCTCCAATTTTTTCTTCCCGCCTTCCCTTCCGAGGTGCAGACCTGGTTCCACTCTGACTGGTCTCCTATCTGTTTCTCCTCCCTCTCCCCTTCGCAGGCTTTCCTGCAATAAATCTTTGGAATATCAAAGCCCATCTTAGCATCTGCCTCTCTGAGCATCTGAATTGGCATCCAGGTCCATTGTTAGAAATGAACTAATCCAGAAGGGCTTATATTAAGAGCCACAGTTCCCTGCCCCCATCCCTTGATCAAGCCCTTCCTCCCATTTCCTCACATGGGAACAACTTTGAACAGTTTCTCTTTTTAACTCTTTTGGCAGTTATCTCCATATCTCTAAAATAATGTGTTTATGCCATATTGTTTATTTAGTTTTATTATTTATTTGTTTTATGTATATAGGCAAATGTATGTAATATATTTATTTATTATTGTTTATTTTTTCCTTTCAAAGTCCTTTTAATTCCTAATACTGAATATCTAAACAAAAAGACACAAAACCCCAAAGTAACGCCCAAAAAATATAGAAAAAAGGGAAATTTTTCTCCTGTGTAAAATGAACAGAAAAATATTTTAAAAAATCAACTAAATGGAAATTATTTTTAATTGTTACATATATATTGTTATTTGGGTTTACATTTTGCTCAGCATATTTTACTGTCAGTTCTTAAAATAGTTTAAAACTTTTGCTTTCTCATGTAGTAGTATGCTTACATTTAAAGTGAACAATTTGAAAAGTCACCACAATAAGATAGTGAACATATCCATCACCCCTGAAAGTTTCCTTATGACCCTTTAAAATCACCCCTTTCCTTCTCTCTGCAGTCCCTGATCTGCTTCTGTCACTACAGATGTTTCCTTTCTCTATAATTTTAGATAAATGGAATCATACAGTATAGACAAGTTTTTTTCTGGCTTCTTTCACTCAGCATAATTAATTTGAGATTCACCCATGTAGTTGTGTGTATCTGCGGCTCATTCTATTTTATTGCTAAGTTGTATATTCCATTGTATGAATGTAGCATAATTTGTTTAACCATTCATCTTTTGATGGAAATTAGGGACTGTTACAGATAAAAGTGCTATGAACATTTGTGCACACTGCTTGTATGAACACATATTTTCTTCCCTCTTCTATCTTTCAGTGATCATTGTCCTTTATTGCCTAATGTCTATTGTCTTGAGTGCCATCATTTCATATATTTTGTTTGATGTTTCAGTTTTTTCAGCAGGATAGTAAATCTGACACCTTTTACTCCATTTGACTGGAAACAGTACTGTATATTTCTTTAACATATTATAATATTCCTTTAAGTGATGCTACACCACTTTATGTGTAGTGTAAGAGCCTACAGGATAACTCCATTTGCTCCTTCCTGGCCTTCATGCTATGGTTGTCATACATTTTGCTTCTATCTGTTATAAAACTTTCTGTACATTACTATTATTTTTCTATTTCTTCATTTAACAATCTGTTGATTTCTCTGATGATGGCTATGGATTTAGCTCACTAATTTTACATCTTCCAAACCTGGCCTTCCTTTCTTCCACTTCAATAAGATTATGCCACTGTTTTTAGATTCTATTAGTTGCTTTTGTAAAGCTATGTAAAATACAGTTTTATATATTCACATCCTCATTTTTAATTCCACCAACCATTGACAGTATCTCTTGACTCTTTGTGAGATGGACATATGAATGTCCTTACCCTTTCCTACATCTCTGTACTCCTTCTTATCACAATCAAATGCTTAATTTTAACTTATGATTTTAAGAAAGAAAACATGGATCTTGTTCTGCAGCCAGATCCAAGCCTTTCTTTTGCCTGCCTATGGGTTGATTCCAGGAGCTAAAACTGATCAACAGTGTTTACAACATCATGACTACGTAAAGACTGCTCACAGCTCAGCCACGTAATGTACTATGATTACGTATCATTTTTACATAGCCTTGTGTGTTTCTTGGAATTCTAATTGTCTCCTCCTCCCTTCCCCATTTCCTGCATTGCTGAGTTTTTCACAACTTGATGTTCAACTTCTTAAACATAGTATTAAATCCGCAAATTCTTTCTGCTCATATACATTCTCTTCCCAGACACCTACCTGTTGAAGATCTCCTTCCACCAGCTCCAAACTGGACCCTGTGCTCTAGATTTGGTGAAAAGCTGTCACCCTAGGTGACATTTTCCTCTTGATTGGCTTAATTATTTCTTGAACTTCTCATTTTTTGGTTTACCCTCTTACTTTTCTGGAACACATCCTTAAAACACTTCCATAGAAAGGAGATGTGGGAGGTAAACTTACTAAGTCTCCCATGACTTAGAGTATCTTTATTCTACTCTCAAATTTTCTCTCAGAACTTTGAAGGCAGTGTTCCACTGTCTTACAGCATCCAGTACTGCTAAAGAGAAGTTTGATGCCAATTCGATTTTTTAAAAAGACCGTTTCTTCTTTTCTCTCTGAGAAGTGTTTGGATTAAAAAAAAAAATCTTTTATATTGTGAAATTTTACCATTCTGTGACTGAGTGTGGGTCCTTTTTCATTCACTGTGTCTGGCATTGCAGTATTTTTTCTTCCTTCTGTCTTCAGTCTAGAGGCTCATGGTTTTCAGCTGAGAAATTATGTTTTTATTATTTCTTTGTTTATATTCTCCTTTCATTTTGTCCATTCTCTCTGGAGCTTGTTTGTATTCCTTGGGCATTAGCTTCTTGGATTATATTTTACAATTTGGTCTTTCACATTTTCAGTCTCCCTGTATTTTCTACTTTCTTGGGGATTTCTTTGATTTTATCTTTCAATCTGTTCATTAAAATTTCTGTGTAAATATTTTTAATTTCTAAGAACTTATTTTTTATTCTTGGGTCATTCCTTTTTTATAGCATCCAGTTCTTAAATTATAACATTAATTTAAAAAAATTCTCTCAAAGGATACTACTTATAGTTAAAATATAATTTTCCAGTAAATACTCTTAAAATGCGCAATTTTGTTTACATCTTGCATGGAAAATGATCCTGGACATGTCCACAGTCATACATTTCTCAAGTGGTGGCATTTGTAATACCTACCAAGAAACATGAACTGAGTGTTCAAAATATGGAATCTACATGTTCAGGGTAAGTATTTCCTCACTGAACTAGACTGATTGCTGCATTGAATTAGCCTTAGTGAAAGTTATTTTTCTCCTTTCAAAAATTTGGGGGTCCTTTCCTTCTTACTATATATTTATTTTCTGCCTGTCAGTTGATGATCTGAGTTCAAGTGGCCAATATCGGAGTAAAGTTTGACTGGAGCCAAATGGGGAGAATTAGTAGCCAGGAAAGAAACTCTCTCAAGAGTTTGGAAACTGAGTGATGTGACCCCTCAGAGAGCTCCTGAAACGTGGGTGCAGTGGAAGGGGAGGGGAGAAAGGTCACTAACTTGGTAGTTAGCCTTCTCAACATCTACCTTTCTTCTAAATGGACTAGTTGGGAGATCTGACTGCATGGTTATTCTGTTTTAAAAGTACATGCGAATTGACATGCTATGCACCAAAATGTTGGCTATGCTTATTTCTGGATTTAAGGATGTGAGGCATTATATTTCCTTTTTTTTTTTTTTAAAAAAATACATATCTGTATTTCTAAATTTTCTACAATAAGCACACTTAACTTCTGGAATAAGAAAATAATTTATTTTTAAAGTATATGCAAGGCTTTCTTCTGAATCTTCATTTACCTATTGAAAGTAGCAGGGGAAAAAAAAAAAAGCAAAATAAAGTTAAAATAAAACAAACAATTTTAACCTCAGGGCTGATGCCTATACCTAAGATGAAAAAAACTGAATCCTGAAATTTGGCTTGGTCCAACGTCCTTAGATCAAGTATGTGGTGAAGAAGAGAGGGGGAAGTGAGTGGGGTGAGAATGTAGGGAGGATGCAGGGAAGGAGGTATGAGCAGAGAGAAGAGGCCTCAGGTGTACTGTTTCGCCTTTCTCAAAGCTCACAAATAATGGAAACATGGCTTTGGAAAAAACAGTCTGGATTTGCAAATGAAATATAATTGAAATTAGACATCTGAACTTTGAGGATCACTGTGGTGCATACTAACAAGCTTGGTTTCTTGACCTGGTATGATAATTCAGAAATAAGTACACAAGTGGTTGGATGGTATGTGCATCACTAACTGTCCATTTAAACAGGCAATATTCAGGTCACCCTTGCCACCCAGGCAGCTTCTGCTTTAAAGAGGGCTTTTGAGAGGAGGCTGACTTCTCCCTACTGAACATCTCTTCATCTGTAAAATCAACAAATGCAATGGGACCTGTACTGAAATTTGTACTCAGAGGCCAGACTTTTAACATGCTGTCAGGATTGAATGGAATGTATAAACCACATCATCACAGAATTGCATTCATGAATGATCTGGCAGATGGACTAAAAGCAAAATCTTAATGTATTCTCAAGAGAATGAGAGCAAAACATTGGGAACTGGCTTTTGGTGTTTTCCCCTTTGTTAAAAGAGATAATATGATATTCTCTTTTATGGGGATACTTACAACTCAAGGATTTGCACTCCCGGACAGTATTAGGAAATACTTATGTTTATAAATCCTGTACCTTGAGTGGCTTGTTGGGCTACATCTCAGTCTGAGTCACACAACCATCAGCTGACCTCAGAGACTTCTTTTAAAATTCTAACTCTGGAATATCTAAGAAGACTCTTAAACTAATCTCTGTTTAAGAAAGGTCAAATTCCAGAATAGCAGGATTCAAACTACAGTCTTTTATTGTACTTTTGATTTAGTGATTATGGCTAAAAATGAATGAACAGTTTCACCCAATAATAAATCAAAGGGCGAATTCTAACTGTGGGTCCCTCTCGATGTATGACATACCCCTCAAATTGAGTCATCTTCAAGCTTATGAGGAGTGCGATGACTTGCTAACTCTTGTCCTATCTTCTTTTGTATTTTCTACATCAGGGACTGGTACTTCATTCACTTTGCTGTATTCTGAGAGCAAGAACTGAAATCACCCTTATCTCTCTTCAACTACTCCCCTATAACAACTATACCCAAATAGCAGAATTTTTACTGACTTATTTTTAAGCGTGGGTCACCTTGGTATAACAAAATTTTAAGATGTATAATATTGTCAGCTAATGTTTTTGAGGGCTCGTGGAGTGCCAGGGACTATTATAAAAATTTTACATGTATTAGCTAATTTAATCTTTACAACAATCTGATCAGGTCATACAGTTATGGATTGTATTATACCCCCTTCAAATAAGATGTATTGAAATCTTAACCGCCCCCAATACCATAAATGTGACCTTATTTGGAGATAGCATCTTTACAGAGATTATCAAGTTAAAATGAGGTCATTAGGGTGGGCCCTAATCCAATGTGACTGGTGTCCTTATAAAAAGGGGACATTTGGACAGAGACAGACATACCCACGGAGAAGACAATGTGAAAAGACCCAGGTAGAAGACAGCCATCTACAAGCCAAAGAGAGATGCTTGGAACAGAGCCTTCCCTCGCAGGCTTCAGAGGAAACCAATTCTGCTGACACCTTGATTTTGGACTTTTCTAGCCTCTAGAATGGTTAGACAATAAACTTCTGTTTTTTAAGCCATGCAGTTTGTGGCACTTTGTTAGGGCAGCTCTAGCAAGTGAATACACCAGCACTATTATTATTGCTTTCATTTTATGGTTAAGGAAACTGAGGCGCAAGAGAGGTTAGGTAACTTGTCCAAATTTGTACAGCTGGTAAGTGGAATAGGAGCCCAGGCAGTCCGGCTCCAAAGTCTGCTCTTCTAAATAACTAAGATATTCAAGCTTTCTGAATCCAGTCGTTGCAGACAGTGCTCTTGTCACATTGCTCCTTGACAACCTCTTTGCACACAATGCAGGGCACCATTGCGATGAACCATTGATTAAGGTGCACACAAAGTGAAACAAAACAATGGCAAAATAGCATAACAACAACCACAAAACATATATTAAGCCCTTTTATGGAGCTCTTATTATGAGTCAGGTGTCAGGTTCTAGGAACCTATTACATGGAGAGGAAAACATCCTAGTCTCTTTGGGAGTTCACACCTTGGAAGGGAAATATGTTCCTTCAGCAGGGTGAGAGAGCCCCTTGGGAGTGCACAGGGGAGAGGTAAGTGAATTTTTGCCTGGAGAGAGTGGCAAAAACCTTTATGGAAAAGACTCCAAAAAGGAGATAACCTTTGAGTTGAACCTTGATAAATGGGAAGAATTTGGGCAGGTGACTAAATAGAAAAATGTTTAGAAACAGTTATGTGATGGTGAATGTAATTGGACATGTAGGCATTATCAGATCTAATTTTAAGAATATACGAATGAAAGAGAAACACTGGAGATCCAGGCAATGCTTGGCAAAATTACTTGTATCCAATGAGAAAATAGCTGCAGGTACTAAATATTTTCCTGCTTTTCTCATTTATACAAAGAAGGACATTGGCTTAAAGTCTAGTAAGTCTGCATAACCAACTAGGAGGAAAGTCTTGGCAACCTTATTAGGGATCTCAGGGGTGGTTGAATCTGTACCTCAGGAACCTGAGATCTGGTAGTCCCTGGGATAGACCAGGATCTTAGTCATAGTTGACCTTCACAGTATTGGACAACACCAATCAGCAGCAGCTTCCTTACACGATTCAGGATTTCTATCTTCTCTTTTAAAAAGATCCAGGGATCTGGCAGTACTAGGCCTGCCTTCCTACAGGGACTGCCTTTGTGTATTGGGGGATGCTGTCCTGTGCCTTTGTATATTAGGTTAACATAGACCCGAGAATGTCTATGAGACATGCAAGAATCAACTTCGGAAAACTTTGTTTCTTAGTCCCATGTCAAAAATCTATGTATCGGTGTAATTTAGGCAGCTCTTCCCCAAGTGGTGACCGAGGGATCCAGCTTCTTCTCTCCTATGACTCTGCCATATCCATTCTGTGGCTCCCAAGATTTCCCAGGCATCTTCTCCACATCAGTTTGGGGAAAAAAAGAGTGTATGATTGAACAGGAACATTTTCATGGGCCAGGCCCGGATGTAGCATTCATTCCTTCTGTCCACAGTATACAGACCAGAGTTCAGTAACCTGGCCCCAACTAATTGCAAGGAAAGCTGAGAAATACAGTCTAGCAGGAAGAAAAGGAAATAGTTTGGTAACCACATAGTGACCATAGGTGTGTTCTCCAGTTCACCATAGTTCCCACCTAGCTTTCTTCACTGATTTGTTATCTACCTAATGTCTGTAGGCATTGGAGTTTGCAGTCTCTGATTTAGGTATTGGGAGTTGTAGTGGAAACTACCGAAATTTGGAATTGGATAGGCCTATGTTTGAAAATTTGTTAGCCACAGTATTGCTTAAGATAATGGTGCTTGAAAAAGGCAGCAAAACACAGTAGCTTAAATGAGATAGAAGTTTATTCCTCTCTCACTTACAAGTCCAATTTGGTAGCTGATCCCAGGATGCAGGGCAGCTTTAATCCATGATGCCATTAAGGATCCCAGGTTCCTTCCATCTTGTTGCTCTGCCATTTCCTGAGTTGTTACCCTGGTCCATGTGGTAGAAGATGGTTCACCAGTGGGAAGAAGGAAAAAGGAACTGAAGGGCATGTCTTGGAAATTAATCAATCCCTCCCATCCACATACATCGCACTAAACCAAAATATAGTCATTTGGCTCACAAGCTTCAAGAAAGCCTGGAAAGTGTGACCTTCTGCTGGCCAGCGATGTGCCCAGCTATAACTTGGGACATTAAGTTATTAAGAGAAGAATAGGGATGTCAGCTATCGGTAGGCCACAGTCACCTTCTATTTGTGTGGCTTTGGAAAAATACTTAATCTCTCTGTTCCCCTTTAATTTGTTTCTTAATCTGCAAGAAGGTGGTAATAGGACATTTCTGTATGAGTTAGGAATGTGTTTGGCTACAATTAACAGAAAACCTACCCAACAGCCGATAAAACAAATAGAACTTTAGTTTTCTTATGTAACAGAAGATCTGAAGGTAGTTTTTTGTTTTTGTTTGTTTGTTTGTTTGTTTTGAAGGTAGGTTTTTGTTTAGTAAGTTGATGTTTGGGAAATATTTCTGATTTTTTTTTTTTTTGCCTTTCTTTCGTGGTTCCAAGACAGTTGCTTAAAGGCAGGAAGAAGGGGAAAGAGGACAGCACAACTTGCATCTTTCACCTTGATCAAGAAAAACAAAAATCTTCCCAAACTTCTATGCATTCAGTGAGTGATAAATACAAAAGATCCCCAAAAAGTTACTTATCACTCTGAACTTCAGTTTCCTCATCTATTTATATGGGATGCTAATACTGCCTCATGGGAATGTTGTGAGACTCAATGAAATAATATTGTTAATATGTCTAGAACGCTGTCTGACATATGACAGGCGCTCAACCAAGGAAAGGAATTATTGTCTGAGGAAGTAGAAAGCGTTGGCTTTGACAGTTCTGTGTTTGAATCCTGACTCTGATTCATGTGACTTTAAGTTGTTTACCCTCTTTGAATCTGTTTCCTCTTCTTGAAAAATGGGGATAATAATACCTTCTTTACAGGGTTGTTGTGAAGATTAAGTGAAATTATAGATACTAAGCACTTGGCTTAGAGGAGCCAGTCTTTCAGAGTTTAAGCAGGAGCCATCCTGAATTGACCTGGGTGAGTAGGAGACAACTGGAGGTGCTGGGTGTGTGTTGCTGAGCTAGCTTCTCCCGGCACACGCACCATGGGTTGGGGCCAAGTAACCACGAAGAGGAGAGCAAAATCAGCAATAGGGAGGCATCATGGGAAACCCAACGTGGGTCAGGTCGGCAGAGGAAGCGTATGTCTAGCTTCTGGTCTGCCTGAGACAGAGATAGCTCTCTAGGTGAGTTTGAGCAGGACTCTGGTTCCCTGCCTAGGTAGGAGGCTGGACCTTTCTCAACAGACACCAGTTGTAAGCTCTGATGGCCTGGAGGTGACTGGCAAACATTGAACAGGGTCTTATAAGCAAAGGTCTCAGGGCAGGGGTCTGGAGGAAGCCTTTTTTAGCAGGGTGGCCCAGCCACTGTGTTGGGGCAGAGGGATGTCCAAGTAGATGTGTCTGAGGTCAGCCTCAGGGATTAAAAGGAGGCTGGAGGTCACGACTGCTGTAAAGGCTTCATTTCCTGGGGGCAAATTTGGCCAATTAAAGGAAGAGGGCCTTCCTGCCCCATAACTCCTGAGGTGGGGTGGGAGGCTTGTTAGGGGAAAGAGATACTGAGGGAGCAAGATTAAACATAGTTTAGTGTTTACCCCAAACAATCTGCTTCCCTTCTCTTCCCTTCCATCCCCCTCTCCCTCTCTTCCTTTTTTCCAACACTTTTATTGATACAGGATTTATGTACCATAAAATTCACCCATTAAAATGTACAATTCAGCAGTTTTTAGTATATTCAGAGTTGAGCAATCATTAGCACTAATTCCAGAAAGTTTTCATCACTCAAAAAAGAGAACATGTGCCTGTCAGTAAGTCAATCCCTATTCTCCACCTGCCTCCCATCCTGCCAGCACCCTCGTGACTATTAATCTACTTTCTGTGTCTATGGATTTGCCTATTCTGGATATTTCATAGAAATGGAATCATACAGTATGTAGTCTTGTATGACTGGCTTCTTTCACTCAGCATAATGGTTTCAAGGTTCATCCATGTTGTAGCATGTATCAACATTTCATTCCTTTTTGTGGTTGAATGACTTCCTGCTCTATAAATATACCATATTTTATCTGTCCATCTGGCAGTTGATAGACAGTTAAGCTCTTTCCGCTCTTTTTTGGCTATTATGAATAATACTGCTGTGAACATCCATGTATAAGTGTTTGTGTGGACATATTTTCATTTCTCTTGGGAATATACCTAGGAATAGAAATGCTGGGTTATATGGTATCTCTATGTTTAAGCTTCTGAGGAACTGCCAGACTGTTTTCCACGATGGCTGCACCATTTTACATTTCCACCACTTTATGTGAGAATTCCCATTTCTCCACATCCCCGCCCAAAACTTACTGTCTGTCTTTTTTATTTAGTGGTTATGAAGTGGTACCTCCTTACTGGCTTTGATTTGCATTTCTTTGATGACTAATGATGAAGAGCATCCCTACCTTTTCTTAAGAGCAAGCTGAGTGGCTCCTTCTTGTAGGAAACAGCATGGAGATCAAGCAGCTATTGAGGGAGGGGAGGGGAAGAGCCCTACTGCATCCCAGAATGGCTTCTGAGAAGAGATGGAGTTTGTGCTCAGTTATTCAGAGAAGGACTAGGAAGAATTGGAAAGGGGGTGTTCTGAACCCGCTGACAATTTGCTTCTGGTTTCCCAACTTGGGTTATACAAATTGTTGTTGTCTCTCCCAGGGTTGCAGGATGGAAGCTCCTACTCTAAGCGGAAAGTTGCTTTAAAAGGCAGGGTGGTTAATATGGTCAAATATTCAATAGTGTGCAGGCTGTTCCATTTAACTTTGCTGGAAACAGGGTTTATGAACAAGGTCAAGAATTCATCAGGTGCCCTAGCAAGCCTTAGGCAAGAAGGACTTACTGTTTAGAGCTCCGGTTCCCAGCCTCTTGCTGAGTTCTCCTTTTCTGTGAGCGCAGACTGGTGATTAAAGACCCCAGATGGCTGGAATTAAGTTAGCAAAATGTTTCATGGCCATCTCTGTGGAACTAGATGGAACTGGCCCCTCTTCTTCCAGTACTTAAGCACCAAAGCCATCAAGGGGCTGCCTCGTTCCCTGCCCTTACCCCCGACCCACGACTCCCACAGAGGAGAAAATGAACTATTTCACTACTGTGTTCTGTTTTTTTAAAAGCACTAAATTCACCGCTGCCTCCTCTCCCATAATTCCCACTTTTCCTTCTCTCCAGCCATAAAATGAGGTAGTAGATTTGAGATCTTCTGAAATCCTGGTTTAAGTGCTCTTCACAAGGAATTCTCTTTGGGCTAGTTCAGGGAACTAGGGAGGAAAAAAACAAACAAACAAACAAACAAACAAACAAAAAAACCTCCCCGTATGCCTGGGAAGAATAGGGAAAGATGAGAATGTCTCCTTCCACTCTGGCAGGGAGAACTCTCCAGGAAGAAGCAATAACCCACGGCTCTGCTGGCTGTTCTTTGAAGTGGGAGAACCTGGTATTTTCTGAAAAACCACCACCATTTCAAATAGCATTCTAATAGCCCTCTGATGGGGAAGTTGGGGCAGGGGGCTGGGGGGCCTGTAGGAGGTTAGGAGCTGGCCTGCAGAGGGAACAGCCAGTTGTCTGAAAGATCTGCTCCTTCGAAATGCCTGGAATTTTTTTCTTCAAAGAACTGCTAAGTGAAATCTGGCTTTCAGGTATGAAAACTTCACCACATTTTCAGCAGCTTTCCCAGCTTGTGTGGAGACCACGCATGTACTTATAAAAATAATAATCTGTAATATCTGTCACATTCTGTGTCTGTTCCGGGTAAATTCCCAGCCATGAAAGGTATGAGTCATGCTCTGTGGAGAAGGGAGTTGGCTGAATCTCTCACTTTGTTGGTCAAAGATGAGGAATAAAGGTGCAAGGGATTATTTTAAAAGTCAGGAAAGGAAGTGGACACGTATATATGTTGCAACTTGGGATCCAGGGATTTCCCGATGTGCTCTTGTATGACCTGGGAGGAAAATAAAAGAGGACAAGGAAAAGAACTTTCCTCTGGAGTTGTTCTTGGGTGGGTGGGAGGTGGGGTGGGGAGGAAGGACCAATGGTATCAGGAGAACATATCTTGTTCTAATGACTAGTATTCTGATGGTGAAATGAATGGTTCAATCCCTAAAATAGCTCCCAAGCTGTACATTTTCCTAGAACCAAAAAGTTATTTTCAATCTAAGATTTTTAAAAAAAATCTCTTTTTTTTTTCCAAATGTGTACCCCAAACACCAACAGTTGACTATTAACTTCTCTTGTTTGGGTGAAGGGATGGAAAAGGACAGGATGGAAAAGGGGCAGTGGAGAAGCTGCAACCAATTTGTAATATAGGTGTGGTCCAGGAATCCAGAAATCAAAGATGTTCCTGGTCATTACCCTGTTATAATTAATCCTTTTGAATTCTTAGAAACATTAAGATAATTTACATAAAAAATTTTCTTCATCTAACTCACCTTGTTAATGTACTTGCTGGAGGGAATCCATAGTCTCACTGGAAGTTAATGAGTTCTTAGACTGAAAATTGGAGTGTGTGTAACATATTTGTAGAATTTAGCAGGACTATGTGGGAGGTTAGAATGCTGTAACTATACTGATTATCTAAAAATAAAACTATTTACATGCCAAAATTGATATAAAAGCATTCCTCTGCATGAATAAGAAAATAAACAGTATTCTGAAAGAGGCTGTATAGTTAATTGGTAAAGAATTGTTTCACTGAGAAAGACATAAATGGATATGTAATATCTTCCATTGAAATCCAAGCCATTTTTGTTTTGCAAATGAGATTCAGAAAATTAAACAAATTTACATAATTGCCAATGCATATACTTAAAAATCATAAAAAGATATGTTAAGTTGCTCATATATGTCCATTATAAATACAGTCAGTGACCATAGTTTTAAAACCAAAAGCAGGACACATAGTCTGCCAAACAGTATTATACAATCATTCATTTTGCATGCATCACTTGAGTGCCTACTGTGTGCCAGGTACTGTACTAGTTTCTGGGTCTATAATGATGAGCTAGAGAGTCATAGAGGGTGATCATAGAGCAGAACATTTAAAATTGAAACTGCCTCAGAAAATACAGATGACTGATTGCTGTAATTGTACATCGTGACTCATTGGATATTACAAATTTTGCTGTGTCCTTTGATTGAATTTAATGAGTAACTTTTCCAATGTGACAAAATGTCAGTATTTATACATAGGTTTCCACACGTGGTTTATGGGCTTTCGTTAATGTTAAGTCCCTGAAGCCTGCAATTTAGAAATGGCTTACATTCCAGAACTTTGTTTACTAAGTCACTTGTTCAGTGGTTGGTTTCCAAAGCCAATCAACAAAAACCTATTTAATCTAAAAAAGTAGCTGAAACAAGGCACCGGCCGTATAATTAAAACTAACCACTAGGTTTAACACTGTGTCTAAGGTTGAGGGCATGCAAAGTTCACTTTGTGATTCCAGAAGCACGTTTGTCCTAGAAGCAGCATGCAGATGGAGTGGGTACTTTCCCCTAATTCCGAGATAATCAAGGCAGCTATCACCTAAACAGGGGCAGGGCCAGGTTTGTGGTGGCCTGCAGCTTATAACATGTGGGGGCCTTCTCTAAGAAAAAGATACACTGATATGAATACCAATTAAACATGGGACCTTGGAAGAGAGCTGTGTGAAGACCCCTGGAGTTTAAGCTTCATTGGCATCTCAGTAAATCTGCTCCTACGCCTGTGATGGGTAGGATAATGGTAACAAGTAATGGGTGGGAGATTGGGCAGAGGCGGTGAAGATGAGTGGGGAGCAGTTAAAGGACTAACAGGGATAGACACCAGGACCTTCATAAGGTCAATGCACGAAGATGGGACATTGGGGTTGCTTGTTCCCATGTCAGGGATAGTGTGGCTAGTCAGGGCTAAGGGTACCTTGTTGGAGAGGCAGGCCTTTAGGGTGGCAAGAGGGGGCCGTATGTGGGACATTACCAGGGTCAGTGAAAGGATAGGTGGCATTGGCCCAAAGGCTAAAAGATGAGAGATGAGGATGGGGACAGATTCTACAGCTGAAGTGGGATGGAGTTCAGGAAGTCAGCTTCACTCCATATTGATGTGTTTAGAAGGTAGAAGGACTGGGTCAGCATGAAAGAAGGGGTTTTTGAGGGAAGAACGGAAATACATTCTCACCTGCAGCAGGTGGAGGAAAGAAGTGACAGGGTGCAGGGGTGGTGAGGAAGGGCGGGGTCCCACCGCGTCCAGAAGGGCAGTGATGTGAGACCCATGCGTAAGTCAGAAGCCTTGCGTCAGGCACTGCCTGTCATCATGAAGAATGATAAAGCTCACCCCAGGCCAGAATGTAATTTGGATAAATTATGAATTGAGAAAACCCAATCATTTCAGTTGAGTTATAGCTATTTGTTAGCAAACTCTCATGAACTTATAAATCAGTAGTCGTTAGGCTTAGGTTAGACTTTAGTGAGTACCCTGAGGTGACAAGAGAGACGCAGAGGATCTTTAAATAAAGGCCACTGGCTTGGTCAAGAATAATTCCTTCCTGAGGAACAGGGGAAATGGGATTTTGATTTCTTATGCTAGAACTGCTTGAAACAAAGCCAGTTGAGAAATGGAGAGTCTGTATTTGACTCCATATAATCATTCCCCACTAAAATCCCTGTTAGGAAGAAGCTCCGAATCTGAATTTACATAGCTCAGCCAGTGACTGACGGAAAAGTCTGACCAGAGGAGTTTCCACGTTTAATGCCCTATGTTTTGGTTCTGAAAAGAATGCAGAAGCTATTATTCCCAAGTAGGTAGCTACAAATAGTGTCACTGAAAAAGCCATCTACAGCATTGGGCAATGTAAGGAATGGCAGTTGTGAAATATAGGGGTGGAGTGCAAAAAAACTACATGCTCCGTGTGTTTGGAGTTCTGCAATCTGAATCCAAGATCATATACTCTACAAAAGAGTCCTGAGGGCAAGGGACTGCAAAGCAAGAAAATAGAAAATGTGTACTAGTGAAGTGTATCAGTCAGGCTCTTTGACCAGAAAAACAGAAGCCATTCCAGGTTTATCCAACAGAGGAAATTTAATATAGAGAATTGGAATCATAGGCAATGGAAGCACTGAGAAGGCAAACATGGCACACAGAGAGGAATTCCAGAGGTTAGCAACAAGAGGAAGCTGCTCGCGTCTTAACACTGGAGAGACAATCGGAGGAAGTGGCATTATCAGAGTCCAGGAACCAGGGTCATTCAGTGGGAACCAGAACCATAGTAGAGGCTTCCCCACTGGAGCTGAGACCATGTAACTGGTGCTGGAAATAACTCAGGGAATAGAGAAAAATACCCTGATTGGTTTCTTTCTTCCTTTCATTCTTTACTCTAGTGCTGTTGCCTTCCATTGGTTGAAAGTAGGTGGAAACCAGAGATCAAAGAAGCCTGACCAGTGTAGTCTCCTACAACCAAAACAGAGTACTGGATTCATAGGAGAGCAAACTGGATGTGGACTGCACGTTGCAAAACATTTAAATTTTGTATAATACAGAACATTACCAAACTACCTTGGAATTCGTAACTCTCATATTATCAGCCATGTATGATTTCCAGAAAGTGACTAGAAAATGTTACCATATCCCCAATGAAATGCCTGAACTTAACTTTCACTCTTTTTAATATAAAAATTATTTTTGAAAATGAAATACAAGGGTATAAAACAAAAATTCAAAAGTTACGTTAAGTATAGGAGGTGAAAAGCCTCAGCCACGCCTCACTGCCCCTGGCCACTTGATTCTCTCTCTCTCTCTTTTTAAACCCCATACATCCTTTTTATTGTTAAGTCATAAAGAGGTATCAAAATTAAAAGCAAAAATTACAGGGTATAACTTAACATAACTACTAGGCAACCTCCCTGACCAGTTATTTTGTGTACGCTTTCATGTACGTATACATCTATGTCTACATTTATATGTGTGTCTACCTATGTGTACATCTATATGCATATCCATATGTTAATCTATAGCCATCATTTTTCTATATGTGGAAGATAAATATGACCCCTATGCAAATGGCAGCATACTATAGGCACTGCTCTGCTGACCTACACTTTAGCACCAATGGGCACTTACTAATTGAATACCAAAGATATCTTTTCTCTTTGGAAATAAAATGGGTGTGCCCATTGGGTCAGATGTGTACCCAGATGATGAAGAGCTATAAATCATAAGGCTTGCAGACATCCAATGTTCAACTAGTCATACAAAGAATTCTCCAAGGCAGTAATTCAGCAGACGTTTTGTCAGGTCTGTCAGAATGATTCAAGGCTATGGAATGACTCATTGGGGCTTGAGTTAAATAATCTTAGCTTAATAATATCACTTGGAGCAAAGGTAAGTCGAAGATTTAAATCCTGGTAGCTCAGTATTTCATCTGGACACTGACAGAGTAATTCTCTGTCTAGCAACAGTGTCAGGGTCAAAAAGAAAAATCCCCAGGTGTCTCATATTGTACACCAAGATAATGTCCACATGGTTAAAGAATTTGCATATATGTATATGTTTATGTACATGTATATATACACACACAAGTACATATATTCACACATATTACATATGTACACTGGAAGGAAATACATTTGAAAATTTCTCACATCTCTAGGGCAGGGTTAACTTATAAGCTTAGAAATGATAGAAGAAATTACAAAGATAAAAAATTGAATTAATTATAAGAACTTTAATATGTTCTGTACATAAAAACACAAGAACACAAAAAATAATACACTGGGAAAATACTTTAAACAGATATGGCAGATAAAAGGATGATACCTTAACTATATAACATATGCATGTGAGGTCAGATAATGTGGTGAGACCAAGAGCCTTAGCCCTGATGTGGGTCTTCCCATGATGGGAACCACTTAGGCCTTAGTTTCTTTATCTGTAAAATGGTGGCAACAGTTATCGGGGCTTTGTGAGGTTGCATTGTGAGATGTCTTTATAGTATTTAGCACAGTGCCAATTGATAAACAGTAGGATTTGCTATTATTGTTACTACTAATAAAAGAAGTTAGATAAATAAATGGAGGAAAGACTGGAACAATCAATTCACCAGCGGCAATGAATAAACTAACACAAGGGAAATGTTCAAATTTATAATTTATTCCAAAAATACATTGTTCAACTTTTGCCAAAATAGTTTAAAAAATTAACACCCAATACTAATGAGGACAGAGTGAAACCAAAACACTTTTTTTTTGTGGCAATAATATTAGAACTATCCTTTGGAAAATAAAATTGGCAATGTATATTATGAGCCAAAAAATGTTTAAATTCTTGTTTAACGTGATAATTTTGCTACTTAGAATTTTTCTCAAAGATGTGATCCAAAGAGATAATATATTATAAACTTACTCGTTTCTGTAATAAGTTATTTATGAATAAAGTCCAAAGCAGCCAATATGTGTAATTACCTTCTGGTACAATGATTAAATGTAAATGCATCAATACCACGATACCAGATGATAGATATTTGCATCAGAATGGAAACTCATATACTATGGTTATCTAGTTTATACTAAAAATATAATATTTAAAATTAAATGATTATGTATCAACATTCTTACTAATTTTCCATCTTGTATGTTTTCCACATATTTAGGCCCATATTAAAAGCCTAGAAAACAATATGCAGAAGTAAAAATAGTTGTCTTTGGGTGATCCAGTTGTGAGTGATCATTTTTCTTTCTCTCTTTTTCAGTCCTTTAGCATTTCTTTAAAGTGGCTTTTTAATTACAAAAGCAATGCATGCTTATTGTTTAAAAAAAACAGGTCAACATTGCACAGGTATCTAAAGAAGAAGTAAATGTGCTCCAATCGTCCCTGCCTCTGATTTTCTCCTCTCCCGTCTCTGTTTTCTCCCATCAAACCTCACTTCTTTCTTCAGAGATGACCATTTAGGAATATATCCTCCTGGATTCTTCTTTTACACACACGTATGCATTTGCAAGAGGACCACACACATCTTTTCTTATGTTAGTGGGATTCCTACTATTCCCTAACTGGCTGTTTCAGCTTCATCTCTCTCTCTCTCTCTCTATCTCTGTGTGTGTATATTATCTAATGCTTTGTCAGTTCAAATAGAATTGTCTTACTATTTTTAATGAATACATTGTATTCCATAATATGGGCATACACCAGTTTGTTTAAGCAACTCGCTAGTAATGATTTTTTTGGTGTAGTTTCCAATTTTTTTGCCGTTGGAGACATTGCTGCAATCTTGTACTCTTCCTAGGTATCCGCAAGTGTTTCTATAGGATAGATTCCTAGAACAAAATTGCTGGGTCAAAGATTCAACATCCTTTGAATTTGCATATTTAAATTTCTGCTAGTTACTCCGTATTGTGGAAAGAATTTATCAACTTATATTTCCAAGAGATTTTTTGTTTAAAGAAAGTAGAAACAGAAGTCCCATGAAACCAATATAAGACACAATTGTATGTGCCTACATCCAAGTGATCTTCACCCTAGAAGTAGGTCGTTTAATTTTGGTTTTACTCTTTCAGAGATCCTCATGTGTTTGGCTCACTCATGATTCTACCATCTCCCATGCCCCATTGTTTTAAAAAGAATATTTGTGACTATCATCCGTTCAGAATGCCCATTTCTGGGCTAGGTCCTAGAAATGGAAATGAATTGGCTGGAGCATGTTCAAGATTGATAGCTTTGTAAATTAAGCTAATTTCTACACCCTGTTTCGGGGCGTGGTTGTGCCGTTGCGTTGGCACTGACATCTAGTCTGTGCTCCACTCACCAAAGAACCTGTGCCCTGGGTGCAGGTAGGGGAGGGCAGAGTTCACCCAGAGGAAATAGCTCCTTTTCAAGTTCAAAGTGCCTTGGAGTTTCAGCTGCCCTCATCATTCTTAGTTAAAAATTTCTTTATTTTACTGATTCTTTAGCCTTTATTTAACTGATTTTATGGATAGAGCTCATCCTATTAAAAGGATAATAATTTTATATTAACAATTAGCCCTAGAATTTAAAATATAAGTACCGTTCAAGCATAGTTGAGAATTTGGCTGAGGTGAGAAAACGTTCTGGTGAGCTAAGGACCCCAATGAGCATTCAAACCATTAGATAAAGAACTATAATTGAAAATACAGACAGTCTGATTATTTCCATATCATTGATAGACTTTGGACAATTAGAAAAATTAACTCCGACAGATATACTTGCAAGTAATGAAATAAGATGGAGCTAAGATACACTGAGCATATAAATGCTATAGCTGTTGAGTATGGTTCCAATGTTAAATCTTTTTATTTTTTCTCAAGTCCTAATTGAGATATTTTCCAGCAGATATAATTGTTGCCATACAATGGATGTTAAACAATATATGTCACCTCATCTGTAATTAGGCACAAGTAATAAGAATTTCAGTGGTTAGCTGTCTGATAAGTTGTGGATGGTCTTCTAATTTAGGAAGCCATCTACATTACTCTTCACATTGTTTAAACTGGAACATACACAGTGTGTTTGCAAAAGCAGTCAGTAGTGAACAATTAAATGAAAACATGGAGCATAGAGATGAAGAAATGGTGTACACAGATTGGGTAAGGATCTCACAAAAGTCTTAGCATGAGTTAATCTCATGGGCCCAAATAGCTTCAAAAGAGATTAGGTTAGACCTGTAGAAAGGGAGGAGGAAAGGAAGGAAGGGAAGAAGGAAGGGAGTGAGGGGAGGAATAAGAGAGGGGTAAGGGTTGAGCAAAGGCAGGAGCAAAGAAGAAAGAAGGAAGAGGTAAGGACAGACTTACTGAGAGAAGGAAGGGGTTACCTGGAGTTTCCAGGCTAAGGACATCATCTTTTGGCGATATCTTTATGGAGGCACAGTAAGAGCAGCATATCTGGGGGTGATTCCCTGGTTAACTGAGGGTAGTCTACATGTTTTTATCTAGGAAAATATAAACCTGAGGTTAAACCCCAGATCACGATAAGATGCCCATCACTTAGCAATATACAAGACAAGGAGCTCAGTTGCAATGACAGTAAAAATAGTTAACATTCATGAGGTCTTTATGGTGAACCGGAAACTGTACTAAGTGCTTGTACACGTTGGGTAATGCAGTCTGGACAATATGCCCTTTGAAGTAGATGTGGACTTGTATTTATTATCCTTATTATACAGTTGCAGAATCTGAAAAACAGAGAAGTCAAGGAACTCGCCCACGGTCAACTAGCTAGGCAATGGCAGTCACGGAGACATTTTGACTCCCATGCAGATTTATTATACGGTATCCCCATCCCAAGGACATTCTAACCTTTAATATACTCAAGGAGCAAGCTGGACCCATTCACCTACTACGGCTTCCCTTCTCCATGAACATAAACTACATGTGACATCACCTTGGAAGGATAGCTTTGAGCTGTACCGCTTCTGTGCATGTGGCAGCCTGCTTAGCATTCTGCAGCCTCCGAGACCCTTTGCCGGAACATCAAAGCAGATTTCGCGCTCCTGGGAAAGAACCATCCTCCCTCAATCACAGAGGTCAGTGGAAACACTGTGAGTCTATAATCCATGACACACAGTGAGGGAGGAAATGACTTTATCTGTGGGGCTGAGGCCCAGTGATAAGGAGCAGTATAAACGGGGTTTTTTTCTTTCTTCATGGTTGGCAGGAGACCAATCGAGCTGCCATCAGCTCCTCCCATGGTGAGAGACTTAAAAAAAAAAAAAGCTATCTCAGCCAGCAGGTAGAGTATGGGAAGTGACCGACCTGCACAGCCTTCTGCCAGGTACGTTATACACGGACTGCCTCTAGCAGTCCCTTTTGCGGGAGCTGTGTGTTTCCCTTTCTCTTAATATTTTCTTAATATTCTCGGATGGACAGTAAACTGTTAATGTGGTACAATGCCCGCTCCACGGAGAAGGGCTTAATTCTGAATGGTCTCCCCTCCTCCTTTAGGCTAGGATGCCTGTGGGTCAACATTTGAGATACACTTAGACTGGATGCAGCTGAACAAGGGAGTACCTTGCTACGAGCTAGTGATCTGGAAAATGTTCACGACGCCTTGTTAAGTGAAAACAGCAGCTTATAAAACAGCAATACACTTGAAATATGCACAGAAAAGCCTGAAAGAGTAGATACCACAAAGTTTACAGTGGGTACCTCTGGAAGGTGGGAATACGAGTGATTTCTTTCTCATTTTATTTTTTATTCAAGCATTATTTATTGAGTGGTTAGCATGATCGAGGCATAATAAATTCTCAAGAATTTTCTTTTATGTTTTAAGACACACATGATCTATGAATATCTGTTTCTTTTGTAATAAGAAGTAAGCTATTTTTTCAAAGTCTACCTCGTACCTATTAAGAAAAGTTTTACCTTCTTCGAAGAAAATCCAATGCACAAAAATCCCCAACTTACATACAAATAAACTAGGAAATGACCATTCATTTTACAAATGAGATCACCACATGGTTCTTTTAAATAGAATGCTCTCTAGCACTCAATATTCGATTCAGTTTGCAAGAACTTGCCTCACTAATGAGGGAAATGTAAATTCAAACTTTGTATATTGGGTTGAAATTAACAGGCCTTTTGGTTTAGCTTTTTAATCCAAGTTAGAACCAATAAAAGTGAAAAGTAAACTAAGCTGATGAAACGTTCTTGTCGGTGGACCACAGAGACACAGATTCTGTGCACGTAGCAGAGGCGCCCTCCTGCCTCCCAGCATCTCTAACAGGCTCGGCAGGCTGGACTGGCTGCAGGGCCCTCTGCTGCTCCTGCCCCACCTCCCAACCATTCCCCCTGCTCCTATAAGCCTGGTTCCTTCCTTTCATTTTTATTGCCTACATTGGAGGCCAGTGGGCTGATGGCATGGCCTAACGCTGGTGCACAAAGAATAGAATAAAATGACCTCACCATTATCAAAGTTAACCATAGGATCTGAGCATCAATCGGAATGGGTTTTCTGTGGTCCAAGAAGCCACAGGAGGCCTTGGGGAGAAGGAAGTGTGTGTGTTGGGTGCTGAGACCCCGTACTCTACTCCTAAGGGGATGGAAACAGTAAAGCGTTGAGGGGTAGAAACAAGGGTCCCCTTGTAACCAAGAGCAGTAGGGAGGAGAGGCAGACCAGGACCAGTGTGCCCTGGAGAGTGCCTTGGGGGTGCCTGTTAGACGTCATTTCTCTCCGGGTCTTATCGTGTGGCAGGCACCAGGCTAGCGTGGCAGATACCACTGCTGTGCCTCTCAAGTGGCTCCCAGGGCAGGGCAAGGTAAAGCTTATACAAGTACACACATCCCATACCTCTGGAGGGAGTAAGCTGAGGGCTGTGTGTGAGAGAGGAGTGTGAACAGAAAGTCTGAATATATGTAGGAGCCTTTTTGTGGGAGGAAAATGTTTCCCAGATTGGATGGCATTCAAAGGGGTCAAGGATTTGACAGGCAGAGGAGGGGAGAGGGATATCAGTGGATGCACCAACCTGAGCAAAAGCACAGAGCTAAGAAAACTTATGTGCTCCGGTCTGGTGAGAGTGAGAACGGAGACACCATCTGTGCCCATGGAAGGGAGATGCCAGCTATACCATTCATAGTTTGTGTTTTGTTTGGTTTTGCCAAACTACAGAAAAAGATATATGTCTCATGAGCATCTTTTTTGTTCTTTACTTTTTTAAGTGTTTTTTTTTTTAGTATATTTCCTAAGTTGTGCAACTATCACCACTATCTAATTGCAGAATACTTTCAACACCCCAAAAAGAAACCCCTTACCTGCTGGCAGTCTCTCCTCTCTCTCTAACCACTGGCAATTACTAATCTACTTTCTGTCTCTATGAATTTGTCTATTCTGGACATTTTATCTAAATGGTAGATTTTATATAACATGTGGCCTTTGGTGTCAGACTTCTTTCACTTTTACAGGTTCATCCATTTTGTAGCATCTATCAGAGCTTCATCCCTGTTTATGGTCAAATAACATCCCACTGTATGGATATACCACATTTTGTTGATCATTCATCTGTGAATGGACATTTGGGTTGTTTTCACCTTTTGGCTATTGTGAATAACACTGCTATGAACATTTGTTTACCTATAGGCATCTGTCTTAGTCAGTTCAGGCTGCTGTTTAGAAAACGATATACTTATAAACAACAGAAATTGATTTCTTATAGTTCTGGAGTCTAGAGGTCCAAGATCAGGGTGTCAGCATGGTTGGGTTCCAGTGAGGACCTCTTCTGGGTTGCAGACTGTCATCTTCTTGTGCCCTCAAGTGGCAAAAAAAGAACTAGAGAGCTTTCTGGGGTCTTTTTATAAGGGCACTAATTCCATTCATGAGGGCTCCAACCCCATGACCAAATCACCTCCCAAAGACCCCACTTTCTAATACCATCACTTCGGGGGTTAGGATTTCAACACATGAATTTGTTTTGTGGGAATCGGGGGAGCAGTGGGGAACAGACTTTCAGTTCATAACAGCATCTTAAATAAATGCATGAGAGTACCCACTTGAACAACTGACGTTCCAAGTATTTTCTTCTCTGTCAAAGAATCTGGAGGTCCTCCTAGGGCTTCCCTCTGGCTCAGCCCTCAAGAATTACATAAACTTTTTGAGGGCCAACTTGTTGGTTTGTTCTTTTTGCAGGCTCTGGAGTGAAATGATTTCTGAGTTCCTACCTGGTAGTTTCTTAACCTAAGATCAGGCGTCTCTTCCTCATTCCACATACAAACAAGGCTCAGGCTGCCACCTGTCTGTGCCAAGCTGGCTTGTTATTTTACAGGCGAGATACCAGTTCTCATGCACCCTGCCCTGCCCTGCATGGCTGTCTTTAAAGAGGCAGGATTTCCACCCTGCTACATCAGAGGAGAAAGAACTCAAAACCTGTGGCATTGTTAAACTGTCATTAATGCACGAGAATGTTACCTACTTATTTTAAGCAGAGAAACATTCAAAGTTATTATTTTTTTTAAAAAAACCTCACTGTATAATACTCAAAACTGTATTTTCGTTCTTTCAGGTACAATTTTGAAATGTATTTAATATGTGAACTTGAGTCTAAGGTAAGTAAATCTTGGCCTGAATCCACAGATCACTTCTTAAAACTATTCTTCTTTCTTCTATGTTTTCTTTCAACCCCCCCTTGTCCCAACCACATCTTTCTTTCCCCTATTCCCTTCTCAATAACTATAGATCCTTCTCTCTAAAAGTTCCCAAATCATAGCCTCCCTTCTTATACTCTCTTTCCAAACCACAGCCCCTGGCCCTTTCTTTCTAGTTACCTCATCCCCCAAACCTTAGACCTCCTTTTCAAAACTTCTCTTTAAACTCATTTCCCAAACACCGTCTCTTTCCCAAAATCCATTTCCCTAAGCTACAGTCCACTCCCTGAAACAAAAGGAACACATGTACTGTCATTCACCAGCAGGGCTGGGACTGATTCTGGGAGAGGGGTATCAGGGTGTTATGACCTGTGGAGGCTGTGGAGAAAGGTGAGGAGGTTGCTATGGACAGAGACGTGAGAACCATGATTTAGTGCCCCCTGGATAAGTCCTGGGCTGTGGGCAGCTCCCTTCACTTGGCTGGGGTTTGATTTTTCTCATCTGGCATGTACTCAACCTCTGGCTCAGAGGAGGCTCTCAGCAATATTATTTATTCGCTTGATTAAGTGGTCGGATGAAGGGCTAGCATGAGGTGACCTCCCACCTCCTTTCAGCTCTTTGTAAAATGCTAATACCCATGTAGTCAAGATGAAGAGGATCAGGGACTTTGGAAGTCTGAATTTCCTGACCAGTTACCTCCATTTCATTCTTCACTTTGCTTGTGCAGATAAAGTCTTTTTTTTGTCAAGGAGAAAAATAATTAGAATTTTACTGGGGAGAGATATAAGACAGTTTCTTTCCTTTAGGACTCCAAACTCCTTGACTGTCTATCTGTCAGTGGGCTACTAATGAAAATAGCTTTGGTTCCATGGGAAATAACTATGAGGACAATGAAATCCAGGGATGTGAACTAGGAGCACAGGATGTCCAGCCAGGATCGTTCTAAATCACTCAAAAGGCACCAATGAAAGGGAAATGCCTTTGTTAATATATGTTTGTTGATTGATTAAACTGGATATACCTCTAATGAAGATATCTTTTAGTTCTAAGCTTATATTCCAGGGACCAAATGTAAATGGACATGCTGGTTTCAATGAACAAGTAACCCCTTCCAAAAGTTCTAAAAAATTTTAAAAGTCAAGATGGATCATAGATAGAAATGTAAAAAGTTAAACTATACTTTTAGAAGAAACCAGAAAAGAAGATTTTATTACCTTGGGTTAGGCAAAGACTTCTGAGATAAAACACCAAAAGCATGATCCACAGAAGAAAAAAATTGATATATTGTTCTTCAAGAAAATGTAAAACTTTGCTCTGTAAAAGACACATTAAAGGTGATATCACTTATGTGTGGAATATACAAAAATAAAACAAGCATTAATATAGCAAAAAGGAAACAGACTCACAGAAGTAGAGAACAAACTAATGCTTACCAGTTGGGAGAGAGGAGGGGGGCAGGGTAGGGGTAGGAGATTAAGAAGTACAAACTATTATGTGTAAAATAAATAAGCTACATAGATATGTTGACAGCATAGGGAATAGATATTTTACAATAACTATCTCAAAAAAGACACACTAAAGAGAATGAAAAGACAAGTTACAGACTGGGACAAAATTTTTAGAAATCACATATCCATCAAAGAACTAGTATTCAGAATATATAAAAAAGCTTTTAAATTTAACAATAAGAAAGCAAACATTGCCAGTAAAATGAGGCAAAAGATTTGAGCCCATACCTCACCAAAAAAAGATATATAGAAAGCAAATGAGTACATGAAAATATGCTCAAAAGTATGTTAGTCATTAGAGAAACATAAATTAAAGCCACAAGATACTGCTACACACTTATTAGAATGGCTAAGAATAAAAACGAAATTGATACTTCCAAGTGCTGACAATGATGTGGACGAACTGGAACTTTCAGACATTGCTGCTAGGAAAGTAAAATGGTATAGCCATACTGGAAAACAATTTGGCAATTTCTTACGAAATAAAAGTACACAAACCATATGACTAAGAGTCCCACTCCTAGGTATTTTTACCCTAGAGAAATGCAACTCAAGTTCACACAAAAACCTATATTCAAATATTTATAGAAACACTATGATTGCCAACAACTGGAAACTACAGTTTCAATGATTTTCAAATACATCCTGCTAAGTGAAAGAAGCCGGAACCAAAACGTTACAAAATATGTAATTCAATTTATATGACATTCTGGAAGAGCCGAAACTATAGTAGACATTTGCAAGAGCCTCAGAGTTGGATGATTCTTCCAAAGGGGAAGAATTAGGGACATAGGGATATTTTTGAGGGTGAGGAAATTGTTCTGTATCCTGACTGTGGTAATAGTTACATGACTTTATGCATTTGTTAAAACTTACAGAACTCTGCACACACACAAAAGAGGGAGTGTTCATTTATTGTAATGCAAACTGAAAAAAAAGTTCTGCAAGTAATAAAGGTGAAAAAAATTATTGTCAGGAACTACATTCAGCTAGTCATGAGGCTTTAATTTTTACCCAAAATAATCCTGTTTTTGGTCTTCAACTAATAGCACAATGAATATAAATGAACATTTGACGTACTATATACTATATTGACATAGCAGCTGAGGTGACCCTTAAAGACATTCCCAAACAAGAGGCAGCTGTATCCCCCTGCCTTTCCCAGTGAAGCTATCTGGCACTCAAGATCCTGTGACCTTGGGAGAATTATGACTGCCCAGCCAAACAAAGCATTGATAACACCACACCCTGCACTTTTCACCTGAGCAAATGTCCCCAAGAGTTCATGCGCGTCATCTGCCTCGGTGAGTATGCTGGCCTGAATGCAGAGTCCACAGGAAGCTTCCACAACCTCCTGGCCAAACCTTCCCTGGCCTTGCCGCACGGATTAGCCCCTACCGTGATGACAGGTGAGACCCAGCCCGGGTGCTGCCCCTGGGCTGGGCTTACCTGGGACAAGCCGGATTTAGTGCTCCGTTTCTTTCCTTCACAAAGCCTATCTGTAACTCCGTGACCATTCATTGTTTAGAAATTAAAGGTCTGCTTGAGAGTCTTTTGTGCCCCTGCCAAGCCCATGCCAGGCTATTGCTACTGATGTTCCCCTGCCCCCTCAAGGCTTCATTCTGAGGCCCTAGGGAAGTGACAGAGAACTTCAGTGCTCACATCCCACACTTAACCTCTTTAGATCTTTGATGACCACCCTCCTGAAATATCATCAAAGCCCCAGGGGGACATCTTAGAGTCCTGGCTGCCCAGGAGAGCTTTTCTGTTTTGATAGTCTTCCAAAGTTTATGGTATGAAGTATTCGTGCTCCATTGGAGTCTGTCATATGTCTGGATAATGAATACGTCTCAAAAAATGTAACTAACAGAAGTTCCAGTTGCACTTCCAAGGCTAACAGAATTGTGTTCTCTCTCTCTCTTCCCTCTCTTTCCCCTCAACTGCCACAGCAAATATTAAAAGCGGACATGCCAAACTTGCTATCCTGCAGAAATTACCAGGGGTCCTGGCCTGGAGGAGAATCTAATGCAAGAAGACAGGATGAACGGGGAAGCCTAGAAAGACTTAAAGTTGGCAGGAAAAAATTCACAGCTAATTTGGGGGCTAAACAGGAAAGCAGTTCAGCAAAACGTGGACAGCATTTCCCCAGCGCTACAGCAGAGGAAGGGGCCTGCAGATACGTGAGGGGAGCTGCCCTGGCCACCTCAGCCTTCCTCTCTTAGGCGCAGCGTTCAGCAACAACCAAAACACCCACCAGGAAGAGGGCCAGTCCCTGCCCCAGGACGCACGTAGCTTCACTCTGTTCATACCAGGTCTCCAGCAACACCAGGGCTCACTGTTAATTTTTAAAATTTTTATTTGGATTGCTCATGATTCCCTTTTGCTACTTTTATCAGCTTTGTGCCCTGAAATTTCCCTTTGCCTGGCATGGACTCCCTCTGCCACAGCTGACAGAGAACTAACGTGGCCTTTCTCTCAGGAGTGGGACGGGAGCCAGCCGTCTGAGGTCGTATTGACTTCTTCCTGAGCTAATCATTCTATTGATTTTTAAACACTTGCTTTCTAAATGAAATGTAATCCTTATGTTTTTCTATCTCATTTACACTTGATTTAAGAAAGCCCTCCTTTACAATAGTCAAGATATGGAAGCAACCCAAGTTGTCCATCAACAGATGAATAGCTAAGAAGATATGGTGTATATATATATATAAAATGGAATATCACTCAATCATGTAAGAATGAAAATTTACCATTAGCAACAACATGGACGAACCTGGAGGGTGTTAGGCTTAATGAAATAAGTCAGACAGAGAACGGCACATACTGTATGATACAACTTATATGTGGAAACTAAAAAACACAACAAACTAGTGAATATAGCAAAAAAGAAACAGACTTAAAGATATAGAAAACCAATTAGTGGTTACCAGTGGGGAAGGAGGGGGTGGTCAAGACAGGGGTAGGCTGTTAAGAGGTACAAACTACTATGTATAAAATAAATAAGCTACAAGGATATACTGTACAGCACAGGGAATATTGCCAATATTTTATAATAACTATGAATGGAGTATAACCTTTAAAAATTGTGAATCATTATGTTGTACACTTGAAACTTATATAATATTGTAAAACATCCATACCTCAATTAAAAAATATCCCTTCTCTGCACGCAGTTCTGGGAGCTGCCACCAGAAAGTATAGCATAGCATATGTGCCTCATCTTTTCTAAAGTACGAACAATTTTTTTTCACTTTATCTTTTTAATTTTGTTTTTTTTGTTGTTGACGTGTAGTTGATTTACAATGTTAGTTTCAGGGGTTTAGCAAAGCAATTCAGTTATACATGTAGATACATATATTTTCAGATTCTTTTCCATTATAGCTTATTACAGGAAATTGAATATAGGTTCCCTGTGCTAAAATATGAACAATTTTTTAAAATGATACTACAACCTTGTTGTTTTTCTTTGTTTTTTACCAATAAAAAATGTTGTATTAAAAAAAAAAACCTCTTTTCTAAAGAGTCACATGAATCACGTGATGTCCAAATTGCCTTCTAGGGCGTATGGAAGGCTTCCCCTGGAAGACATTTCACGTGCTTTTTCATGAGCCTCTGGAAGTCTTCTGTTTCCGAAGTGGGAAGCAATGTTTTCTCACTTAAAATTGAAAATCCAATTAAACACACACACACACACACACACACACACACACACACACACAACTTGCAATTTAGGTGAATGCCAAGAAAGTTTAGCTCTGAATTTTCAGCTAACGCCTTTTCTCACTCAAGTATGTGAAAGCATTGAAATTTTAGAATCTAGAAGGAGTCTGCGGTGTACACTGACCATTCATTTCTCTAGCATCAATAACCTCTGACCGTAGCTAGTCACATCACCAGGAAGCCACACAGTTGAATTCTGTTCCTTGCAGCAGCGCTGAAGTCATGGGCTCTGGGTCAAACACCCTGCATTTGAATCCTATCTTTAGTCTCTTAAGTTGTGGTAAATTTTAAATGAGTTAAAACAGGGAAAGCACTTTGTGCAATGCCTGGCTGTCACCAATGAGTCCGCATTAGCTGTCACCTCCAGGCTTTGGCACACTGCTCTCGGCACTTATTGGGAACAATATAAGAAATTGTTTTATCACAGGAAGACATTTCTGCAATTATTGTAAAACTGCTTTTGAAGATACCATTCATTTTGCCTTTCGATGTCCTTTCTGGAAAATAATTCATATGAGATCATTCAAGAGAGAAAAACAAATTTAGTTCTCCTGATGAACTAGCAGGCTCCTTTAATAGGTAAATGCAGATGAATGGCTGAGTTTTAATTCTTATTTTACTTTTTGCTTTGGTTGCCAGGAAGTCAGGGTTCATATTCAGTTGCAATAACAATCCTGAGTTTAGTAATAATAATAGCTAAATAACTTATTTAAAAAAGGCTAAAGTTTGAGTGTTTTTGAGTATCATTGTCTGGTTACTTGTACCAGCTCCAAGATAAAAATGAAAGGAGGGCTACAACTGCTAATAAATATACCTGAAATTAATAGGGTCTTTTTAAACCATTGCTCTTTTTCTGTCCCAACTATGACCTATATTATGTCCTCCTGATGTATACTGGATGAAAGTATAGTCTAACGTTACAGGTTTCAGCAGCTGTTAAAATTACACAGTAATTGTCCATTCATACTGTAGAGTTGCACCATGGTGAATTTGCTCCTAGTGTATAAGGAAGAAATTCAACATTCAGGCAGTAATGAGTACTCATGAAATCAGATACACACACACAAAATATTCTGATCGCCTCTTCCTTTTTCTGCTTATACTCCAGTGCTATTTAAAATATATAGCCTATGCTTTCTGGGAAAGTTCCTGATTCTCTGCTTCCTCACGAACATGCACATGAGTACAAAGCCGACGAACGGCCAGGATCCACAGCGGTGCCCCAGTAGTTACTAGTTACTCCACACACCCCAGACCAGAGGACAGCCAAGGAGGGCCCAAATTGGGATTATAGTTCCTGGAGATTCCAGATAGGCTTTATTTATAACTTATTGTCTGAACTGGGATATCTTTGAGAATGAAAGGGGGCACAATTAATAGTTTTGCTGGCACCTTAGGGGTAAACATATTGTAAATAAACCAAGATGTATGATCACTGAACTTAACAGGATTGGATCAGTAGGAACCCTCCCACAATGGCTCCTGGGGCACTGAGTCAAATTATGTCTGTACCTCCCTTTCCTCACTGGTGACTTAAATTTCATCGATACTGACTCATTCCTTGGGATTAGAGGTTCTCAGTCAGGGGACATTTGCTAATGTCATGATATTTCTCCCTGTCACAACCTGGGGGCGGGGGGTTGCTGCTACTGGCATCTAGTGGATAGAGGCCAGGTTGCTGCTAGAAACGTTCTGCACTGCACAGAATAGGCTCTCACGGCAAAGAATTTTCCAGCCCCAAATGTCAATGTTACTGAGGTTGAGAAGTCCTACTTTGGATTAAACACTTTCTGTCCTCTGGCTCCCATTTGAAGATACCTGAGGGTCAAGAGAATGAAAAGACAAACTGGGAGGAAATATTTGCCAAAACACAACTGATAGAGGATTGTTATCCAAAATATATCCCCCCTCCCCCCAAAAAACCCCTCAACAATAAGAAAACAAACAACCTGATTAAAAAATGAGTTAAAAACCTGAATGCACACCTCACCAAAGAAGATACACAGATGACAAGTACAGGATCATATGTCAATAGGGAATTGCAAATTAAAACAATAAGATACCACCACACACCTATTAAATTGCAAAAATCCAAAACACTGACAACATGATATACTAGTGAGGATGTGGAGCAACAGGAATTCTTCATTGCTGGTGGGAAAGCAAAATGGTACGGATACTTTGGAAGACAGTTTGGCAATTTTTACAAAACAAACATACTCTTACCATACAATCCAGCAATCATGCTCCTTGGTATTTACCCAAGTGAGCTGAAAACTTCAGTTCACACAAAAAAACTTGCCCATAAATGTATATTTAGTTTTGTTCGTAATTGCCAAAACTTGGAAGAAACTGAGATATCTTTCAGTAAGTGAATGAATAAATAATAGACTGGTACATCTACACACTAGAATATCATTCAGCAGTAAAGAGAAATGAATTATCAAGCCACAAAGAGCCATGGGAAAACCTTAAATGCATGTTACCAAGTGAAAGAAGTCAGTCTGAAATGATTACACATTATATCATTGCAACTACATGACATTCTTTCAAGGGTGAAATTTTGGAGACAGTAAAAGGTTTAGCGGTTGCCAGAGCTAGGGAGGAGAGAGAGGTGAATAGGCAGTGGTGGACACAGATATATGTAATCTCTCATTTGTCAAACCCATTGACTGTACAATACCAAGAGTGAGCCCTAGTGTAAACTATGCACTTTGGGTGATAATAATGTGTCAATGTGTGTGTGTGTGAATGTACCACTCAGATGGGAGATGTTGCTAATGGGGGAGGTTCACGTAAGTGGGGGCAGGGGTATATGGGAAATCTCTGTACCTTCTGCTCAATATTGCTGTGAACCTAAAACTGCTCTCAAAAGTAAAGTCTATAAAAAAGATACGTGAAGGGAAACACATTAAGTCCCTCATACTTTGTATTAATGCTTTTATCAAATGGTAAGAGAAAATGACAGGTTTTAAAGGCGATACCAAGGTCAAAACATTACCAGCTTTAGACTTTTGTCTGCACTGACTCTTTCATAGTGGACTGGGAGGTGGTCAGGAGGTGAGGGGGGTGACTGCAATTCCTGGTGCTTTCAGAGAAGTTAGCACAACCATTCATTCATTTTATAATCTGCCATGACATTGTGGCCTAATCTAATCTAAAACCAAAGCCAGATGATAAGAAGAACTGGGCTAAGGTCATTTACCACAGTTATTTGGGTTTGCTAGAGGACTTGCTCTCCTCTTTGGTCTGTGGGTTTGGAAAGTTGGCTTTCTGAGCCCCTCTTCCCGGATATCCTCTGCAAATGTACTTCTCCTCGCCTTGATGACATGTGCATTGGAGGAGTTTCTGGATTTGACATTTAATAGCCTCTAACGATTTGTGAAGGAAATTAGACAGTGTTGCCAAAAGCATCAGAGAACTAATGGTGCAGCAGTCTGAACAGAAGGGTAAGAGTACCATGGAGAGAGGGTTAAGGAATTGAGAAACAGAGAAGGAACTGAAATGTCCTCCTGGTTAAGGAAATCTAAGTCCGAGTGAAGAACACAGAGGCTGTGTCTTCCAGTTCCCTGGTAGCTGTGTTAAACTACCTCTTGCATTACTTTGAAGAATTACTATTTTACTGTAGAGAAGCCACATCACACTGTCCACATGGGTCACACTTCCCTCTATGAAACCTGGCCCCAGGTTCCCAGACACCGAGTGTTTGAATGAAGAACAGGAAAACTTTAATTTGTATGTTGGGATTAACAATTCACATTTTCTGCATGACGCCCTACACATACCCCACCACCTTCTTTTCTTAAATCATGTGGATGTTATGCAGTTTCAAGTAGTTTTTGAAATAGGAAGTTTGGGATGGAAGGGTTCCTTTTGGAAAATAATTTGCCTGTACCAACAAGATTGCAAATTGGCATGTAATAGAAATTTATTGAGGGTTAGAGGTGTGTCTTTTACAACCGTGTAGCCCCACAGAAGCTAGCACAGAGGTCTGTATATTGTCAGGACTTAAATATTTCTTGAATCAATGCACAAAGGAATTAATCCCAAATTTTGGTGAAGTTGAAGTGATCCTGAGTGATCAGCATGCTTTCCCATCTGGAATGAGGTAAACGGACACATGCACATGAAGGATTCCTTCTTCCTGGACTTGCTTTTAATATAGGAACGACGGGGTCAGCCCTTCATTCCAGAGGATCCATGGGGAATTGGCACTCACAAGCCAAGTTCCCAATTTAATGCTCCCAAACAGTCTGACGTGGACAAACTGGGTAAGGACAGGCATGCATTATTTATCAAGGACCTTCAGCAATCAAGCCAGGCATTCAGAATAGTCCTGGTTCAGTAACCACAGAGGCAAGGCAGTGCAGGAGATTCACACAAAACAAAATATGAAGAGATCAAACTCATTTTTTCTGAGAATTTATATACCCAAATTGACATACAGGTCTGATTAGACACAAAGCCATTCTCTTCCCTGTAAACTCAGAAACTATAAGGCTAAACCAAAAGACTTTCTCACTTTAATGGCTGGATAAAGGGAGAGTTTCTGAAAGGTGAGGGGATAGAATGAAAATACAACACAGGTACTGTTAGAGAATTTACAGCATGAAACAGTGGTTCATTTTCCCCTTTGACTTGTGTAGCCTGTGACTGATGATGGGTCAGTGACTAAACAAGTACAGAACCTGTGTAAGGAAATGAGGATTAGTTCTTATCAACAGGGGTAATCATATTACTTGAACAGTAGTTAAGTGTGCTGTGTGTTGGCACAACTCTAATGGAAAGTACTATTTCTACACTGTGGACCTTGGGATTGCTTTGAGCACATTCACTACCTGGAACAAGACTTTGGCCCTCTTCATCGCACACATATTTAGTGGGAATACCCTGCACCACGCACTGGGTACTGGAGATAAAAAAAAAAAAAAAAACAAAGTATGGAGCAACTCCCTCGCAGAAGGAGGAGTTTGCGATGCCAACACAGCCTAAGGGGAGGTAAGAAATTCAATCCTACAATGGCTTTTTTTTTTGTCCCTGAAAGGATAACACATATGTTGGTTGGTCTGATTTCCTGCCCCCACCCCTGACCTCACTCCACCACAGCCTCTTTGAATAGATGTGTGATTCAGACGTGATGGTGTCATGGTTTCCAATGTGACGATATTTTTTAAAGTTCCCTAAGTGATATAAGCCACAAGGCTCAAGTTTGCTGTTAAGTCCTTACGTTGGAAACTACAATTTCACATACATTTTTCTTGATAGGTTTTGATTATTTAATTAAGTATAGCAGTATTTAATAGCTACACAGTATTTATAATACCTCCTAATTGAGTCTCACATAAAATTTTAAATTAAATCTTAACATTTTGACTGAGTTGAAATATTATGTATTGAGAGAGAGCACTGATTTGTTTAGCAAGCACTGTCAAATAGATTGTCTTATTTACTCTCAATATCACTTAATTGTTGGTTTTACTTCTTTCTATTTGAGTTATATTGTAAAATAACTGTTTTCTATCTTAGAAGTAACACATACAGCCAAAAGCTTGGAAAGCAAAGAAAAACTCAAAAGAAGCAGGTATATATAAGTCACCTTAAATACTGTCACAGTCTCTGATGTTTGGTGAGGACTTGTGATGTTTTTGTTCATGTCTATTAATTGTATACTGCTTAATAAAAATTAGATACATTATACCCACAGCTTTGCACTTGTTAAAAAGATTCTGTTGAATGGTTGGACAGCATCAAAGCCTGTCATTCTTAAATTGCTGCATGCTGCCTTGCCATGGTCCAGTGGAAATCTGGCCACTCAAGCCAGGGTTTTATCCAGATCAAGAAGCATTCTCACAGATAAACAAGATTAGACTGTATAGCACAGGGAAATATATACAAGATCTTATGGTAGCTCACAGAGAAAAAAATGTGACAATGAATTATATATATATGTTCGTGCATAACTGAAAAATTGTGCTCTACATTGAAATTTGACACATTGTAAAATGATTATAAATCAATGAAAATGTTGAAAAAAACAGTAAAAAAAAAAAAAAAAAAAGAATCATTCTCATTGAAAGGTCCTCCCCTTAGGAATGTGGAGCTGATGATGCCAAGTGTGTCCTTGACCTTCTGGGCAGGATGGAGGGCTCTTCTATTTTCTCAGGCTTCTGAATGATAAGGGTGATCAAACAGCAAGATTTAAGATTTATTACTTGTGAATCTAGTTGCAGTTTTTAGACCTTTCATTCGTGCCCCATCCCTATAACCAGTTGCCGCTTTATTTTAGAAACTCACCAACTGAAAACAATACCAATCAACTAAACCCAAAAGGCTTTGGTTTGCCCCCTATTTACCATTCTGAATCAGTTTCTTTTCTCTTCTGTTGTTTTTCTTCCTGTGCCGTTGCTATTACAGTGATCAATAGCAATATTTTAAATTTGCTGAGCACTTTATTTCTGTAAAATGCATCTAAAACATGTTCATTAGTTGTTAAAAATACGTAAAGCAGATGGAAAATTTACCTCGAAATCTGATTGCAATTGTTCATGAATGGATGTATATATCTATAATTATCAGTTTTATATGCCTAGTCTTTAAGAATGCAAACCCAGTTTTTAAACATTTTTTTCTCAGATGTATCAGTTAGTAATTCCTGAGGTTATCGGCAAGGTGATTTGGCACCTTGCTGCACTCTAGAGTCTAGGTTTTAGATGTTTTAGAGAAGCCTAGATAACTGAAAACAATAAATTCTTTTCAAATCATAAAATAATAATAACTTTAATAATAATTATTATTATATCAACAGTTACTGCATTCGTACCAGGCCTGTTCTACCTAAACACTTTTCTTTTTTCTTATTTCATTAACTTCTCAAAACCACTCTGAAATACAGATACTCTTGTAAGCCCCATTACTGCAGATGAGGAAAATATAAGTGAGAAGTTCTTAAAAGCCTAGTTTTGGACAATTTTACACTAACTTTCTCCTCTAGGAAACTCAGTATGAATCTCAACGCTAATTGCTCTCCTCTCAAAGTTAACAATGGTGCTATCAATGGCAACATGAGTCATCATTCACTGAATGTCTATCATGAGGAAGGTCCCGTATAAACATCATTCCGGATCCTCATGTGGTAGACCGTATTTGTAGTCACAATAACATCTCCCTTCTTTCCACTTGCTCCTTCACATCGTGACCTTGCTGTTTCCCCATCAAGGCAAGTTAATTTCTCCACCCACTTTGATCTCTGTGGACCAAGAGAAAATGGTCCAAGTGACACTCTGCCAGTTTCAGCAGCCAGGCCTTAAGGGCCTAGCTGCCTCCACTTCCTGCCTTTAGAACACTTGTTGTTGGAAGCCAGCCATTTCCTAAGAAGTGTGGCCATCAATGCTGTGAGAAGCCCAAGCTGTAGGTAAAGGCCCTAGAGTAGGGAGTCAGCAAACTATAAGCCCGTGGGCCAAATCTAGCCCACTGCCTGTTTTGTATGGCCTTTGGGCCAAGAATGGTCTTCACATTTTTTAATGGTTGCAGGGAAAAAACTCAAAAGAAGAAGAATATTTTGTGACACGTGAAAAGTATATAAAGTTTAAGAGTCAATGTCACAAATAAAGTTTTATTGGAACGTGGGCACACTCGTTGGTTTACATTACTGTCTATGGTTGCTTTTATGCTCTGATGGCAGAGTTGAATAGTTGTGAGAGAGAACATATGGCCCTCAAAGCCTAAAACATTCATTATCTGGCCTCTTACTGGAAAAGTTTGCCAACCCCCCACCCTAGAGATGAGAGGGAAAGGCCAGGAGGCACTTTGGTGCTGACATGCATGAATGTATACCATGCCCTGCATCTCAGACCTCCAGCCCAGCCCGCTCAACTGATGCCACTTGGAACAGAGACAAATTGCCTGGCTGAGCCTTCTCTAAATTCCTGACCTACAATATTGAAAGTAAAATAAATAGCTGTTTTAAAGCACTGTTTTGGGTAGTTGGTTACATAGCAATAGATAACTCCTCATAATCTCACCCTATAAAAATAAGTATTATCCAAATATTTAAGATGAGGAAACAGAGGCTCAGAAAGATTGAATGACTCATTCAAGGTCACACAGCTGGTAAACAGGGAACTGGGATTTCAACCCAGGTCCTTTCACTTCCTAAGTTTTATTTACGACGCAATTAACACCGTAATATTTGACCTTTTCTCTACTGCTATTCATTTTATGCTCCATGGCAGTCTTCATTCATTTAAGAAAGGTTCATTAACAAATAAACATTTAACAAATGTTAATGCACTTAGGCACTGCACTAAGCTTTGTGAGGAAATGAGATGAATTCAGATAGAATCTGAAATTTTTACTTAATGTTTTACCTAGCTAAGGGGACCAAGAGTTATAATAATATGATGATATATGAGACATTTCAAATTCAAATTCCACACATTCATTCTGAAGCTCATGGACAACAGAATCCATTCTAGGTAATCAGACTTTCAGAGAAGCTTTGCATTTGATGGTAATGTAACCGTTTCAGGACTTTTTTTTTTTTTAAAGAACAGTTCAGCAGTCAGTGAATAGATTAAAAAAAAAGCTGATTGAGAACTCCTTCCACCTACCCACAAAGTTAGTTACGTGTTACTTATTATTTTTTTCAAATTTCAGATTGACTGTCTTCTTCCATGTTCAAAACATACGTAACTATACAGAATAGAAGTTACACAGCTGGAAACCATTAGGACTGAAAAGCAACGAGAAGCAGGAAGCAAAGCCAAGGGGAAGGGATTCGCAGAGACCAGGATAAGGAGCATGAAGAGACGTACAGAAGGATATTCCAAGTCGCTTGCCAGTCTTTTCCTGAGGTCGTTAGTTGAGATGGGTCACTCAGCGAAGACCGTCAGCTAGGAACACAGCTAGAGGAAAACACTGAGAATACTGAGGCAGCCATGGGTTTAAAGGCTATTTCCTTGCTTACTGAGGGTCTCTTTGCCACCCTGCTTAAGTGTTGGCGTCTTGAGAGCAGAGATACGACACACAGCCAGTGGTGTGCGGCCACGGCTCAGACCAACTTATAAGAGCTATTGTTAAAATTTCAGAAAATTTTGTGAGTCATTTGTTAAATCTTGGTGGCTTGAAATCAGTCATACGAGTCATACACCATGGAGATTGGAAAATGCTACAAATTAGGGCTGTTTTTTCCCCCTAGAAAGCCAGTTTACCAGTACTCTACTAAGACAGAATCCGTTATAATGATTAACCAGGAGTCAGCAACCCTTTCAATACAGAGTTTATAATAAAATATAGGCAATCGTTACAAGTCTGCTTTAAATTATTTTTAGTGACATGAGGAAAAAAGCTGGAATTAAAACCTTATCTCTAGGACAGTCTAAATAATATTAAAACATAGTTACATATTGAAAAAATATTAGAAAGAATATAGGTCAATATCTTCACGGGTTATCTTTGGGTTGGTGCATTCATATGTGATTTTTGTCTTACTTATTATAATTGTATCTTTCAAGGATTCTACAGGAATTAGATGTAAAGTTCTTAATTTAAAAATCCATTAAAAATAATACGACTAGATTTTAACCCTTTTTTTTTGTTTGTTTTTGTTTTTGCTTTAATCTTTTTAAAAGGGCTTTTGTGTACAGTGGGGACAGAGGGAAGAGATATGGGAAGAAAGAATGGAAGGGGAATGCTTTTCCTCCCTCCCTCATTCAGTCCCGTGAGAATGGGGTTGAAGAGTTAACCATTACAATTTGACTAGGGCCAGGGGTTCTGTTAGGAGTTGGTGAGGGGAAGGGTAGAGATAAGAAATGGATAAAGGCAGCCAATGTAATAGAAAGAACACGAGAATGAGAATTAGAAGTTCTGTTTTTAGCAGCTAAACTAAAAAGCTGCATGATGATCATTTGACTTTGGGGGCATTAGTTTCTTCATCTCTACATTAAGTTACACTATAAAATGATGCATGAATTTTATTCTAATCAAGATCTTCTGTGTGACCTTCCTCTTGGGGACAGTCAGCTTTCAGGTGGATGTAGGGCAGCATGCAGCTCACCTGACAAAGGAAAGGCAATGCCAGTAGTCTCTGGAGAAGGGATGCTTGCCGGAGGGGAAGGAAGTGAATTTTGGCAAGGTGGGTGTAGGAAGGTATCATTTAGTGATGGTGCTAGAAGAAAACTTTAGTCTAATTTAAAAACTCAAAGGTATTATCAAAGGGATGTTTAGGGGCAAAAATAAGATTTAAGTTTTGTTATTTTATACGTAGGTGAGGAACTCATGTTTCACAGATACATTTCTGACTTTACCAAGGAACTTCTGAATGTGGTCTGCATGACAAGATCCCTGATTATATGTTATAATGAGAAAATCAGGCATCTTCTAATGTATGCTATGGGTTTCCTGGAACTCAATAATTTTCATCTTGTAGTACTTTAGACACATCTCTTAAAAGTCCAGATCTTTTATAAGATCACATTGTGAAATAGACAAATCTCAAAAATATAGTAGAATTTTTACTAGTTGTTAATTGTGATGCTAGTTTAGTTAGATAGAGGTGGAAAATTATTGTTCAATGAATTTATATGTGGATTGTAATTATGGATTAGTTATTATATATTTATTAGTTATCTATCTATATTAGTTATATGAAGTTATCGCTTGTTTCTACAGATTGTTTTATGTCTATCACAGTTATTCTCAATCATCTTGAAGAAAAAATTCTCCTGATGTAATAAGATATGATAGTTCCAGGCTACATATTTTAAATAGTACATTTTTATCTTTTTATAAAACTTGATTCAAAACATGCCATGTGCATGCCTTTTCTTCAAGAAGCACTGTGTTTTTTTTAATGACTCTATCAGTGAGCAAGTCTCATATACATATATGAAGTGGGAGCTGGTTGGTTCTTTCTCTCTGTTTTAATTGTATTTTTGAGACATTGTAAGAAAAACATCAGTGTCGCATTCCACTGAGTCCATCTTCCCAGCAGGTCTGGATTGGTCTAGCTTCCCCAAGGCCACGGCCTTCTGCACTATATGGGGCTGGGTGTTACCGACATGGACACATCTGTAACCAAACCAGCAAGCATCAAGAGGAGCTGAGATTCATTTCTGTGGAATGAGAGCCTTTCATTCCTTTGTTCTCGATATTTCCTGGCAACGTGTCCACAAGCACATGCTATTAACAGATGGTGGAAGGCATAATTGGGATTTTTATCATAACATATCCCCCATGCTTCCATCATGCACCAAAGAAGCAGAGATGTATGGGCGAGCTCACTCTATCCCAGCAGGATTAAAAACATCTACTTCAATCCTCCAAAGGCTCTCATGACAGCCTCAACCACTCAGTTAGATGTGGTTTTTCGTCAGAAGAACAGAACCCACTTCAGCAGACCAGATCATATCAGGTTCCTTTTAAGATTAGCAGTTGCTGCGAGAGATTATTTTCTCCAGAGCTGAGTTGATCTGGTAAGTTGAGGCACACATCTGTGCCACAGAGCTGAGGTCTTTGGGATGCTCAGAGCCCTGAACTTTTTGCAGACAACTGTGCCTCAAAACCCATGCAGATGAAAAGGTCTCCTTTGCTTAACCCCATAGTTATGTGCTGAGCAAGTTAAAAAAAAAAAAAAAAAAAAAGCAGGGGCAAGTATGGAAAAAAAACTTCTGCAAAGAAGCTGAGCAGATTCATTTTGACTTTGTTACTGACATTCACATCTCACATGTGTCTTCTCAGTTCAAAATCAAAATTGTCGAGGTCTGCTTTACAAAAGCTTGTCTCCATTGCACGTTTTCTTAGAGAAAGTTAATTCCTTCATGATTTATAGGTTTCTAAAGAAGTACCGCCCATGATGTTCATAAGACTCTTGTGCATTTATATGGCTTGTGTCATCCAAAGAATTTGAGGGGCTTCGTTAAAAGTATCTGCTGGTTGGGAATATTCCACATTACACCCAAGATGATTAAAATCACGAGACTGTCCTTTTGGCAGATGCCTGAGAGCTGCAATCAGCGTGGTTTATATTTGGCGATCAGTGGTATAGTTAAAGAAGTAGCTCAGAAAGCTTGACAGCTAAGATGGCAGGGGTTGGAGCTGGTGGTTAGGAGCTGGGACTGACTCTGAAATCAGATGGCTTGGTTCAAGTTTGACTCTTTCTCCTACCAGCTAAATGACTTTGATCAACACACTTGACTCTTTGATTTTTTCTTTCGATTTTCTTATTTCTAAGTGGGCATGAAAATAGTGCCTACCTCATAGGATTGTTGCAAATACTATGTGAAATAACATGGGAAAAGTGCCTAACAGTGCCTGGTGCATAGTATGTGCTCAATAAACATTAGCTATTATTATTCATACAAAGTGATAAACAGGGCCAGGTACATAATTTTCAGGTCCCAAGGCAAGGTAAAACTGTGGGGTCCCTTGTTCAAAAAAACCAAGAAAAAAATACTACTGAAGGTATTAAGATATAAAGCTTTTCTTTTATTCCATGCCCTCTCTTTCTTAACTGGTCATGATGTTGTTCCTTTTTTAACTAATAATTTTTTAGAGTGGTTTTAGATTTACAGCAAAATCTAGCAGAAAGTACAGAGAGTTCCCATTTTCCCTCCCCCACCCCCAGTTTCCCCTTTTATTAGTGTATTTATTTGCATTAGTGTGTTACATTTGTTATCAATATTGATACATAATTATTAACTAAGTCCTAATTAACTTAACTAATTTACCCACTCCTAGTGTTGTACAGTTCTATGGGTTTTGACAGATGCATGGTTACATATCCAGCATTACAGTATCACACAAGGTAGTTTCATTGCCCTACAATTCCCTTGTGCTACATTTATTCATTCCTCCCCAACCCTCCCCCAAGTTCCTGACAACCACTTGATCTTTTCACTGTCTCTATAGTTTGGCCTTTCCCAGAATGTCATATAGTTGGAATTACACAAAATGTAGCTTTTTCAGTCTACCTTCTTTTACTTGGCAACAAACATTTAAGATTCCTCCTCCATGACTTTTAGTAGCTTGATAGCTCATTTCTTTTTATTGCTGTATTATATTCCAATGTGTGAGTGTACCGCAGTTTGTTTATCCATTCAGTTGTTGAAGGACATCTCAGTTGCTTCCAATTTTTGACAACTATTCATTTGTAGTTTTCTTTGTGTGAACATACGTTTTCAACTCATTTGGATAAACATCTAGTGCAACTGCTGGATCATATTGTAAAACTACATTTAGCTTTTCTGAAACCATCAAACTGTCTTCAAAAGTGGCTGAAGACCACTTTGGCATTCCCATTAGCAATGAATGAGAGTTTCTCTTCCTCTACATCCTTGCAGCACTCTACTAAGACAGTAGTATATCACTGTTGTTTTAATTTGTAATTCCCTAATGACATATGATGGTGAGTATCTTTTCATATATGTATTTACCATTTGTATATCTTCCTTGGTGAGGTGTCTGTTTAGGTCTTGTATCTCCTTGTTTGTGTTTTAGAAAGCCATTGCCTTTTTTCCTGTGTTTACAGCAAAGTTCTGATTCGAATAGAAAGCTTGGCCTCTCCGAGCTGTCAGCACCCCTGTTTACTTGGTCACAGACATAACACACTTCGTACTTTCACCGGGTCTTGCTGAACTCCCATGCATTGTGGGTTCACTGGGATTCTGTGTCAGTGGGCATCTTGAATGCCGTGCTAATGGGGTGGCAAGGAACAGTGGTGGACATGCATCTTGCCTGTATCCCTTCTATTTATAGTTGCCCTCCATTATCCCATTAGACTTCACTTACAAAACATAAGTTAAAAGATAAAATTATTAAGAATTTCAAGATGGCAAAGGCATAGCATTAAACCAAGCACAGGGCCCTCTGATTGTAAGGCCCTTTGTATGCACAGGTTGCAGGTCCATGAAGCCAGCCCTGCTGGTAACTGAGAAGCAATGAAGATACAAGGCAGTGTAGCTGGTCACAGAGGGATGCCAACTAACTAGAGACTAAAGAAAGCTTCCGCTCGAAAAGACATAGAGTTGATCTCTGGTTCAAGAAACAAGGCCCCCAAATATTAAGTGACTAGCAAAACAGCAAAAACAAAAACAAACAAACAAACAAAAGAAATTAAGTGACTAGCCAGGATCACACAGGTAAGTAGTGGGATGGGATCTCCTCTTTCCATCCAAGCAGCATTGTTGACATTCACTATATGATGTCATTTCAGGCTTCCTCTTCCCTGAATTACAGGTCTGACAACATCCAAAAGTGCACTGAGCTTGACTTAACTTCTGGAATGACCCAGGGGATATACGCTGAAACCCAAAGCAGCTGTGACTGTCACAGCCATAGCACTACTACTGGTCACCAACACTTGTTGAAGGCCAGACAAAATTAGGACTAGTCATAATGGTAGTTTTTTAGTATTGGGCATTTGTCTATGGGAAAATCGCAAAGGACGCATAGTCCTTCATGAAGGGTGATGGTCTGTGTGTATTCTTGGCAGCACTTTTTGCCATTTGAGCCAAACTCAGATGTAGAAAGAACATGAGATTCAGAAGGGACCTCAGAGATAAACTCGTCCAGTGGCTTTTTAATTGTGCTCTGTGGAAACCAAGGATCCCACAGACCTTCTTTCAGGGATCCACAGGCATTTGAGTGAATTTATATTTAGTTATTTTTAAAACTAAGGAAACACACGGTATTGAAACGTGTTATAGATCAAAGTTTGGTGCAATGGTGGTCACAAATTGTGATCTTTTCTACTGGCTCATGAGGAAAGGTAACAGATTTCAACTTACAAGTGGAAGAGGTATTCCTCTTTTATCTGCTGTATGTATTGGGAAGCCATGTGAGACTTTATTTTATGAAAGGGTTCCCTTGAATAAAAGTAAAGTCTGAAAAACGCCAATCTTTTCATCCTTCTCCATTTAAACATCTTAGAACAGTATCTGGAATCATTACAGATGCTCAACAAATATTCACTATTGTTACTTCCTAAGATGGACAGATTGAGGCCCATGTTGAACAAGTGACTTGTACAGAACACCCTGATATTTAGCAGCAAAGCCAGAACTCCAGCCTGTGTCCTGACTCCTGGATCACTTCTCTTTTCACTCTATTGCAATTGCCTCCATATCCCATCCCCAAGAGAGCAGTTCAAGTTTTAAGTCTCTTCCCCCACTGGCTGTCATTTTATTGTTAAGTACAGTTTCTGTTCTGACTTTCAGTCAATGTTGTAGACCAAAGAGAAAGAAAAATATTTCCCAGATTGGTAAAGAAACTTCCAAGAAATCAACGGGGGACATAAATAAGTTTGATCTTTGGAGATGATACCCTGTGATTTTAAGGCAGAGAGGGGAGGGGGAGAGACCACAACAGTCTTGGGATGATAAAAGAAGACCAATAGCAGTCATTGAAAACACAAGGTTAGGGGACTGCTTCTTGAAGGAAATTAGGTCTGGCTGCAGACCCTAAGAGAAAGGTTAAATCTCCCTTCCCTCGCTGACCTTGGCTGACAGAGCGGCCACCATCTTGAACGGAGCTGACCTCTGTGCAGAGACAACAGAGTGCTCTGAAGACTCTCCAAACAGCATTTAAATGCTCTGATTTATTTCATTTTTTTCAACTTGTCAGAAATATTTACGTGGCCTAAGCCAACCAAAAAGAGCCAAGGAAGTGCAATATGACCACTTGTCAGACTGTGGATAGTCAAATATCTGGTGAATAGTTCCTCCAGTAAAACTGGTGAAAATACAAATGTTTATAGACTGGAGTAGATTTGAGAAAAATGAACAAACAAAAAAACAACTTCTAGATTTCCCAGAAATGAGAGCTCTTTGCTAGATCTTTATAATATAGTCTTAAGGTGGGATCTATTTGCAGTGGAAAATTACTTTGCTCCGTTGAGCCTAATGAGTGCAGCTGACAGGGAATGAGTTTGAACTAGGTCTGAAGTGACCAGGTATTGATCCATAATTTGCTGTTTATCACATTAATCTTGAGGCCAAAAGACTTCCTTGTCCACGAGGAATTTTTCTCCCCTTCAGGAAGCCCATAGAACTTTGCTGGCCATTGCAACCATACACCCTGAATTTTCTGTGACAACCCTGATTTTAAATCTTTAATGCATTTTCCCCATAAAGATACTATATTTGTCAGAACATGGGCCCTAAGTTTTGGTCAGAAATGTGATCTCTCTTCCAGAGGTCCAGAAGATAGCCAATTTGTTTAGAGCCTAGAAGACAAGGAAGAGCTCACTGCCTTTATGAATGAATAAATGAACTTCTGACACCACTCTCCAACTCTACACACTCTGGCATGACACACAAATTTAAAATATCCAGAAATCCCACTTTTGATAACTTTGAGTCATTTATGGTTGTTATGAGGATGTTTGACAACCACTCTTCTCGTGTTTCATCAATACCTAATCTTTTGTTCCCCTTCAATCAGTGGGGCTCCATCCTCTATAGGTTGATCCACTCTTGTCCACAGGGTAATTGTAATTTTCACAGTGTCATACTGGAGTTGATATTTATGTAATTGTCTTTCTAGAATGCCTTGAAGGTAGGGGCTGGATAAACAAATAATTAAAGGAGAAAATTCCAAAGACCAAAACTCCTTAAAAAAGGTTTAAAGTATGATTCAAATATCATTTAAAAATCTCCATGGCAAATAACAGGAACTCAATAAATGCTTGCATTAGTGAATTTTTGTTTTAAGTATTCTTTCCTGAAGACTTCCTATTTTTTCCCTGTGTGTTGAAATAATTGTTAAAATTACACAGATGGATAAAATGAATAACTCAGTAAGCAAAGCTGTCATTTATAGGAAGGTTCTGCTGGTGCCCCACAACACTAAGCTGCCTGCTAGTAGTTTTTAGTTAAGAGTGATGAACTATTTGCCCGAATTCAGCCATCTCTAACCTGCTCCCCCTTGTGGCCAGTGTGAGATGGTTTTTTAAGCGGCTGGTTTGGTTTCCTTCCCTTTGTGGCTTTCACTCTTCTAGCACCATATCCTGACCTAGAGAAACAATCATTCATGGACAAAAATAAAACTCAAATGCCAAATGTTTTAACAGTAGACATAGTCTACTGTGAATGCTGGAAGACTAGGGAGCTTATTCTTAAAGAAGTAAAGGAGCTGATCAGGAAAGGAGGACATCATGAGAAAATGGACTGGCTCCTTGGGTCCAGCTTCAAGGTCCACCCTATCCAGAGAATTTTACCTGATTTCTTGCTCTCTGGGTGTTTGGATTCACCTTGTGGCTTCCTGTATCAAGATGCCTATCACTCTGTATGTCTGCTTCCTAGAAAGTCATCTGTGCTGGACTGTGAACTACTTGGGCAGGTGGGGAAAAGGGGCGGAAAAGAACTATGTCTTGTATCTCTTTATTCCAGAACATCTTTAGCACCAGCTATAGAACAGATGTTCTGTAAGTGTTTGTTGATATAAACAAATGGTTTTTGCCTTTAAAACTTTAGGCAAATAGCAGAGTGCCTTGGGTCTCAATTTTCTCATTTAGAAACAGGACTTTATAAACTACATAAACGTTGGACTTTAAGTCCCTAAATAGTCTCTGAGTCTGGCATCATTTTTATCATCAGAATATTCTGCAAGAATTGCTTCTTTTTTTGATTCCATCTCTGTGGTGGCTTTTGAACACATTTTTGGTTTTATACAGTTGTGTACTTCATGCCATGGTATGTTAATATTGTAGGTGGGAATGGAAAATAGCCCTGTAACTCCTAGCAAAGATAGAATCAAAGAGATTTCTTTATGGCGTGAGTAATTGTATAAATGATTCTTTTTCAAAGAAAAACCTCTATTTCATGAAGGGGTCAGAGAAGTTTATATTTACATAATTTTCAATCTGAAGACATACCAGCTCATGGAAAATTCTAGAAGTTTTCTTCCCTTTGCCTTGGAGCTTCCTTTGGTCAGTTTTTTCAACATATCAAGTTTTAACAACATTTGACTCAAGGACCACAAAGCATTATGTAGTAAATATTCCATTTGTGTTCAGGACATTTGAGGATAATGAAAATGTGAAAAAAATACTACTAAGCTTCTCCCAACAAGTCTTAAATTTCTACTTAGACTCAATGAATGAACACTGAAAAACGTGTAAGGTTGTGAATCTAAGAGCTTTAACAGTTAATAAAGACTCTGCCATAAAACAAAACTGTTGTCCTAGGGCAAACTACCCAAGCAACAGAAATAAAAGCAAAAATAAACAAATGGGACCTAATTAAACTTAGAAGCTTTTGCACAGCAAAGGAAACCATAAGCAAAACAAAAAGACAACCTATGGAATGGGAGAAAATGTTTGCAGAAGATGACAAGGGCTTAATTTTCAGAATATATAAACAGCTCATACAACTTAATAACAAAAAAAAAAAAAACCAAATAACCCAATCCAAAAATGGGCAGAAGATATTAACTAATGGGCAGATATTAACTAATATATATAAAACAGATAAACAAGCTTACACTGTATAGCACAGGGAACTATATTCAATATCTGGTAGTAACTTATGTGTGAAAAAGAATACGAAAACGAATATATGTATGTTCCTGTATGACTAAAGTATTGTGCTGTACACCGGAAATTGGCACAATATTGTAAACTGACTATACTTCAATAAAAATATATTTAGAAACAAAAACAAAAACAAAACTGTGTCCTAACTGTCTGAGATCTAGAAGACATCAGAAAGGGTCTAATGTGAGTTTGTCAATGAGATGCAATGAGAATTCATTGTCTCATCCCGTCTCTGTTTTGGTGTTGTCTAGACCTAGAATCTAGGTCTGTCTGAGGCAGAGAGTGAGTAGTGTGCAGAGAGCGCTGACGGCTGAGACTGCGCTCTCCCTGGGGAAGGGAGCGTTCAGAAGCGGAACGTTAAGAGGAGACAGTTCTTTCAAAACTGAGGTAAATTTTTTTTTTTTTTCCAGGAGGAGGAGGAGGAGGAGAAGTTCTTTCAAAGGAGGAGAAGAGACTTCTTTCAAAACTGAGGTAAATTTCTTTTTGTTTTTTGAGGAGTTCTTTCAAAGGAGGAGGAGGAGGAGACAGTTCTTTGAAAACTGAGGTAAAAATTTTTTCAAGTTAAAGTAAATCTGGAAGCCTGTGGATAAAAATGGATATTTTTAATGAACTAATTTAGGACAGGAGGAATCTTCAACTTAGAATAGAATATTGAATAAAGGAAAGAAAAATGAATTTTTTAGATAAGAGAATCTTTGTTGTTTAGCAAATTTTTTTCTTTATTTCTTTCTTCCTTCCTTCCCTTCTTTCCTTCTCCCTCCCTTCTTTCCTCCTCCTTTCCTGCCTCCCTCCCTCCCACCCTCCCTACCTCTCTCTCTCTTTCTTTCTTGCCTTGCTACTACCTTGTAAAGATAGGCTGTTAGATTATTTTTAAAAACAGCACTTGAAATGTACAGTGGCCCTGAAATGAGGCTTTTCCGCAGTCTTTACTTTTACTGCAGAAATGTAGACGCGTGTAAATCTGTGTGGACAGGATTGCATTTGCTTCTGGCAGGCTAGCTGGAAAAAGGTACCCCCATTAAAATAAGGGGGGACTCGTCTTTTGAGGTATTTTATTTTTGCTAGATAAAAAATCCACACACACACACAAAACCTTACTAAATACCTAAGGATGACATAAGGAGTGACCTCAGCTCTTCTATTTATTATCCTTGAGAATGTCTAATAAATGAAGTTCATGATTCTGAGTTCTAATAAATAATAAAAGCTTATTAACGTTGTGAGGACAAAGATCTGCTTTCTTTAATTTTGTGTGTATATTTCCATTTTTGTCTGTTCCTAGGAAAATAATTGTATATTCATATATCAGAGCTATTGGTCTTTTTTTAAGGCTTTGTGACTTGACAGTACCAAGACCATCAGGGACACTTGATAAATATTTGTTGACTGACTAATGGTTAGAAGATACCCATTTCAAGGATATAATGAAAATTCCATTTGGGTTATAACAAGTTTATATAATTTATTTTAATCACAGTAATAATTTTACCTAAAGTTTTCATTTTCTTTCCTTCATTTAGATTTTTTGACCTCTGAAAAATGACTTAGAATTAAGTCACCAAGAAAAGTCATCTCTAAAACCTGTGAAATAATGTGAGGTGTGAGTTTTGCTTCAAAATAATCTGGGAGGGGGCAGGTACTGGGAAGGGTGGAGATGAACAGGACTGGCCACGAGTTGACCATTGTTGAAACTGGGTATATGGGGGTGCTTCATACTCTTCTCTCTACTTTTGCACCTATATCTGAAATTTTTCAATAAATGACTTTTTTAAAAAGAGATTTGTAAGGTAGAGATAGGGACCTGTGTAACATAGTTAATATAGTTCCTGTGTCTTGCCCAGGTGTGGTGTTTTGATTTTGTTTTCTTTTTGTTTGTTTTTTGCTTATGGGTGCCTTACTTCAAAGACAAATGGGGGTAGGCATGCATCTCAGGGATCAGCGTGTGGTAGGACTGTTTATCTCCTTAGCCCTACGCCTCCTCTTGAGGAGTTTCTAGGCAGAAATGAAGGCTTCTGGAAGCTTCTCAATACTTCTGTTTGAGCTCCCTACCTTAGTTCCCTTTACCTTGTTTTCTAAATTGGAGGGAAATGACCTTTCGGCCCAGCAGTGCGTGGGAATGTGGTGCGGTGGGGGAGGTGGTTCACCATCAAGAACGCGATCACAGCGGCATTCCTGCCTGAGGAAGGTCGCTGGGATCGGTTTTCCTGTTGCCTCGCGGTGTACTCTGAACCACTAAAACCAGCTACTTCTGACGGAGCCAGGTTTGTGTTCATTATTTTGGTAATCATGTTGGCAACTTTTTCTTTTTTTTTAGCCTTTGAAAAAAGCAAACACATCAAATTGTTTACATAGCCACTAGAGGAAAGATAAGTGTCTTAGCAACGGAGCTAGTGTGCCTTGACCAAATTGCACTGTGTCCTGTGGGCGTGGACGGCCGCTGTCCTGACCATCCAATTTGTGAGTCTTTTCTGATCTTGCACGTTATACTGGTAATATGTTTCAACAAAAGAAAGGAGAACTTCAAAGGCTGTCTTGCTCTGGCCTTGTGAGATTACCTCACCCTCCTCCAGTGCCTTCACTTCGCTTATATAATAACTGAGCCAGGCTTAGCTTTCATCTTTTCCTCCTATTAACAAATGCTCAAATTTACATATAACACAATGAAGTCCAATATATTTCTAAGAAGTCCACTCTAAGCAGTGTAAAAGGAGACTAATACATCTGTAACACTATAATAATGTAAAAATTGGTTTTCTCAACTTGATGATTAAATATTGGTTAACAGAATCAAAGCATTTTTAGAGCTGGAAAGATTGAAAAAAAAAAAAAAGGTCCCTGGAGATTATTCTAGCTAACCTTCTTACTTTATACAGTGGAGGTTACCGAAGCCCTCCAAAAGTAGTGTCTTGTCCACCATCACAGGTACCTTCACAGAAAACTCAGGTTGTTTTTGCTGTCTCTTAAGAGCAGTTTCACAGAGCTTGACAAGAAGATAAACTGCTCACATCCGCAGTTCAAAAGTTAGTGGTGACCTGTGGGAGCTACTGCAGAGTAGAAAAATGAAGTTGCTATCCTCAGCTTTAGTTCATGCAAGACACGTACCAAAGAGTCTTAAGCTTTAAAATTCTCTGGGAGACGATGTCATGCTTCTGTTACAGAAAAAATAGAGAGAAGTCAGCCACAAAAGGATCCAGTTCAAGAATTCAGTTAACGTGCATTTGGGAAATCAAAATATCCTTCTCATATTCAAAGAAAATAATTACTGTTAAAGTCCGTTTTGTAGAAGTCTGCTTTTAATAATACTTTCTTTAGAGAATAGACACTCCAAAAAAAATTGGGAAAATAGATTTAGCCTCAAGTCAAATATTCTCTATGCACCATACTGATAAGATGGAAAAGGAGGGGGGAAAGCTTTTTTTGAAAAGGACCAGTAAATGGAGAATATATTACCAAGTGAAATGCATTCAACATTTTAGTTCTGTTGAAAGAATAAAATATTTATAAGAATCAACTTTCTTCTCCTTATGAACTGTATTTTATTTATAGCTATGTTAAGCTTCTAAAAGAAAATAGAAAAAAGCAATTTAAAAGTGTATACATTCACATATCCTTTTTTTTTTTTTTTTAATTTTGGCTTATTCCACCCACAGCCACCACACATAGAATCTTTTTTCATTCTAGAGGAGACAGAGACCACTTTACAGGAGTGGCTTTAAACACTTCTCTTGTGGTTTTGGGGAGAGTAGGGAAATAGGAGGGAAAAAGAAGTCAGGAGGGCAGATGAAAGGGCTCCTTTCTAACAATCTTTTAAAAGTAAGATTCTTAGAAATATTTAACTCTTGTAAAGTTTGCCACCTATATTTAGCAAGTGCCTTAGAAAAAGAGAAAGGGAGGCCTTAATAGTGGGCTATTAAGATGGAAAGAAAAAAGGCAACAAAGATAAATCCAGGGAAAGAAGGATGCCTGTGTACAGACACCAGAGAAAGAAGCAGGTCGTAAATATCCGGACCCTTGGAGCCACGAAGCACTTGACTTTCAGTTCATCTGTGGACAGTGTAAAATAAGTAACATCCTACACTTCTTATTTTAATTTCAGTTTTCTCAAGTTTATGAACTTTGAGAACTGCTTCATCTTACTGCTGATGAAAAATTTTGAACTGAATAATTTTACTGTGTACAAGCCTGATTATCTATCAAAAAGAATCTCTGGAGAAAAATTGGATAGAGAGTAGGCTTTTTAAACCAAAGACATACTGTGGACGTTATTTTAAAGGTCCTGGAGCATCCTGTAAACCAGTGGTTTTCAAAACTATTTTCGTTCATGATCCATTGTAACGTACACTTTACATCACAACACACGTATACACACACACAAAAATCTAAATTACTAAAATAAAAGTTTCATGAAAATACTTTTCCTTACTAAATATAATGCATTCTGATATTTTCTATTTCACTCTAATCATTTTTCCCCCAAAATTCTGGTTTGTAACCCATTAAATTGGCTTTACCACCACCTAAATAATTAAGACTTAGAGCATAAAACACGGATATGAACAAGTCAGGGTGCTGGATGGACTCAAGAATAATATGAAATTCAAGGATATTTTATTTGAAGCAAAAATTTTTGTAGAATTTAAAATTTACTGAGTTTGTGATTTATTTGCCATTATGTAGAACTTTAAATTTTTTGGAATCAAGCATCTTTTGCAATCAATATATGGCTCACACCAATAAAAAGTGATATGGCAGTATAGCTCTTTAAAATATTAATACACTGTGCAATGAAAAGAATGGTTTCTTAGTTCCAGAATGTCCAAGTATGAAGTTGGGGCCTGAATTAATAAAGAAAGTAAACAGTCTCAGCGGACAACTGCAAGAAAAAATGGACAACGTCCTGGAGGTAGCAAAGAGTTCTGAAAAGTTTCAAAACATTATGACATTGCACTTTTACTATTTAATTTACTTTTCCAAGGGACAATGAACCCTTCCAAGAATTTCACAATTAGGGGATCTTAAACTTTCTCTATGCCCCTCTTGCTAAGTACAAAGTTCCTCTCTGTGTTATTTCTTCATTTGTTAAAGATGTATTTATTGAAAATCTACAATGTGTCCAGAAATCCAGAAACAAGCCAAAAGCCATGTCCTCAGCAAGACAACAGTTCATCAGAGGAGTTAAAATATTAGTGCAAGTGCTCTGCACAAAGTAGAGAGTCTTCCCCAAACAAACAGTGAGATCCCTCTCCTGACTGGGGACTCAGTGGCAGGCTATTTCTATATTGGACAGCTCTGGTTGCTTGGAAGTTCTTTATATTAAATCGTTTTCTCACTGACATCCATTATCAATCTTGTTTCTTTCCTCACACAGTTTAGTAAGAAACAAATCTGGAAAAAACTCAGCTTCATTGGATTGGCATCAAGAAAGGATACACATTCCTAAGACACTATGAAACTCTGAGTGGGTCCCATTCACTGGCATCTCGGCTTGAGGGAAGGTACCTCCTGGACTGAATCCTAAAATAGAATCAGAACTGTAGACTATTTTAGTTGACAGGGACCCTGCAAAGATTAAGCCAGCTTCTATAATTCTTCAAACAGGAAAATGAGTTTGCAACCTAATCCACTGAAATATTTTCTAGGAAACATGATTCTGATTTCATTAAGGACATAGTGGGAAAATGAGATTCACTTTTCAGAAGTTAATTGTCATCTTTGCTGCAATAGATTTTTTTCTTCCACTCTGAGGCTGACATTTGATATAGTTCAGTCCCTGACATAACCTTAAACCTAAAGTTCTTTGCTTTATGATGAAGAATATATGTAGGTAATATCCCCAACTGAGCTGAAGTTAGGAAGCACTAGTACAAACAACTAATAAATTAGAGTGCAGGCTTTTTAAAGCTATGGCTTATTATTGTTATAATATAATATAATATAATATAATATAATATAAAAGTTTACCAAGTACATTTACAAACATGCTTGTTTAAAGCCTCACAATAATCTTTGAGGAAGATATTTTTAATCCCTTATTTCACAAAAGGAAACTAAGGAAGAATACTCTTACACTCTTAGCTAACTAGAACTGGAAATAGGTATAATGATTTTCTAATCTAACTCCTTGATTTTACAAAACCTGAGACATGAAAGGGTTAAACAGTGTGGTAAAATCAGGACTAGATTTTAGGAATCAGACTCTTAGGTGACCTTATTGCCCAAGGTTCTGCACATGTTTGTCAGGATCCTACGGGAGGATTTTGTAAGTCCCTTTAGATTCCGCTAAACATTTACAAATGGAATCATGCTATATATAATGTTATGCAACTTCTTTTTCTCTCTTGGCTATAACTTGGACATCTTCCGATGTTTACCTACATTTCGATCTCATTATTTTTGAAGGGTGAAATAATTGGTATTCAGTACATAGAGTCCAGTGTAGCCGTTACCTCTTATTTGTGGCCCGTACCGTTCTTCACTTACCCATGCCACACTGACTGTTAAAGTATTTTGAAGACTTATTTTTAGCCCTTTCTCTCTATTCCAAAAATAGGGCAATTGAATCTTTCAATTCTTGAATGTAGCCAATCATGTTTCTCAAAAAATCTAGAACTCAACAAAGGCTAGAGCTATGTGATAAACATGCAGATCTTCACAAAGCAAGGTAGACAACCTAGCGTTTTGAGAGAAAGGCTGAGGTCTGCCTATAGATGCCTTGGCCTAATTTGGAAGCTGATATTTGGCAACAAAAGTCAGATTTTGTTCTTTGATTTTTCAGCAAGAATTCTGATGGTTGGAGCACCTTCCATGGACATTCTAATCATTTTTACTCTTTTGAATTAATTTAAAGAAAACTGTAAGCCTTAATGATAATCTCTAGTAGTTAACAAAGTCCAGCTGACCCTTGAACAAGGTAGGGGTTAGGGCTGTAGTTGAAAATCCAGTATAATTTCACAGTTGGCCCTCTGTATCCATGGTCTAAATCCCTGGATTCAACCAAGCATGGATCATGTAGTACTGTAGTACTTACTATTGAAATATTCAAATTATTTACTGATATTAATGCACCTGTGCAGTCCAAACCCGTATTGTTCAAGGATCCACTATAGACTTTTTCCCTCCCCACCATCTTCAGTCACGTGAGCAAACAGTTGAACATAATATCCTTTTGATGGAGCCATCAAAATGGCTGACAAGGACAATGATTTGATCCACAGCAAAAAATGATGCTTGTCCTATGATGATAGAATTGGACGAGGAAACATTTTGGAATTTCTTCTTCATTTTCTTCCCAAGTATAGTTTTGGCAGAACATAGAATGTAAAGTGGACTTTTTTTTTTTTAAGTTCTAACTTCAAAATAGAAATCTTTCACCATCCTTGTGAATTCCTTATTCAGTTTCATGTGTTGCCAACACCTGTGCCTTAGAGAATAGTAAACAACTTTATAGCATTTTAAATTAAATTTGCCTGATTTTGACTCAAGTGTTTATCAAGATGACAGTCACACAGTGCTGCTGTTGAGTGTTGGGATTTTTAACACCTTGGGGAAGCTGAATCACTTTTCTTGTAGGAAATGAGAAACCATAATTGACATGAGTTTCCTTTTTTCCTTCCTGTTGTAATAAACCACCCTCCAAATAATAATAACAATGTAAAAGTGAGGAGTACTGAAAGGAAAGTGTCTAGCCAGCCTAGCTGAGTAATGAATGAGGCTGCTGATTGTATGGGCAGTGTAGTTTTTTCCCAAAGGCTCAATTTTCCTAGATCTCCAAGAAATTGAATTTTTATTTTCCACTGATGCATTTGTTTGCAGTATAATACCTGCCATCATTTACATTGATAATCCCTACTTATTCCTTCCAACTTTCTCAATTTATGGGCAGAAAGAAATAAAATAGGAGACAGAAATACATTGTGAGGGCCTGAAAAATCTCATTTTTGTACAATAATACTGTAATATCAAGGCAAACTTTAAATTAAAATAAAACTTATATTCATCTTAAAATAGAGAACATTCTACTCAGGTTATGACATAGAACAGTAGATATTGCACCACGTGGGTGATGACATCACAAGTAGCTAACAAGTAAGTCCTACTCTGAATTAGCCGTAGGACCAACTCTGAACACTTTCTCATTCTATCTTCGGCGCATTAGACCAGTCAATATGATTTGGTTTAGGTTTTCTTATTTTAGGTACTTTAATGAAAACGACAAGTACTGCTTTTGATTCTCCCTCTTGTCCCTGCACCCAACACACACACACAGAGTTATAAAATTGTACATGATTTTCAAAAGATAGCATAGCCCTCTCTGGAGGTTCTGTTAGTCTACATTCAGTTTTCTCCTGTACCAAAAAGCCTTTGCTGACATCTACATATTTGCTCTTAGATATTCCTTTCTTTGATCTAAGGAATGGAATCCTGTTTAACTGAAAGTAAACAACCTTTAAGAGAAGTAATGCATGAAGATGGGGCCATTCATTAATACCATAACATAAATTGTTGAATTCAGATAATTAACATTTATTGCAGGGTCTGGGTCAGGCTTGGTGATAGTAAGGTCATGCCCTTGAGGACCATTTGACCTTTGTCATCATTTCATTGGGCAATGTTGGACAATTTGGTTCAATTTTGGGCTCAAGATTGTCGTCTGTGAATTGAAGGGACTGGATTAGATTGGTAGTTTTCTAAGTCTGGGGACTTTCAGGTTCCCCCTCTGGGAAAGGAAAGGGCTCTAACCAGAGCAGCTCTTGATTATCTTATTTATATATTGAGTTTTTCTTTTATATATTGCTTTTCTTTTTTATACATTGATAATATATATTATATCTTGCCTTTTTCTTTCAACATTTCTTTTGAAGAAAGTTTTACAGCTAAAATATTAAAAATTAATTCTGAAAAGAATTCTACTAGATAACTTTTAATATTTTAAAAACTGTAACCTAAAATGACTTTCAACATTCTGTAATTTGACACTATTTTCTCTATTTCCAGTAGGTAGGCCTCCTGAGAGGACATTTTTACAGAGAAGAGAGAAAGGAGGTGGGGGGGTTTCTGGACATTGGCCGGACTAGGGTGCAAGGTGTTTGGTGTATGCCTGCTTGGGCCGGTGTGGGTGTGCAGAAGCCAGCAGTAAAGTCCAATTTTACCAGTTACTCAGTTTTGCCAAAGACAAGACCTGGAGCTCACCAGAGCATGGACCGCCTACTCTGTGGTTGATCCTTCTGAATAAGAGAAAAATTCCCTCTGAGAGACTTAGGTATTTCCACAAATAGCTGTTTTTCAGCGATGTCACCTCTAAGAAGTGCATTTTCTGCCTCCAAGAAAGAAGTTTGGGGCTCAATTAATTCCATTGGCCACATCTCAGCAAGCAAAATGTAGTTTAAAAAATAAAGATAAGAAAAAGGAATCTTCTATAAAATAATCTTATCTGATATGAAGAAACTCTAAATACAAAACATATTATGCCTATAGCTATCTTCTCCCACCCCCAACTTGGAGTCTTCTCTGAAGTTGTTCCAAAACAATAAAACAAGGTCAAAAGAAATTTTAGAACTCTCTTTCAAAAGTCCTTTAAAATATCAGGAAGTGCAAAAATTACTAAATAACTGACTTGAACTGACTGAAACAGAGAAGGGCTGTTGATATTATTCTTTGGTGTTCAGATAAAATCTCTTGGATTGAGACTAAGAATGGAAAAGAGTGGAGGCTCTCCAGGATGAGCTGTCCCAGGAATCCTTTTCACTGAGGACCATAGGGCTTGAGATTGACAGAAGGTGCCTTCACTTTCCCCCTGATAACTCTGGACACATGATCAGAATAAAGTCAAAGGGCAAGTGGCCTCAGAGTAGCTGTTATGAAGGTGGAGAATATAGTGGGTTGATACTGAGGTCTGGGAGTCCTAGCATCCTGGTGCTAGTCCTGACTATGATAGCGTATGTGGTTGAAGATCTGATACATGATGTTCACCTTATAGAGAACAGAAAGAGGTCATCAAAGTAGGAAGAGTTTCCCAGAGATTAGAGGGAAGTAGGCAAGCAAAGTTATAGGAAACGGTGATGGCTAGCTTGAGGATCAAGGTACAAGTAAAATGGAATCATCCATAGATGGGCCTCAGAGGTCTTTGAACTGCTTAACCTTGTAAATGACTTCTGGCTAAGAACAAGCCTGGATTTTAGGTGTGTGGTAGGTGGAAATCTTGCTTGAGATTTCTTCTTTGACCCATGTGTTATTTAGAACTGTGCTGTTTAATCTACTTGTATTTTGCGATTTTCCAGTTGTCTTTCTGTTATTGGTTTCTAGTTTAATTACATTGTGGTCCAAGAGCAGACAGTGTATGACTTCCATTCCTTTAAATGTGTTTTATGAATGTGCTCTGTCTTGGTGAATGTTCCATGTGAGCTTGAGAAGAATGTGTATTTTGCTGTTTTTGGATAAAACAGTCAATATACCCAGTTGGTTGACGGTGTTGAGTTCAATTATATCCTTACTAGTTTTCTGTCCGTTAGGTCTGTCAGTTTCTTCTAGAGAGGTGTTGAATCTCCATCTATGATAGTGGATCCATCTATTTCTCCTTGCAGTTCTGTTAGTTTTTCTTTTTCAGTTTTTTATTACATTTTTTGTTTGTTTTGGGGGCAGGTAATTAGGTTATTTTTTTTAATGGAGTGACTAGGGATTGAACCCAGGACCTCGTGCATGCTAAGCACTCGTTCCACCACTGAGCTATACCCTCCCCTAGTTCTATCAGTTTTTGCCTCATGAAGTTTGACGCTCTGTTATGTGAATATACATCAAGGATTGTTATGTCTTTTTGGAGACTTGGCCCCTATCATTATGCAATGCCCCTCTTTATTCCTGATAACTTTCCTTGCTTTGATGCTTGCTCTGTCTGGAGTTACTATAGCTATTATTGCTTTCTATTGATTATTGTTAGCATGATATATTTGTAACTTTCCCTTTACTTTTAATCTGTATGTATCTTTACATTTAAAGTGGGTTTCTTGTAGATAACATATAGTTGGGTCTTGTTTTTGGATTCACTCTGACAATCTCTGTCTCTTAATTGGTGCATTTAGACCATTAACATTCAAAATTATTTTTGATAAAGTTGGATTAATATCTACATTAGTTACTATGTTTTCTATTTGTTGTCCTTGTTCTTTGTTCTTATTTTTGCCTTCCTCTTTTTTCTGCCTTTTATGGTTTTATTGAGCATTTTATATGATTTCATTTTCTTTCCTTTCTTAGCATATCAGTTATACTTCTTATTTCCCTTTTTCTTCTTATTCTTCCCCTTTCTTTCCCTGATTGCCCTAGAGTTGCAATATACATTTACAACTAATCTAAGTCTACTTTCAGGAAACACTTTACCACTTCATGGGTAGGGTGAGTACTTTATAATAACAAAATAATACTATTTCCTCCCCCCATCCCTTGTATCATTGCTGTCATTCATTTCATTTATGTATAAGCATACATAAGTGTGTATATATATATACATATATATACCTGAGATATACATATGCATACATAATCAAATACATGTTGCTACTATTTTTTCTTTTTTAATTAAATTTTTTTCTTTTTTATACTATTTTTAAAGGTTACTTAACATTTACAGTTACTACAAAATATTGGCTATATTCCCAATGTTGTACAATAAATTCTTGAGCCAATTTTACATCCAGTAGTTTGTACCTCCCACTCTCCACCTCTATATTGCCCCTCCCCCTCCAACTGGTAACCACTAGTTTGTTCTCTATATCTGTGACTCTGCTTCTTTTTTGTTGTTATATTCACTAGTTTGTTGTATTTTTTAGGTTTCACATACAAGTGATATCATATGGTATTTGTCTTTCTCTGTCTGACTTATTTCACTTAACATAATGCCCTTCAAGTTCCATGTTTCTGCAAATGGCAAAACTTTTTTTTTTAATGTGTGTGTGTGTGTATATATATATATATATATACATGCCACAACTTCTTTATCCATTCATCTGTTGAGGAACATTTAGGTTGCTTCTATATCTTGGCAATTGTAAATAATGCTGCTATGACTATTGCGGTGCATGTATCTTTTCGAATTAGTGTTTTGGGGTTTTTTTTGGATATATATCTAGAAGTGGAATTGCTGGGTTATATGGTAAAGTAAAGGAAATAAAAGCAAAAATAAACAAATAGGACCTAATTAAACTCAGAAGCTTTTGCACAGCAAAGGAAACCATTGACAGAATGAAAAGACAACCTATGGACTGGGAGAAAATATTTGCAAATGATATGACTGATAAGGGATTTATATCCAACATATATAAATAGCTCATACAACTCAAGATCAAAAAACAGACAACCCTATTAAAAAGTGGACAGAAGAACTGAATAGATATTTTTCCAAAGAGGAAATGCAGATAGCCAACAGGCACATGAAAAGTTGTTCAACATCACTAATCATCAGGGAAATGCAAGTCAAAACCACAATGAGATATCACCTCACATCCTTCAGAATGGCTATCATCAAAAAGAACACAAATAAAAAATGTTGGTGAGGATGTGGATAAAGGGAACCCTTGTATACTGTTGGTGGGAATATAAATTGATGTAGCCATTCTGGAAAAACAGTATGGCTGTTCCTCAAAAAAGGAAAATAGAACTACCATATGACCCAGAAATTCCATCATTGCTGTTGTTATTTTGAGCAAACTGTTAAATGTTAGCTCAATTAAAAATAAGAAAAAGATTTTATTTTACCTTCACTTATTCCTTCTTTGATGCTCTTCCTTTCTTTATGTAGAACTGAGTTTCTGACCTATACTATTTTTCTTCTCTCTAAAAAATTCTTTCAACATTTCTTATAAGGCAGGTCTACCACCAATACATTTTCTTAATTTTTGCCTGAGAAAGTCCTTATTTCTCCTTCACTTTTAAAGGATAATTTCATAGGGTACAGAATTCTAGGTTGGTATCTACTCTTTTGCTTGCACAGTTTCTGAAGAGGTTGCATGTAATTCTTATCTTTGCTTCTCTCCAGGAAAGGTTTTTCCCTCTGGCTTCTTTCAAAAATTTTTTTCTTTATGTTTGATTTTCTGTACTTTGAAGATGATATGCCTACACATTGTTTTGTTTTGTTTTGTTTTTGGATTAATCCTGCTCCGTGTTCTCTGAGCTTCTTGGATCTGTGGTTTGTGTTGACATTAATTTGGTGAAATTCTCAGTTATTGAATTCTCAATTTTGAATACCATTCACAAATTTAAGTAATTTGAAATTATTATTTCAAATATTTCACTTGTTCCTTTCTCTCTCCTTCTGGTATTCCCATTATGCATGTGTTATATCCTTTTTTATGTACTGTTGTCTCACAGACCTTGGACACTGTGTTCTGTTTCTTTCAGTCTTTGTTCTCTTTGCTTTTTAGTTTTGGAGATTTCTACTGAGATATCCTCAAGTTCAGAGATTTTTTCCTCAGCCTTGTTCAGTCTACTAATAAGCCCATCAAAGGCATTCTTTATTTCTGTTGCAATATTCTTGATCTCCAACATTTCCTTTTGGTTCTTTTTTTAGGATTCACATCTCTCGGCTTATATTGCCCACCTGTTCTAATATATCCGTTAGCTCCCTTAGCATATTAATCGTAGTTGTTTTAAATTCCTTGTCTGATAATTCCAACATTCTTGCCCCTTCTGGTTCTGATGCTCGTTCTAACTTTTTATGCTTTGTATGTTTTTATTGACAGCTGGACATGACATACTGGATAAAAGGAACTGCTGTAAATAGGCCTTTAGTAACACGGCAGTGAGGTGTGGGGAAAGAGGAAGTGTTCTCTCATCCTATGATTGGGTCTCAAGTCTTTTGTTGAGCCTATGCTTCTGGACTATGAACTTCATAAGTGTTTCTCTGGTGTTTTTCTCCCCTCTTAGGTGGGAGAGGATGGTTAGAGTAGACTGGAGTCTGGTATTTCTCTTCCCCATGTCAGTTAGGCTCTGATAGTACCCTAGCAGGTAGAGTCTGGTTAAATAATCCCCCTGCGGGCAGGCCTTGTTAAGAACAGAATGCTCTGGCATATTTCACAATGGGTTCTTTTCCCTTTTTCCTTCAGGAAGCACAAGGGGATTTTTCTCCAGTATTTACCGTGGGAACCTAGACAAGCTTCTGGAGGTAAATCTCACAATATTGTGGGAGTCCCCGTCTGGGCATGCCTGGAATTTTTAACTCTCAGACTTTTCCTCACTGAGCCTCTGGCGATTCATCAATTACAGATCAGGTTTTCCTACTTAGACATTGGTTCCCACAGGTGGTTTCCACTCCCAAGTCTCTGCTCTGGTAAGCAGCGACTCCCTGTGTTTTCTTCTCTTCAGTCCTGGGGGCAGTGGTCTGCTCTGTGTCCTCTCTTCTCTTACGGATCCAAGAAAAGTTGTATTTTCAGTCTGTTCAGCTTTTTACTTGTTGTTAGGACAGGGTGGTGACTTTCAAGCTCCTTCTGTGTGGAACCAGCTGTAGATTTTACTAAATGCCAGTGTCACTGAGAGAGCTGTTTATTCAAGGTGGAGGAATTTAAAACATACCAAGAGAATCTAGATACTCATTGGTTTCTAATCATTAATATTTTGCTCCAACTAGGAGGATTGGAGTAAGTGTGAAGTGTTTGGTTGGCGTGAAGGATGGAATGAAGACTAAGAGAAAGTTTTGTTTCAGTCAGCAGGCTACTCAGATAGGGTCCTGGCCTTTCTGAAATCTGTACAGTCCTTCTTAGAAAGGCAACATTCTTAATGAAGGGATCTTAGTTGGCTCAGACATAGTCCTTTATGAGGCAGTATCTATAAAATGGGTGTATTGCTAGTAAGTAAAGCTGCTCAGAGGCTTTGCTCTGTGTATATAATGTGTTACTTTTTTTTCCCTCCATCAATCCCAAGTATATAGCAAGTGCCCATTCTTTCTATCAGTTCTAACTCTCTCCTCATTACTTTCTTGAATAGGAAGAGATAGAGTCCTATATATTGAGAATTTTTAAGAAAATGGTCTATTCTATTACAGGGAAAAAGTCAAAACCACAGCATATTTATATTTTTAAGTAAAAATCAGTCAAAGAAATAATACAATATTTTGTGTTGTTGATGATAACATAGCATGCTTTTTTTTTTTTTTTTAAACTGCTGCTCAAGTTTGGTAAAGGATCTCCAACCCTGCATTGAGAGAACTGTGTTCTTGTGGAGAATGGAAGAGACAGAGTCTGACAAAATGGGCCTGGGCCTCCAAGTATAACAGCTGCGCCTTCTGATTTGGCAGTATCTCTAGTCAGTGAAGCCGCAAGGTGACATCATTCGGAACATTTTACATTAACTTAGGGGAGGCTAGATACGGGAGAGAAGCAAAACTTTAAAATGCAATCTGGTTTAATCAAAACCAGGGAACCATGAACTGTTTGGGACTCAGAAGGAAAAAAGAGAACTTGAAAGCGACTATAATATACAGGCTGCAATGCTACTGCTCTGTGACAGCTTCTATTTAATGGGAAAGCTGTGGTCTTCCAAGGTAAAGATGGTAAATCTGATTAGAGATCTGCTTGGAACAGGGAGTGTACTCTGACCTCTGGAAGAGGGTTTTACCCTCTGAGGGAGCCTCACCACATCCTATGTGTACACTGGATGACTAATATTTATTATAGAGCCATGTGATGGAACAGGTGAACAAAGGTTGTTCCTGGTCACCTTGGGTCCATCACCACAATCACTCCTCTTGCGGAATGTGATATATTGCTGGCCTCTCTTGACAGTTTTTGAGCCACCAACAAATGCTATTTTATAAATACAGCTCAGAAACCCCAGGGATTTGTTCGGACAGATTATCAAACATATTGCCTGCTTACCCTGATTCTCAGTTGTAAAAGGATTCTCCCAACACTTCCTTTGTAGTTGTGGCTCTGCTTTGATTGGCTGTGAATGATGTCATGACACTGTTTACTTTTCTTAGCTGAAGGCAAGGACTGGAGTGTGATAAGTGTGCCCACCCTGCATTAGGTAAAAGGAGAAGCTGTACACATAAACCTTGAGCCATGTTGCACTCATTTACTACCAGCCTGTGATGTGGCAACTCAATGAAACACACATCATCTGTGTGTCTTTTGTTATTTACAGCTTTTGGAAGTTTCTGTTTACCTTGGATTCTTCCTCTTGGACTGTCTTTCTAAGTTTAGTATTTGAGCCCTACTGTTAACAAGCTGTGTCTTTCCACAAACACAAAGCAAATTACTAGGCACAATTTGAAAAGAGATTTGTGGATACAATTCTGTCCTGACAAAGTTTTAAAACAAGTAGGCTTTGTTTATAATTGAGAGTTGAATTGCCAGGTCTTTGTAGCTCATTTCCACAAAGCAGAAAATGCCTATAAAGGAGGCACTTGACTAGGTGATTTTAGAAAAATATTAACATATCTTATGAGCTTAGAATTACTTCTGGCATTTCTAGAGAGGTAAGAAAATGCTCATTGTAGAATTTACAAATAACTCTTTAAGTAACAGATAAAGTAGAATGTATGCAATTTATTCAGCTAGATGTTATAAATTAGACCAAAAGGTTTTCAGGAGAGGTAAATTCTGTCAAAATGTCTTCAAAGTTGGGTTTTTTTTTTTAAAGAATGATTTTACCCTGCTTCATATAAAATGTATTCCAAAAAATTTGGTTGCACAGTCCAAAAAAAAAAAAAAAAAAGAAACCCAACACATTTTCACAATTACTTTTATTATAATTTAGAGGTAGAATGTCCTGTGAAAAGTTATAGACACCAATTAAATAAAAATGACCCCTAACTTGTACTGTGCTTTGTAGATTCACAGCTTAGAAAAGGCCACAAGAACCTACGGATAACCAATGACCCACAACATCCAGCCTGTCTTTAGACACTTCCTGTGATCGGAACTCAACTTTTGTGATAACTTGTCCAATTTTCAGAAGAAAGTTTTCAAAGGAAATTTAGGTGGTTGACCTTGATCAACAGGCTTAAACTTTCTGGGTGTCAGAATTTTTCCTGGTAAATTGTTGAGTAGTTTTTGCATTCCTACTGTGGATCAGGCAGCCCAAAATATTTCTATGGTGGGGGGAGCCCAGGCAAAGTATAAATAAACAAAGAGAATGAAATGGAAAAATAAGGTGCACAGAAAGTTTACACTCTGGGGATATAAAGTTGAACAAGACAATAGTCAAAAGGGAAAGATGGGGGACATAATCAAACAGTTATGCAGATAGTACAATAAGCAATTTAATAAGGTTCAAAAAATTCTGGGGACATGGGGAGCACTGTTCACTATTTGTTCTTTTCAAAGCTCTCTCCTACCCAAGTTCAAAGTTCTGATTTCCTATAAAAACTGGCCAACAGCTCTGCTCTGTGGATCAGGACCTCCCTCCAGGCGCCTCCTATCCACACCCTCCAGAGTCCCCTAGACCATGAACTCCAATGAAGGCAGGGACCACATCTATTTTATTCATCCTTTGATACATAAAATCTGAGCCCAGATTCTGACAGTTGGAGATCCCAAGTAACTATATGCTGAGTAAATAAATAAGTGAATCCTATCCAGAAGCCAATGGAGAGCTGCTAAAGGAAGTTATTTAAAGTAGTGACATGATCGTTCCTTCCCTTACTACTCCATCTGGAAACATACTTCTGGTAGCAGTGGGGATGTGGCTCAAAGAAGGTGATATAGGAGGGTGTTACAATCGTTCAAGTAAGGAGCAATGAGAGGATGAAATAGGGTGATGCCAAGGATACTGGGCGAGGGGGGTAGCTTTGATAATTGACTGAATAATGGTGGTGGTGGTGAAGAAGTAAAATAAGTTGAAAATTATTTTCTGAGTTCTGGTTTTGTATTTTTCCAAATAAGGCACATGGGAAGAAGAGCAATTTCTAGAGGCAGACCATGGCTCAATTTTGGACATGTTGCACCAAATGTGACTGTGGACAGTAAGACAGGGAGAGGCTCACTGGGCGTTTATCAGACTAGGTCTGGAGCTGATATTGCAGACATTGTTGTTAACTCCCCAGCCCCCATTCCACTCCTTTCTTAAAATGATTTAGGAAATTGACCTCATCTCAAAGGTAGAGCTGGTTGATCTAAAAGTGTTGATCCCAAAATGATCCTACTTGCCAGAAATTGGCTCAGCAATAGGCATATGATCTAATTCCCATCAGTGAGAACCAAGGAGATGTTTGCAGGAGGCTTCTGGGAAAGGCACAGGAAACCAGGCTTTCTCTCCCAGTGGATGTGGATGAGGAACCCTACAGCCCTGGTGCTCCTGACAGCTTTCCTGCAGCCACAAAGGTACCAAGCCGCAGGATGAGGCCAACACTGACGAATGCAGAGTAGAGAGAGAGAACTCATTTCCTGGACAACATTGTTGAATCTGTGTATCAGCCACCTTGGAAGCTTATTCTACTTCTGGATGGCCCCTCATATGAGCACTTTCATATCTTTTATGAGAATCTTGCTAATGGCAGTTACAAGCACCCTAACTGAAACACTTGGTGGTCACCAGCCACTGACTGACAGCTAAAGCTGGGGATGTTAGAAGAGATTACCCGGGAGAAGCTGGCTGAGAATGGCGTTCTGGGCACTTTACAATTACGGTTGCATCCAATTCTGATTCTAACCTGTGACTCAAGATTTTTTTTAGTCAAACTCAATGTCCCAAGTCTGTCCTGCCAGAAAGTAGCCCTGTGGCTCAGAACAGTCTACAAATCACTTAGCCTTTCTGTGTTTCAATGAGCTGAATGGTGAATTGGGGGAATACAGTCACTCTACACACCTATATGAACAGGTTCAGGCTTTGTAGAGCTTGAAGCATATACAGTTTTGAGCTGCCCTCTTAAAAACTGGGTACAGAGTTGAAAGGAAGCAGAGTAGATGAGAGGCCCTAAAGCTTCAAGATACATCTTCATCTGCTTAACTTTTCAAGTTGTTGTGTGAAATGAGTGAGATAAAGCATCTGACATGCTTAGCACATGGTAACTGTTCAGTAAAGGCTGGCTGGCATGATTAGGAATAATTTAACACATAATTTAGATCTAGACTATGGTGATGCACAAACATATGTATTTGTTTAATTATTATATTGCTAAGTTAAACTCTTCCCCTCACTTCTGAGCAGAGTGCTTCCTAACTCCCTCTCCCTCACCCTCTCTGTAGGGCACACTTTTCCATGAAGCACAGGGGAAAGGCACCTTGGGCCCATAATAATTTCAGGAACACACAGAAAGTTTTTATTTCTTTTAAAGTCAGAGGAGAAAAATGAACTTTGAAAGGTTAAAGAAAATATTTTAAGACACAATATAAATATATTCATCTTTATTCCAATGCTCTAGTAAAATCTAATTAAAACAAAATTTTCTTTTTAACGGAGAAAGAAGCCTGCAGAGGCAAAAGTTTCCAAGGCCCCCAAAAGTCAGAATGCAGCCTTGCTATCTGCTTCTCCCCCTTTGTCACCTTTTTTCTCTTTCCCATTATTTTCTACACCTTCACCTCTTCCTTGCTTCTCCCCACTTTTTACCATTTGAATTCTTACAATTCTTCTAGCATCTTCTGGCCTATATCCATATGACTCTCTTGTGCAAAATGAAAAAATAAAAGCAAGCATTTTCCTTGTGTTAGCTTTTCTTTACTGTCTCAGCCTTTTAAATTCCTTGGGTTATCGGCTCTCAGAATGAAGACACACAATCCCTTTTAGAATGAGGACTCAGAAGGTGTGGAGACACACCTTCTGAAACTGCAGCCTCTTGAGAGTCTGATTCCCGGCAAAGAGTGTTGCTTCTCTGCATTTCACACTGGAACGCAGTGCAGACGATGCACAGTACTCAGGATTACAGAGCCGTGGAGGCTTACCGCACTGCGACAGCTCGCAAGAAAGAGAACGCCACGTCTTTTTCTGGATGCAATTCTGAGTGTCATGTATGTATTAATTCTTGGGCTCAAGCCAAGTTACCTTGGGGGTGAGATGCAATCTATTATTTTTAGGTCATATTGGGGAGGGATGTAGGCTATTATTTTAGGTTAGTAAGAAGATAGTTTGGGTTAATTTTAGATGATCAGGTTTCCTATTATGAACCGTCCTTCAAAAAACTAATTTTGGAATGTTATCATGTATAGTTCATGCTTATGGAGGACTTAATGTTGGAAGCATTCCTTAGTTCAAGGGGATTTCACGCCTGGGTAGTTTTCAAGTTTCATTGTTTTCCAGTTTACTTGCCTGACTTAGAATCCTTACTGCTTCTTAAATTTCACAAATAAATGAGTTCAAGAAAAAAGCATACACACCAAAAACAAACCAGTACTTAACTCCTTCTTCCAACAACCCCACTGTCCTGAGGGAGAGATACATAAAGTAAGAAGTAAAGTGGCGAGTTTCCTGTTTCATAAATGCCTTGAATTCTAATTATTCCTTGAAGACAGATTTAAAACAAAGGCTTTTATGAATAATGTACAGATCATTAAGATTGTAATCTCTAAACTCTGGCACATAAGTCTCGGATTTACCATATAAGTTCACACTGATTATGCAGAATGATTTCCAGATGTTTACTCTCTGCATATAATTAAATTTTGGTAAAAATTACAACTTACTCAGTTGCTTAAAAAAAAAAGAAAAAGAACTGTCAACAGAAGCATGAAAGAAGTTTTCACTGAGATATTTTTCCCCTCACAGTAGTCACTCCTTTCATGACAGAAATCTTCTTAAAAAATCTCTGGCTCACTTCAACCCACTCCCAATTTTAACAGAGAAGAGAAAGTTGCTCTAGGAAATGTGATGGATTGATCACGTCAAGTCCATCATTTGGGATGAAAATGCCACAGAATTTGCATGACAAAATAGAAAATTGGCACAATTATTGAGTCTATATTCACAGACGTAAATGAGAATAGAAAAATATAACAATGGGCAGTAAAGTTAAATATTTCGGGAAAATCAAAGTATTTTGGAAAAACAGGTTATGAGCATTGTTTTTGTATGCATTGGGAACTGAAATGATAAGTTGGGGAAAATCTGCCCAGTGTATCAGCTAGAATGGGGGTATCATGCACAACAGCAAACGAAGAGACAGATGCTGCGTGATGGAAAAGGAACAAAAGTCAGGCAAGAAAATAGTTCAAAGGTACATATCATGTAGAAATCATTTAAATATATTAAAAAGAAGGAGATGGTAAAATAATCAAATACAGAGTAATAAAGCAGAGGGGAAACACGGAGAGAAGACGAAGGAGGCAAAATAATTTGACAAGAGAGGAAGGATGAAGGAGTAGAATGAGAGCCAGCACCAGGCACTGGTTCTGTAATGACCTGTTTCTCATGAAAAATGCATTATCCTAGAAGGGAATGATTTTTCTCCTCCCTCACGCTACTCTGATTTGTGTGTCTACAACCCACCAAGCCCACTGGGATGCAGCCGATGGATTCAGAGCCTCCAGAATGATCAACAAGAGACTGCCATCCCTGACACCAAATGCAGTGTAAATAATTAAATATCAATGAAAGTCAACTAACATTTATGGAGTGTGTACCCCCAGGATGAAGCAGGCATCAACAATGTGACAGAAGTTTAGGGTCTTGACAGAAATGCAAAAACCCAAATGAACTACAATGGTGATTCAGGGGGAGGGAGACTAAAAAAGGGTAAATGTAACTTAGCCCAGAAGTTCTTAACCTTTTTCCTTTTTTTTTTTTTTCAAATTTAGTGGAAGTACTGGGGATTGAACCCAGAACCTCATGCATGCTAAGCATGTGCTCTACCACTGAGCTATACTCACCCTCTTAATGTTTTTTGGAATAACACACTTTGCATATTTAATGAAAGCCTCAAGCTTTTACCCACAAAAATACACATTTTTGTGTACAAACAAAACAGTGCTTATGTCAGGAGGTTTATAGATCTCCTGAGGTCTGTGTTCCCTCTGGTTTAAGATCTTAGAGTTCTGAATTTAATAGAAATATAATTTTTAATAGGCCACTATTTACTTACTGATTCACTTCAGTTATAACCTTAGGAATGATTGTAATTACTGAATTTAACTAAAGAGTGAGGCACAGATTTTGTCCCTCTGTGAAATCTTTATTCAAACAATGACTTGCTTAGTCTTCTAGCAGAATTGAAACTTTTGGTTTGTTTATATATTTCTTATACCTTGCTGAATTCTAGAAAAAATTTTGACTTGTAAAGTGCATATAATACAAATAATAAAATAAGTACTTGGAGGAATCAGGGTGAAATAAAAACCTAGTTTAAAAAAAATATCCAAAATCCAGAGGCAAAAATTAGCAGAGTATACAGTTTTGTGGTACACAAAAATGACAATTTTGTGACAAACCTAAGACAGAGACAGGCTTAACTACAAGACTTATAACAATCTATAAAACAAAAACTAATATGGTTGTTGGATATTGGTTAGGGTATATTAGGCTTCAAGTAACAGAATGCACAACTAATAATGCTTTACATGAATCTGTGGATTTTCTCTCACTTAATAAGAAATCCAGAGGTGGGCAGTTGTTCGGTCATGTTAACAGAGACTCGGGCCTTTTCTATCTGTCTTCTCTACTATGTTTAGGGTGTTGATTTTTTTACCATTCTTATTGCTTCATTGCCTCAAGTGAGCTGCTGCAACCCCAGACATCACATCCATGACCAAGGTAGGGAGAAGAGGTAAAGGATAGTCTAAGAGCTCTCCTCCCACATGTATTTTTCAGCAGGAAAGTAACTGCCATCCAAGAGGCTTCTTTGTAGACTTCTTTCTATGTTTGATAGCCACAACTGGATCATATGAATCCCTCCTCACTACAAGGCTGGGAAAGCGAGCATCTGCCTTGGCCTTTACAGGGACAGCAGGGCAGGCGAGAGCCTTGGGAATGGCTTTGGGTTAGTGTCTTCTCTACACAATATGAACTGTTTTTCCTGATCTTGAGGAACTTCACTTCTGGGTATCCTCAAAAGGAGTCACTGTGTGATTCCTTAGACTGTACCCAAAACATCAATGCCTGCTGTAAACACAGCAGCAATCACCATCGTGTTCCATGGGACTGTCCCCATAGGCTGACGGCTTAGGCTAAGGCACACATTTGGAAAAGGGTGGTCTACAAGGAATCAAAACTCAAGTTCACAGCCCTGTTATGATCTCATTTAATCCTAGGGTAACAGTTAGCCTATCCAGGGTAATGTATGGACATCAATGCCCTTGAACCACTCCTTTGTAAATAGTATTTCCCACAACTGGACTTTGAATAAGAATGAGACCACAGGGAACTACAAGCTGTAATCTCCAGCTGCAAACCTACCTGGAACATAAAAGCCTGCACTGCTGATAAGAGCAGATATAGGTGCTTTAACAACCGACTAGTGAGAGAGGAGGGTTAAGTGCTCCTTATACAAAGTCAGAAGCATAAGCAAGACGTATGCCTGATGGATGAATGTTCAGTGGCTGGTGGAGATGAGCCCCACAAGACGTAGCCTTTCTTTCCGCTATATTCCCCTGGCACTGTGTCTCTGTCTCGATGATAGCATGTACAGCCCAGATTTATGCAGCTCTATTGCTGGTTATGAGCCTACTCATTTTGTAGCCCCAGACCATGTTATGTCTCATATAATAGACTTAGGTGTGTTCTTAGAAATATCTAGAAGAAGTATTTTTTTATTGAACAGTGGGTGGCAGTTGCTTAGGTAATATTTGGACGATCAACGTAGCACAAAGAAATCAATAGCAACTTTATGCTATTTTTAGTAGTAATTACTTGCAATAAGCATTATTTGAATTCTTCCTGCTTAAAGACTGGAATACTAAGTACAATGGGCTAGACACTAGACGATTAAGGCTTAAGAGAAGGAACATGTCCTTTTCCTTGAAAAAACTCTCAACTAGGTATAAGGAGGGGCACATATAACATGATCTGAGAAAGGAAACCAGAACATTTATAAACGCTGCTATTTTAATATAGGGTAAATTTTACATTGGGCAGAAAAACTTAAATGTAATGCTTTTGTGTCTAATTCCATGTTTAAGGACTTTGCTTGATAGAAAAGATTAGGGTCTATGACTTGCTTTACAATTGGAAGTGTTCCATAAATTTAAAAAGTTGAAGAGAGTTACCTGATATGGAATTTTAAAATATACCCGTGAAATATACTCTTTATCGTGTATAATCAAGCTGCATCTTTTGCATTAATTGTGGGTTTAGATTAGAAGCACAGAAACACCATCTGCTAATCGTTTTTTTTTAATTGCCATAGACATTAAAGAGGCATTCCCATCTTACTTGGGGTCTAGGAACAAATGGAAAAAGACATATAAATTACACACTAAGTTGCAAGAGTAACAGGAAATGAAAGATGAAAAGCCATGTGGGGAGAATGAAAAAGCTTATTTATTATCACTGGAAGTTAAAGAATTAAGTGATCGGATGTCAGGGATGTCACTTAGCTGGGGAAAGAACTTCAGATTTCATATGCTACAAAGCAGAGAGTGAAGGTACTTAAAAATCTGACTACTGGATCATAAAATCTTGAGAGTAGTAACTGCCTTCCAGGTATACATTTATTCACTCAATAAACATTCTGGCATGGTGGCAGATCAAAAATAAATAAGAAATAATCCTTGTTCCTTGATGGCCCATAGTCTACTAGAGAAGAAATGATGTTTATACAAAAAGCCGTAATACAAGGTAGATTGTTTTAAATGTCATGGCAGGAATACAGGTCAAGTTCCAGGGATTTTGATTCGAAGGAGATCCAGCTGTACGGCATCAAGAATGGCTTCCTAGAGGAGGTGACATTTGAACTGGACGCTAAGAAATTAGCAGCACTTTGACATAGAGCGATGGGAAGAAAACATTCCAGGGAGGAAAAACAGTGTAGCTGAAGTGTTGGTGGCAGAAAAGAGAGGCATATGTATTGAGAATAGAAGGCAATCCAGTTTTTCTGGTCCATCAGAGCTCATTAAGTAGAAAAATGATAGATAGGGTTGAAAACAAGAGTAGAGGTCAGATTCTAGAGAGTCTATTAGATTTAAATGAAGGCACTTGGACTCTATTTGGTAGATAATGAGGAGCTAGCAATGGTTTTTGAGTATCCAACAGACACTGAACATATGCTTTGGAAGAGGCATCAGATAATAGGGACCAAGCTATCACTCTGTTCATGCTGAAGTGCCTAACACAGCGTTGGCATGTAATAAACATACGACAGTATTTTTAATTGTCTATTAGAGAAATATATGAGCAAGGAAGCCATCTAAGAAAGTTATTGAGAACGTCAGACATCTCCAGGGGAACCGACAAGGGATGGACTAGGCATGCTCTGTTGGCACTCAGTATTCGTATCCATCTCCTGTTGCAAACTCCCTGTATTGCTGGGGCTGGAAGGCTAACAGCGACATTTCTCAGGTTGCTGCCAAGGTTTAAGATGCCTCCTGTGAGATTTGGAAGGGGAAATGTAGGAGGTCATTTTTATTTCTGCAGCAGTGGCAAGTTCTGGCAGAAATGACTTTTTGCTGTGGACAGACTTCTCATCCCCCTGTCTCGTGACCAGCTTCACAGATGTGGAGTAACTGAAACTACCAGCGGTTCCTTGACCTCTCAGTGCTGACAGTGATTTCCTGACCTCTGGTTCAGAGCTACAGGGTTATAACCTCAAAACCTAGCAGGGACATGAACTTCCCATCTAAAGGGATCTTCTCATATTTCAGCTCTTTCAATGATTCTGTAGCACTCAATTCCCTGGATTAAATTCCTTTCTACTTGAGGTTCCTAAAATGGTTTCTGTTTCCCCCGAACTCTGACAGGAACAGGAGATGAGGAGACTTGCACAGCAGAGAGAAATAGCCACTCAGGACAAGTCATTGTGGGATGGAAGAAAAGAAATTGAAGACGGAGGTCCTCTGGCACTACAAAGGGCATCAGTGCGACTTTCTGCCTCAGTGTGGGCCTTGTTCTCAGTCCTCTCTTCTTCTGCCTTAAAAACAAACACTCTTTCTCAATTATAAAAATAAAATAATATATATTCATTGTAGAAATCTTGGGAAATACAGAACACTATAAAGAAGGAAATAAAACTCAGCCATAACTGTACCAGAAATTACTCCTTGAATCAGTAAGGATGAGGTCTGAGATTCAGCTGTAAGTGACAGAAAACTCAATATGGCAGTAGCCTAAGTGAAGAAGACATATTTCTTCCTCTCTCATAAACAAAATTTCTGGGTATGCAATCCAGGGATGGTTAGGTGGCCCCACCAGGAACCCAGGCTCCTTCTCTCTTGTAGTTCTGCTATTTTTTACGCATGCTTCCATTTCATTGTCCAGCATCACCGCTCTGTCGTATCTGCATTCCGGCCAGTAGGAAGGGAGAAAGAAAAATAAGAGCTTGTCCCCTCTTTTTAGGGAAATCACGTGTGACATTTTGCTTATGTGTCTTTGCTCCCGATGGTGACATCTCTTTTAAGAGGAATGTGAGCAATGTAATCTTTATTCTGCACAGCTGTGTACTCAGCTAAAAATGGGGAGTTCCATTAAGGAAGGGGGCAAGGAAGGATGCGAGAGGACAGTTAGCACTCTCAGTCACATCACTGTGACCATCCACTCGTCCTTCATACGGAGGCTGGCAGTTTTCCTTGTCTTGGCCTCTCAGGTCCCAACACCACCCCCACCCAAGGTGATAAATGCTACTGCAGATGTCATTTTTTGTCACTTTATCTTCTCCTCTGTGACTGCAATATTTTGCTTCGAGTACTTCTTGTAGCATTACTTTATTTTAAAATACTTTCTCTATCAGCCTACCTACAACCACCTAAATTTCCCTTCATATGTCCACCTGAAAATGGATCACCCCACTGGACCCCTCAGGCCAAACTTCTATAATGCCTTCTTTTAAAGTCTCCTTGACCAGGCATCTAGGTCCTTTTCCAAGAAGGGCTTCAGGTTGTATTGCCCTTCTCCTGACCCACCATGCTACTTATTCTTCTGAAAGTCCAGTAGTTCTTGAAACATCTTCCTCGAAGCTTTTCTGGACTAATTGCAGCCCTCTGTGCACCTCATATGAAGCTCCAACTAATGTCCCTTCTCCTCTCCCTTACCAGGGTGGAAAACTATTTTCTATAATGTAAACTGCATCTCTTCCAATTTTTAGCTAGTATTCTTTCAGAGTTCTTTTCAGTCTGAGTTTTCTCCAACCATATTTTTCCTTTTCCCCTTTTTTTCCCAGTCTTAAAAGCTGCTCAGGGATTGAAGCCCTCTGACAGCAGAAATATATGAAAAGAGACATTTAACTCATGTATTCTGTTGATGAAGTTTCTCTCTTGGCTCTCGTTGAGCTAAGTGAGGCACAATGAACATCTTCCTTGTCTCCTGGGACCTATCATGGCTCCTATCTGCAACACCTTGAGCTTCCCAAGCTTAAGGCTGAGTTAGAGATGCAACCATAGACAATCGACTTGCAATGCCACCCCCTAGAGAAATTCTCTAGTTAGGAAAATGCCTATTACCTAAATAAAGTGAGGATGCTTTCCCAGGGGAGTTGAGGATCAGTTCAGTACAATTCAATATCTAATCCCCACGTGAAAGGACATGGAAAGGAGAGTCTTCTGGGCCTTCAGCAATTATAATAGTCCAGGTTATGTTGCTGTAACAAACAATCTTCATATATTAGTAACTTTAAGCCAAAAGGGTTGATTTCTTGCTCATGCTACTTGTCCCTTGTGGGCTGGCAGGGGACTCTGACATTATAGACATTTAAAGACTCAGGGTGATGGAGAAGCTACCATCTCAAATACTGGTCATTCCCATTCCACAGAGGAAAGAGAGCTCCAGAGAAGCTTTTTCTTTTTTTTTAATGGAGGTACTGGGAATTGAACCCAGGACCCCATGCATGCTAAGCACGCACCCCACCACTGAGCTATACCTACTCTCCCAGGGAGTTTTGCATCAGTAATTTAATACTCTGTCCAAGAAGAGACCCATGTCACTTTTATCATTGGTGAGAACTAGTCACATGGTCCTGTCCAACTACAAGGAGACCAAGAAGTGCAACTCACTTTGTGCTTGAAAGAGCAGAGAAATGGAAATATTTAGAGAACAGCACTGATGATAGCCATACAACCTAAGAAAAGCCCAGTCAGTTGTGATTATTAACTTTCACAAGTCACTGTTTGACCCAGAATAACACAGCAATTGCAATCCACATTTCTAAACCTCTTGGTATTTCAAGCAAAGGAAATCACTTGCAATATTTTGCTCCTAATTACTCTATACTCCTCTCAAATTGTTTCTACTTCAAGGTAAAATGTTTTGAGAGCTCTGGTATAAACTCCCAGGTCTGTCTCAGCTTCCTTGCTGACATACTCAGCACTTGGCCCCTCCTTGAGCATCCTCTGCACCCCTACCGCCAGCCCCAGCCTCCCCTCTGCATTGGCCCGTCACCCTGGGAGCTGTTTGCATGCATCACTGTTTCAGTGGATGGCAGCAATACACAAGGGCACCTCACTGTTGGAAAGGAACTGCCTTCTGCCTGCCAAGGACAAATGCAGATACACAAAGCAATATCAAGCAAGACTTCACATCAAAAGGAACCCTGCCTGGGTTTGCCAAGAGCAGGGCTGCCTCTGAGCCTCTTCCTTCAGCCTTCTCAGTGTTCTTTGGGCCCATGGGGCCCAGGGTGTTCCAGTCAGCCCCCCTCATTCACCCGGCACTCCTTTTCACTCTGACACCTGAGGTTCAGACCTTCCTGAATCTGGCCTTGACCACTTGAACAGAGCAGAATGCCAAGTGTTGAAAAATGCTGTGTGATTAGGAAGGAAAATCCATGAGAAATATTTACTCTGTGAACTCTGTTTGAGTAGGAGAACAGAATACTTTGCTCAACTGGTTCAGTACTGCAACACGTAGAGAGCTAAGATGCCCTGCCTAGAGCTGCAGAGGAAAAGCACAGAAGGGACTTACCTATCGAGGAAGAAAGGATGCTCTATGAGCAGAGGCTGAGGAACATCAGAACCAGCGCTGAGACAGAGACTGGCTGTCCTAGGCATTCAGAGCTGGTGGGGAGAAGTGGTTTCCCAAGAAACTCCCAGTTCCACTTCAGAGTCAACACGAGTCTGGTTCTGTTGCTTTAAGGAAAAGAAAAAGTCTCTGTTTTAGAAGAAGGATGAGGGAAAAATGGAAAAAGGGACTGACAGTGACAGATAAAGGGACAGAATTTTCTTTTAGAAAACAGGTAAGGCTTTCTGTTCTGCATGCTAAAGAACTCTTTTGGAAAGCTACATTAATCATCAAAATACAATGAAAGTTTTAAAGCCAAATATTGTAAGAGCTGGAAGGGGAACTTAGAGATTGTTTTTTCCAAATTATTTTTTTCCGCGTTAAGAAAATCTGAAGCTCAGGAGTGTCAAGGTGTTTTTTCACAGTCACACGCTGGTTAGTTACAAAGCCATAGCTAGAACCCTGAGCTCCTGGCTCCCAGGCTTGGTGGAGCAGTCTTAAACATGGCATGTGACCAGAGTGCAGGACTGCAACTTCGTCAAGTACAGTATTTTTAACACATGGCTTCAACCCTTTGACTAAGATCTTCCATTGTGGCCAACCCTACTGCCCTGTTCCAACAGCTTCCCAGAACGGTAGTAATTAGAGCAAAAAAAAAAAAAAAAAAAAAAAAAATGGACAGGGCCCAGAGAAAATGTCACAGTTCTAGACGTGGGAGGAGGTAGAGATAATGCCTTTACATAATTTCCTACTTTCAGAACACTTCATGTGGCCATGGGGCCAGGGAGACAACGCAGGCATTCCATGATGGGGAAAAAAAAAAATTACATCTTTTACTAACCTCCCATTGAAAGGCAGCATTTCCTTCATTATGAATGTAGGCAACAAATGAGGATGGTATTTGCAGAACTTGGACTTTCTCACTAACAGAAATGATAAATATTTTCATAGTTGGTAGATACCTTGGAATATCTTTATCTTTATTACTATTTTGCAATTATAGCAGTTGTTAGATCTGCCACCAGATCTTGTTATTTATTGCTTAACAGCACATATATGGCTATGTTACAGATTTTTATAAATCTTTTGAAAGCAAAATTTCAATGTAATTAGATTTCTTTATAATTCTCTGTATTTCATTTTATGCAGTGGAAGGCATTATCCTGAGAAGGATCTGTAGACTTCATCTGACTGTCAAAGGGTCCTTGGCATAAAGATTGGGAACCTCTGACATATGAGGGGTGAATGAGTATCAGGTTGCTGATGGGTATCCACGTCACACAGTCCCACGTCCCTGTTCCATCATCCCGTGGGCTCAGAGTGACAGAGATGCTCACTTGTCATTCTGGATTGGAGAGCTGCCAGTGTCTCTTGCCAGACTGTGCTCGTAATTCAGGGTGTGCTAGGCTTTGAAAGCTGGTGTGACTATATTAACAAACGTGACAGGGAAGACCCCATTGTTTGGCATTATTATTAAAATGAAGGCTGACAGTGACTTTGTGACATTTATATTAAGAGAGTTATTTTCACATGTCCCATGGAAGTTTTTTCCCCAGGGAGTCAGCAGTCTTAAATCCACTCAAAAGGAAATCAGGTTTTTCAAAGATGGCAAAAGTTGGTTTGGCGTAACAAATACATGTTTAGAAAAAAAAAAGAAATTTTAAAATATCGAGGCACAATTTTCCACCTCTCAAAAAAGAAAAGAGTTTTAAAGATGATAATTCTCAGGAGTGGTGGGTGTACCGAAATGTGTGTTTTCATAAGTTGCCCACAAGACCAAGAGTTGGCATAACTTTTCTCGATGTAGCTTGGGCTCTATGTTTTAAATGCTTTTCACCCAGTAATTTCACTTCTAGGAATTTATCCCATGAGTAAAACATTACAAGATATTCTTTCAAGGATATTCATCAAAATATTATTTGTAACAGTAAAAACTGGAAACAACATGAATGCCAGCAACTTGAGGTTGGTTAAATAAACTATGCTACATCTGTTGGACAAACTATTATGTAGCTAATTTTAAAGAATTACCATTCTGAGAATATTTAATTATATGGGCAATGTGTAAATATAATTTTAGGCTAAAAAATGCAAGACATAAAACTGCATGTGTAAAATAATCCTGTTTTGGGGTTTCAAAATATTCGTTGTACTAGTTTGCAATCTAACTTGTATGCATATGCATGTAGAATATATATGTGTTTAAAAAAACCCTGGGAAGAAATGTATCAAAGTGTTAATTAGTATTGGCAGTCTTGGGGTAGCTGTATTTTAATATCTTTATTGACTTCTTTTTACTTTGCTTGGTATATTCTGACATTAGTTAAAGCAGTAAGACATTGTGTTTTAAACGATGAGCTGGTGCCACATGGGCTGATCTCTGTTTGCAGTGCCTCCTTGTTGCTCCAGACAAAAGTTTGTTTTGCTGGTTGCTACTGAGTGTTATTTTTCTCCTAACCTTTGCTCTCTTTCCCCACCATTGGCTTCCAGATGTTCGATTTAACCAAGTTCAGGGCATTCGACTCGTATGCATTTTCCCCCTCCAGCTTGGACAGAAAATTTAGAAACTACATTAAGGCTGCTAATCTGAGAGAGTCAGCATCGGCATGAATGTCAACCAGAAACCTCTAGGCATAATGAGAACTAGTTCAATGGGGGAATCTGAAGCTTTTGTAAACAAAACTGAGCATGGAGCTTAAAATAGGGTGAGAATTTGAGGAGGCATCCAACCCTCTTCTCTTTTCACCTCTGATTGTTTCTGCCTAGCTGTGCTTTGTGCATGTCGAAAGCCAGGCCGGGAGACGAAAGAGAATTCTTCTAGGGCCACTTAACCTTTTGCTGATATTTGCTTGAAAGTGATACATTTTCAACTTTAAGTGATTATTTAGCAGGTAGTGTATAAATTGGCTGGAAAAAAAAAGTGTTTGGCTGGATGAAGACATTGTCTATTGATTTTACCTTGAAAGTGAGAATTATGAAGCAGTTTTCTGTCTGTGAATGCTTGTTTTAAGGTTCATTATTTGCAAAGCCATTTAGAATTTTGAAAACACTATATTCCCTTCCTCCTCTGTTTCTTAAACTTGGATCGATTTTTCTCCTGGGTGAAGTTTAAAATAATAAAAACCGAGAAACCATTTACTCAATGCCTCCTGTTGCATAGCAATCTAAACAAACAAGCCCCTTTCCTCTCTTACGAACTTCCAATGAAACAAATCACAAAGGTTGTGTTTTAAAAAGATGATTTCCAAGCCTCCTTGTTTTTTGTTTTTTTAAAGAAGCTTCCTTAAAAAAAATATATATATATAGAGAGAGAGAGAGAGAGAGACAGAGAGGCCAAAGATTGCAGGCAAAATACTCAATTGACTTTTTAGTGAGTCACTTCTCAGGCTACTGCAGGGATTTGAAAACTCGTTTGTGGTGAGGCCAGAGGGGCTGAGCTGGACACACGAATACCAAGCCAACCAAAACAGAAACAACAATAAGAAATAATAATAACCATCAAGTGTTCAGTATCCTCTGTGTGCCCGGCGCCATACCATGTAAATTACCTAGTCTCATAACAAACCTCTTGTGATGGATGTGTCCCAACCACGTCCAGGTCTGCGCTCTGCTCTTCTCCAACCTGTTCTCTGAAAGCTTGACCTGTAAGGACTGCGACAAAGGGCTCCCTTGCCCAAGGGCACTGGCAGGAGAGAGGAGGGAGGAGGCAAGGATGGGGTGTTTATTTTTCTGGCTCCTTTCCTGTTGGTTACGGCAGGTTGGCTGTGTCCCTCCAGCCCAGAGTTCCCGCCTCGCGCCAGGCAGCCCTCCCTATACGACTCCCAAATCCAGGAATTGCTCCTCTCCCTCTGCCCCTTGCCTCCTAGTGGTAAGAGCTCCTTGCTGTGGCTAGATCTAGAGGATGACCCCTACTCCTGATGGTAGAGTCCAGCCCAACCGGACCTCTGCAAAAAGGCTCTTTGTTAACCCTCTTCGGTAACCCCATTTTGTGGGTGCCATCTGTTTCCTGCTTACCTGTTACCCCTGCCACCACCCTCAGTGGACACTGATAGTTCTTGCTAAGAGGACTGCAACAGCCCCTTAACTGACTCTGACTTTCCAGGTTATTTTATGTACTCTTGCAAAGCGAATCTTTCTAAAACACTGCTAAAACCCTCAGTGTGCCCCCATCGCCCATAGGGAAGTATTCAAACATGCCATCTCTAGACTTTGAAGAGTTCTTAGCTTTGATCAACCAGTTGGTGCTCCATCTCTGGAGAGATGGTGCAGTTTTCTCCTTCTGTCTGATTGTTCACACGGTCAACAGGCCTTTGCTACCGGCTTCCAAATTGCACTCATCCCTCAAGATTCTCCTCCAGCCTCACGTTTTCCAGTTGGTCTTTCCTCCATGACGCTCTTGTTGGAATGTTTTTCTGTCCAAGTTATGGGGAGATCAGTGAGTTAACACCTTGCCATAGATACTCAAGTATTTTGGAAACATTATTTACATTTTAAATCATTTGGCTTTTCAAAATTATGGGCTTTGGCACCGGGTAGCTTTGGCCTTGACTGTGAGCTCTGTCAACATTGGAAACTTGCACAAGTTATTAACCTAGCAGAGCTTCCTTTGACTCAAAAATGAAGGGGTATTAGTAATACCTGCCTTACATGATATTGTGAGGATGTATAAAACCCTTATAGGATACAGTGAAAAAATATTATTTTACTTCTCTTGTTTTCTCTTTCCTTTGACTAGGGCTCAAAGCTGCCTAACATGTATTAAATGCTTACCATGTGTCATGTACTATTCTAAGCATTTTGTCCACATTAATTTAATTACAGCAATCCTACTTACTATTACTTCCCCTATTTTACAGATGGAGAAACCGAGGTAGAGAAAGTTTAAGAAACTTGCCCAAGGTTTACCAGGTCTAAGGTGGGAGCATTAATTCACAAGTAGATTGTAGAGTTTTTGAGACAAAGATCCATCTTTATACCAGACTACTTTCTGTCTTTCACAGGGCCAAGTATGATGTCTTACATATAGCCGGCGTTCAATAAAGGTTGACTTCATTCCAAGAGGCAAAGGCAATTAAGCTAGTGTCGCAATAGGCAGGGGGCTGGAAATGCACATGGTCAAAAGCAGCAGCTGCTTCCAGGAACCATGTGCAGCTGAGAAAGAGCTGGGATGCAAGGTCCTGGCAACTGAGGAATGCGGCTGCTGCAGGAAGTCAGCGTGAAGCCAGCTGGGGGGAGGCAAGAAAGAGGAGACCTGAGTGGGGAGGCCAGCAATGGTGGAAAGCTGCACCAGTGGAGCCGGAACTCCTCTCCAGCAATCCTCTCGGGCCCCGAGGAGACAGTAAATGTCACTCCATCCCGTGGTTATACCGCTGAAGTGTCTTTAAAAACACTTAGCCCCAAACTGATGGGCCCTTTCCTGCTGCCTGTCTTACCTGAGCCAGCAACCTCAGAGCTTTCTGGGATTTCTGTTAAAAACACCCAGATCCCAGGATTCATTTCTCCACCAACACAACTGTCGCTCATGCCAAGCATGGGACATATGGCTGAGCATCTGGGAGGGGGCAGACCAGCCAGGAGTGCTGGCGGGCGGCACAGGCTTTCATTAGAATGGCTGTGTCACAGTAAATCATTTTGTGAATGTTCCCTCCCCTTCTCTCTGCATAGCGAAACATAAAGGAAGACGAATTATCCGAGGCTCCATAATGCTGTTGGAATATGCCAAAGCTTGTGCCTGAGACACTTCCTGACATTTCCTTAAATATCTTTTTAATATCTTGGCCAGGTCAGGCATACCAATGGCATTACAGAGCTTGCAAATCAATGCCCCAGCTGTTTTGGTTTTTTAATAAAACTGAATGTGATCTCTTTTAAATGATTGCCTCCCCTCCCCCACCCCGCCCCTAGTTTTCTACAGGGCTTTCAGAGAGTAGGACTGTGGGCAGCTCTGAAGTCAGGACTTGGCTCTGAAAGAATAGTTGTTCCTTTGGGGTGGGGGTGGGGTGGGGTAGAAATCAAACATTTGCGGGATTACTGTCATCATTTTTCCCCTAGTCTCTGGCCTCACAAATCTGGTGATCGACATAATTCACCAAACAAATTTGTGGCTTTCTGCTGTTTTAAAAAATGAATTTACCAAAATGTTGCCGAAGAATCTAATGGTTTCAGCTTCTAAAAATTACATGGGTTTCTCCATCTGGGATCAGTCCAAGTGATTTATTCATAATTTTATTAGAGATCTTTTTTCCCAGGGAAATTCTTTGTATCTGCTTATCAACATAATGAAAATTGAAAGAGCCCCCACCAAGAATTCAACCATATGCATGTGACTTTTGCCCCCTGAAAAAAATGGGATAAGTAAAACTGTCATCAACAGGGACCATCTTGGCTGCTGGACATCTGTGGTCCCCAGTTACAACAAGAATTCCTCATGCAAGTAGGGAGGTGGTCCTGTCAAATCTGGGGTCCCAGTAGGAGGAAACATCCAGTGTAAGTGCCTATAAATCAGAGTTTTATAATGACATTAGTTGACTGCTACTTTTGTGGGTCATAAATGTGACACAACCATAAACAGTCTGGTTGCTTTGAGGGTGTATTTGAAGGACTCTTTTATTGGTTTTGAGATAGTTTGGTACCTTCATCGGGAAGGTCTCATCTGCTTTTACAATTTATTGCCTTTATTTTCTATAGTTTGACCAAAATGTCTAAGCTTTTTTCCTTCCAACATTCTGCCTGGGTATTACATTAGTGGAAGTCTGTGTTTTCCCTGGGCCTTCGGAACCACAAGCCAAATTAAGACAAATGGGGAGTTGGAGCCTCAGCTGGGCCCCTGGAGAGGCCTCCTCCCACTGCCTTCCCGCCCCTGACTTCTCACAAACCAGCTTCGAAGCAACTAAAATTACCCCCCCCCCCTTTTTTTTTCTGACCACAGGCAAAGTCCTGTCTCCTCGGTTCTCTGAAAGTTATCCATTCCTGAATTTTACCCTTAACCACACTGGAGGAAAGGGAATAACTGAGGTCAGGAAATATGGAAAGAATGTTAACAATTTACCACTAAAATATACATTAAGAATATTTCCAGCAAGTATAATCTCCACGTTGAACTTCTAAATCTGGAATTCGCCTGTCATGTGACCATCTTCACATTTACGTGTGTCCCCTTCGGCCTCAATTCAGCCCTTCCTGAATGAACTCTCTGTAAAAAGGAGGACTGATTAAAAATAGACAAGCCAGGTCGCCAAGTTTCCCTCCTTATTCAACATTTGGCTGCACTGATTGTAAATGCTAACGTGGTTAGGTTAAAATTCTTGTCTTTCTCATGAACTGGTGCAGGAATATCATCAGAGATTTGAACAGACATGAAAATAGAAGTAAAAATACACTCACAGGTAATGCCTTCAAGTTCTGTTACTAGAAATCTAAAGTCGTAAATTCTTTTGCTTTAAGATTGTCACAGAATGTTAGCATTAGAAAGGGACTTAGAGAGCCTTTTATTCAATCTCTTATTTTATACGGGACACCAGCTACAATAATTACCATTGCGAGTGTATAAATGTATCACCCTATTTAATCCTAACAGCCCTAGGGTGCGTCATCCCCCTTTGGCAGATGGGGAAACTGAGGCAGAGACAGGTGAAGTAGCTTGCTCAAGGGGAAGTCATAGAGGCTGGATTCAAACTCAGGTTCCTATTAATTCAAACCTCAGGTTAGAGAACCTCCAACAATTGGCCTCGTTAGCCTGCCCTGGGTCAAGTGGATGGCTGCTACCTGCCTGGCTTTATCCACTCCTTCCTTGTGACATGTCTCCCCCTCACACTGGTCTCAGGTTGTCCTGGAGTGGCTGTCGTGATCCAAGATGAATCTGCCTTGGTCCCAAAGGGCTGCAGCCAGGGCCTCCCCAGACATGCATGCTGGGCTGCATCTGTCGCTAATGGGATTTCCAGATTTCTGCCTCTTGATGAGGCCCCTACTTGGCAGCCTTACATATCTGTGAATCTAATGTGTGTAGTCATGCTCCTCAGCTGTTCCAACCTGGTAAAAAAGCGATGATGTCTGTGGTCAGGTTAGCTCTGAGGGCAGACTCACTGTAGAAGAAATGTCCCGCTTAGCAAGGCTTGGCTTATCTGAGTCCGTCTTTGCAGGGCTGAAGCCACCTTGAGAATGCAGCATGTAATATGATAATAGTGCCTCTGGACACACCCAACTCTCATATTCCTTAGTTCCAAGCACTTCCTACATTATTTCTTCATACTTGAACTTCCTTAGGGGTATCTTTTCCCTTTTCCCCTCTTTTCTCTTAAGTGACATATAGTAACAGGTCACTGTCCTGTTCAACTTTGTTTTCTTTGTATGTTACCTAGCATAGGGCATTAAACTTTGAAAATCAACCAATAATTATCAAATGCAAATAGGAATAACCTGTACCAAAGCCCTTTTGTCTCCTCGGCCCATGTAGTGGACTTTGGCATTTCTCAGCTACCCACACCCATTCTGTATCCCAACACACCCACTTGCCCTTTTTGAGGATTCTCTCTCCCTCCTGGTGTGAGATCTTAGTAATCAATAAGTCCAAGCACCCACTTCCTCTGGGGGAAATCTCGATCTCACAGAGCTGTGGTGTGTATTTAATGAGTTAATTCAGAGTAGCATCTAAAACATGCAGTAACTGCCCAGCAAGTATTAGCACTTCCACCTGCTGTTATTGTTCTTCTTCGTCTCGTTCTTGTTTGCCTTCTCATTTTTTGTTGTTATTATTAGATTGCTATCCTCCCATGGCAGCCAGGATAAGGGCATTGGACCTGAACTTGGCCACTCAGACGCTTTCTCCTGGCATGTTGAATGCTGTATGGTTGACACAGGACAGAAGATAGAATTGTTTCTTTTTTTAAAATTGTGAAATACAACGACCCTTATGGAAGAGTAAATAAAACCACATGAAAGATTTACAAATAATGGAAAACGTGCCCATGTAGCACCACTGTCAAGATGATCAGCCTTCTATAGTCTCCTCTGTGTCCTTCACCAATTGAAACCCTCTCCTTCCCTCAGGGATGGCTTCATGGGTATGTGACCTGTGCACAGGGCTCCATGCTCAGAGGTGTCCCATGCTTGGTTTAATGCTTCACGGTTGCCATCTTGAAATCCCTTATAATCTCTGAACAAGCAGTCCTGCATTTTCCTTTTGCATTGGGTCCTGCAATGATGTAGCTGGTCCTATCTTACACTTCTTAGGTAACTATTAGCCTGAATTTTATGAAGATGATTTTTCTGCCTTTAAAAAAATAATTTCACCACGTACGTGTGCATCTGGAGCTCTTCATCTTCGTGGTATTCTCCGACATCCTTTTTCTACTAGAAAGCCTACCAATCCTGCAATTCCTGTTTCACAGCCTTCGGAGATGCCCTGTTTATTTCCTTTCAATATTCTCCCAATACATTTTATTTCGCTTAGGTTTGCCAGCTTTGATTTCTGTCGCTTGCAATCAAAGCAACACGATGGGCACAGTCTGCTACTAAAAGACTCTTGATAGAGAAAAAGACAGTGTTTAATAGATTTTTGTTTTGCTTCTTTCTGCACATACCCCAAAGTTTGATGGGCGTTCTACAGATCTGAGATTTATCTAAAAAAAAAAAACCAACTAACATCTAACTTGACAAATTCTTGTTCTCTAGCAGAAGAAATTGAAACTTGAAGTTGTGAAAGCAGTTACATATATTTAGAAGAATTTCTTCAGGACAGGCCATGAAGCCCAAAGTACCTGCCAATGACACACCTTTTTTTTTTTTTTTTCTTTCCCCAAATGGTTGCTTTGAGTAGCTAATGGAGCACTATGCTTTGGAGAACTCCTCCCCTGACATGTGGTTGCATTAGGAACCCCCCCCCCCACCACCACCACCACAACCCCAGCTGCGTGTGTATTCCTATCCTCCTAACCACAGTGAGTAGTGTAGGGATAGACATGTGACCCAGAAGGAACCTGTAATAATCCTCCCTAGGAGTTTTCTGCTTTAGCTATCGGGGGGAGGATTGCTGGTCCTTGGGGATCCTGGAGTGACACAGGCTAGGGCGGCCAAGGTGTGGGGAGAACTTTCCTACAGCAGTGGAGACTGGGGCCACCATATAAATGGTGGTAAGCAGGAGCCATGAGGCACGCAGGGTGTTGATAATTGATGGTGGCATAAAAGCAGAGGCAGAGAAATACTGGCTACCAGATTGTTTTGAGCCTCCTTGGTGGCTGTGGTGTCTTGAGGAACATTTCAGTGCTCCATGAAGCTTGCTTTTATCACTGTCAAGATGGTTCCCTCTGCTTCCCTGTTTCCCTGTGTGTCCTAAGACAAACTTCCAACACCTGTCTCAGCCTCTCCCATCAGAATTGGTGCCTATAATGAAACACATTTACAAATCCTGCACTTGGTAATTTGATCTGAGACCCTAAAAAGGAACCTTCTGCAGACTCACTGTGCTTAACCAACCATTATTCTTACTAACTGTGGAGTTTCTCTAAGTCTCAGTGCCTGCAGCACAGTGGTGAGTGAAGACAGCTCAAAGCCAGCATCAAAACGGTAACCCAAAGAAGGCGATCAGCAAGAACTGCCTGCAACATTGGAATACTGACCTGGGGAGTCTTGAAGTCTTTTTTCTTCATCTCCACTCTCCCTATTTATGTCAGGCTGCTAGACCCCTCAGCCTGAATTGAGGCTGGTCTCCCTGCTTGCAATCTTTGTTCCTCTCAACTCCATTCTTCACAGAGCAATGGAAACAAAAATTGTAAAATTAATATTAAAGTGGCCATCCATTGCTCTCGGAATATGGCTGCAAATTCTTAGTGTGCATTTGAGATTGTTTACGACTGTGGCCCTTGTTTACTTCTCCAGCCTTGTTCTCACTACCTCTCCCCCACCTCCATCCCATCGCTTACACGCCCTGCTCCAGAGCCACACCTTCTCCCCTGAACTCACTCTTTTGCCTTCTCACTTTTTACATGAATTTCCTCACCCCTACCCCTTACTGTTTCCTACTCTTTCTTAAGGGTTTAGTTTTAATGTCTTTTCCTCCAAGAGATTTTCCCTGAGCCCCAAAGACTGTGGTTCACAATCATGCGCTGTAGATGCCTTTATTTTAAACTGTAGACTTCTTTAAGTTGAATGACTCTTTAATTTGTCTGTTTCTAACTTGGCTGTAAGTTTCTTGAGGGTGACTGGTACACGGTTGGTGCACAAATGAATGTAGATTAGAAGAAACAGTGGAACACATCTACTTCTGTAGCCAGAGCCCAAGGCTATGGTGTGGGTAAAGAGAGATCAGAAAATTGGACAAGAATCTGGGACAAAATGCGGGCCAGGGCCCCAACCACTAGTCTAACAAGACCACTAAGAACCATAAATTACTTGGTAAACTACCACCTTAATCCGACAAATCCACCCATTTTCTTTTCTTGCATATTTTAACTGCATTAGAAGAAATTAATAGTCCATCCCAGTCTGTCAATACTTACATGTCAGACAAATTGCCTGTTTCATCATTTCTTAAACAAACAAACAAAAATTAATCCAAATCACAGTCAAGCTTGGATGTCTGTTGAGTTGTATGAGATGTACTAGAATCTTGGCTTGGGATTCCATTAATTGAAATTGAACTGGTGGAAGAACAAAGTGCAAATAGTTAAGCAGATTCCTTAAATTCTGCTAAAACAGGAGTAAAAATAAAAAAATCAGAAACGTCACCTCCATCCTGGCCAACGTGGGAAGCACAGATAGGTAGATGACAGTATATTTTGAATTTATAAAAGAATGTTGGTTTGTTTTCTCTTTTCATTTGAAAAGACTTCCTTTCTTCAGGAAACCCTAACTCAATAAGGAGACCCTGATATAAGCAAGTGGAATGCGGTTGAAAGAGCATTGAACTGACAGTGGGATTCTGGGTAAGCCACTTGACCTCTTGAAGTCCCAGTTTCATCTGTGAAATGGGCATAATGATAAGAACTGAGCCTTCCCTGCCTACTGAGAGACACTACAGGAGAGAGTGTTTCAGAAACAGCTTTGCAAAAGCCAAAGCCTTCTGCAAATGCAAGGCAGCATTAACCCTACCTAGCATGACCTACAGAAAACAAAGCCAGGGAAACTGAGTCAGTAAGCATCAGATTTGGGAGAAGTGTTTCTGAGCAGAAATCATGAGGTCAAATTTATGATACTAATAAGCAGTAGGGAAGCACAGGAATCACGTTTTCTTTGATCAAATTAATTATTTTGAGTGAATTCCCCTTCATCAATTGTGCTATAATGTTTTGGGGTATCTCAGGCAGTTTTGTACAATCTCGTGTTGTGTTTATTGCTCATCATTAAATTGTTCACCGATTAAATCAATAAATTAGTGATGTAGTTGCAGGAACTGAGGTTTCCCTTTCTCTTCAGCACAGAGAGGGGACACAGAAAGAATGTTCAAGAATGTTTCTGTCTAGGTCTCAAGTAAAGGTGGCCGTAGTTCCAGTTAGTGAGGGACTCAAGAAAATCACGGGGCAGGCACGTAGCTACAACCCTTTACTGCAGCAGACATCAGCAATCCATCACAGCACCTTTCCCCTCAAGCCTGGAGATGGCCTCAGAACCCTTCCCAGTACAATGGTAACTTGATCAGATCGGGGTGAAATCCATTTGTCATGCCTGGTCTAGGCATTGATCAGAGATGTGACTCTTCAAAATTCAGCTGTTAAGCTGCTATTAGGTGATGCCCTAATGTCCTACTGAGAAAATAAACCAGCAACTTACGGGTTTGTGGCTTATCCTTTCATTTTCAGAACACTTCTTGGTTGTACTTAATTCAAAGCAAAGCGAACAGGGTAGCAGAGTTAAACCAACACGCCGGGTTGTAATCCCATAGAAGTTCCTCTCTCTTCTTCCAGGCACACAGGATATTTGATCCTTCTAATGCCATTAGCTGTTGGCTTCAAACAACTGTGAAGAAGAGGAGGAAACCTGACACTTTAGTTGGATGGTGTTTATACAGATGTAGCTTCTTCCTTAGCATATTTGGTTAAGAGGAGCCCTAGGAGCTGGGGGCTGAATCTCAGGAATGTGTAAATAAAGTGACATTGACACAGACCTTTAGGACCATTTGCAAGCCCCATTCTAACCCCACTTAGAGCAGAGGTTCTTAATCTTTATTGGGCATGGGCCCCTTTGGCAGTCTGCTGAAGTTTATGAACCTTGCTTAGAATATTGTCTTTAAAGGAAATATAAGAAAACATACTTGGTTATAAAGCAATCTGATTATATTGAAATACAGTTACTGGAATTTTTTTTAAATCTGTGATATAGTAATTAATAGTATGTGCTTCTTTATTAAGCATGAAGTATCTAACTGCAGCTCAAATACCTACCATGATTTTGGAGTAAAGATGAGAGCAAATACTTTGAGATATCTGGGACAACTGTAATGTTCTATAGAATTATCAGTGATTCTTACCAGTGACAAAGTCCCAGGTATGGATTGAATATTACTACTGTGGTTTGTGAGCACATTTAAAATAGGAAAATTGCTAAGTTTCAGAAAGAGATTAGTAAAAATAAAGACAGAATTTTTTCCTGTATCCAGCTAGTCAGTTCATGAACCCTCTGAAATGGTGTCCTGGAATCCCAGTTACAAACCTTGGACTTAGACAAACTTGGACACAGGGAATCTCTGGCTATCGGGGCAACATCACTACCTCTAGCTTCTCATTTGGAGAATATCTTTCACAAAAAAAAAAGGGGGGGGGAGTGGTCCTCTACAGATTGCTTTGCTTTGTTGTGAGACCACCATGCTCTTCTCTAGGGTCAGAGCTTTCCCTCGAGAGTGGCTCACAGCTTAAACACATTCTCCGGCATAGAAACTGTGCATCCATTGTAGATGTGAGGAAATGAGAGCCTAAGTAGGTTAAGTGACCTGAACTCCAGAGCCAGACAGAAGGAAAGGCCATCAAACACTGCAGCCTCTGATTTCTAGAGCTGGAAGAAAGTTCTGTTATTTATGGTCATTTTCTTTTCTTTGTTTGTTTGTTTGTTAAGTATAGTTGATTTACAGTGTTGTGTTAGTTTTAGGTGTGTGGCAAAGTGATTCAATTATACATATATGTATATATATTATATATATACTCTTTTTCAGATTCTTTTACATTATAGGTTATTACAAGATAGTGAATGTAATTCCCTGTGCTATAGAGTAGGTCCTTGTTGTTTATCTATTTTATGTATAATACTGTATTTATGTTAATCCCAAACTCCTAATTTAGCCCTCCCCCTTTCCCCTTTGGTAATCATAGTTTGTTTTCTATGTCTGTGAGTCTATTTCTGGTTTGTAAATAAGTTCATTTGTATCTTTTTTTTTTTAGATTCCACATATAAGTGATATGATATTTGTTTTTCTCTGTCTGACTTACTTAACTGTGATAATCTAGGTCCATCCATGTTGCTGCAAATGGCATGATTTCATTCTTCTTTATGGCTGAGTAATATTCCATTTTGTGTGTGTATGTGTGTATATATATATATATCTCACATCTTCTCTATCCAGTCATCTGTTGATGGACATTTAGGTTGCTTCCATGTCTTGGCTATTGTAAATAGTGCTGCTATGAACACTGAGGTGCATGTATCTTTTCAAATTAGAGTCTTCTCCAGATATATGGCCAGGAGTAGGATTGCTGGATCTCATGGTAACTCTGTTTTCAGTTTTTTAAGGAATCTCCATACTGTAATTTTCTATCCCTGGCAAGTTGAAGGGTTAAGAAGGCTGGAAGCTCTCTCTAAATCTGACTTGAACCAGAGGTCCAGGAAAAGATTCTCAAGTATAATCAGGGACTCCTCACCAAGTGAGGTGGATGGGACAGAGCACCAAACCTAGAACTTTTCTATAGGGGAAACTCTAAAGAACTAGATGACACCCTAAGCTCATCTAGTATTGGTGTGACGTCTCTAACATGGTATCGCTGAAGCGCTGTTAGTGCTAGATACTTCTGTTTTGTGGTTGGTTTTGTGCTGGATCAAATGAAATCACAGATGTGTGGGTGGAGGTGGGAGCTGAGTAAGAGGAACTGTTTCAGAAAACACTACCCTTGGGTACGAGCCTCTGACACAACATTATAATTTAAACTCACATTAGAATTGATATTATATTCTCTATGACAGCATTAAAGTTGATAAATGATTTATTTTAATGGCAATTTCAGTTATTTATTTGTAGGTAATCACAAAAGGGCTCCCCAGAATTACTTAATACTAGAAAAATAACTCTGGGAGAAAAGCAAATTAACCACTCTCTTCTAACAATGAGGGAGCCAGCAAACAAGCCTGGTACTCCTAGTCCACTGACTCACTTTGGCTTTTTCATTTTTGTGTTATTCATGGTGACAGTTGCAGGGTTGGGCTTCTGGGGCATCTTGGTTTCCCCTGGAGTTAGGTGAGTGTCCAGAATGCAGGAATGTGGGAATGAAGACTATGAACAAAGAGTTTAGAGCACCCCTCTGAAGAACTTTGTCTTTCTATTTGATTGCTTTCCCCTCTATTGGAAAAATAATTACCAAAGTACTACATGCTCAGGTAAAAATGTGAAAAAAAAAGTAAGTAAAAAATAAAGTGGGTTTAATAAGAAGTGAAAGTCCCTCTTCCTTTGCCATCTTCCCTCCCCCAGAAGTTGAATATCTTTCTAGAACTTTTTCTGTGTGTTTATGCATGTGTATGTATGTAAATACACAGAAAACACATAAAGACCCAATAATATATATTTCTTTACAAAAATGGGAACATATTATACATATTTTCCTATGACACTTTTTTACTTAACAAAATTGCTTAGGTATCTGTTTGCGCATATAGAGCTAGCTTATTCTTTTTAATGACTACATAATATTCCATAATATAGATGGATGTACCATATTTGTTTAACAATTTCCATCCTGCGCATGGATAGTCAGGTTGTTTGCAGGTTGAGTTTTTATTGGTTGGTTTTGTTGCTATCAAAGACAGTATTCCAATATTGTATCTTCTTTAAACTGCAGAAAAAATCCTACCCCAAGATTTTTTTTTCTTTCTCCCTGCAGAGATCAGAGTGCAGGTGGGTAGGAGAGGACAGGGAGAGGATGTAATCTTTTTTCTTCTGCATGATCACCTCCTTCCCATCTCCCACCTGAGTTCCCAACCACAGTCTACAAAAAGAGAGCGCCCTCTGCTGGGAGTGCTCTTCCCTTCCTCCCTTTCACCCTAGTAACTTCATTCTGCAAGTCACATCTCACATTTTATCTCCCCAAGGCCCCACCGTACTACCAAGGGAGGTGAAGGGACCTTCATCTGTGCTCCCATGACCCTCTCTGCATCTCCTATCATTTTAAAGTGACCTGTCTATACGCCTGGCCCCTGAGGTGAGGGAAGGAACTCACTGTGTTCACCGTGTATTCTGAGCCCCTAGTACCATGATTAGCACATATCAGGGGCCCAGTGACACAACTGGAGCCCTGAACTGAAGGACCTCCAGGTAAGCAGCTCCTGACATAGTGCACACTTGGTCTGGTTACCTTGCAGTCAGCGTGGAAGTAGATTATGAATCACCTGGACAGCATCTGAGCATGGAACAAGATGTACGGACCTGAGTAGCATTGTGGAAAGGTTACAACAACACAAATCTCACCGCATTCACCAGCCCCTCCTCCTCAGAGCCTTCCCGCACACTCATCACATCCACGGGGATGGCTTTGATCTGGCGGTAGGCTCCAGTACACTGAAAAAAAAGCAAAGACCTGTTCTGCAGGTTCTATTTTTAATTTTTATTAAAACTGTTACCTGTGCCCTGCCCGAGAGCTCTCAGGCAGGTTGCTCTCATACAACTGGTGGAGTTCTGCCCTTTCCCCCGCCGCTGCCGTGCCCATCCCAACTCCTCTGCTAAGACTGGTGGGAGCTGACAGGCTTTCCGATGCCTCCACACTCCCTCCTATTTAAGACAGGGAGGGCCCCAGCAGGCCCCTGCTGGGACAGAAAAGGAGGGAAGATAAGGCGCACAGAAGGGCTAGACAGAGTCCATCCGAAGCAGCCAGTGGGTCAGGGTTGAGGCTGACATTTTGGATCCTGAAACTCTAGCCTGTAAGGTATCTCAGGGAATCAGCTAGATAGTATCGGAGACAGAGAGGGTGTGGGGAAATGGATCCCATCTTATGTAAAGCACAGCACACGCCAGTCCCACCCTTCACCAGATTGCTACCCCCTAACTTGATCTATATAGAAATTCTGGAGTAAACTGGGAATAGGCCACGATTTGTCACTTTGGCTCACACAGCTGACCAATAAACTCTGATACTGACACAGCTGGTCCCAACAGTGAGGGAGAAGGAAGAGGGGAGAGCAGAGGAGATGGAGAAGGGATGATGTGATCGCATCTTCTTATTTGTCATGTTCCAGAGGAGCCAACTGATGCCCAAAAGGTGAAGGGTCAGGCTCAAGGCACTGTGCTGGAGAGCCAGCCTCTGAGGAGAGCTCAGATCTCTGCCATGCTGGTCTCGGCACTTTTCTGTGGGGCAGGTAGAACAGGCATCTGCCACGTTGCTGGTATAACCCATGTTTAGTGGAGGGAGGGGTGTACTCTGGCTGAAATGCCGCCTCATCCGACTTGCCAGTTCCCTGTTTATATCAGTTGTACTCTTTGACCTCAAGGTTGGTTCTTCTATAAATGCAAATACCCTGCAGAGAGACAACACAATCTCACTGGGAACAACTTCATTAAATCCCTTCTGTAAAGCAGATTGAGCAAAGTTTCAGGCTGATAAGGGCCCGGGGAAGTGTGTGATATGTGTGTGTGTGTGTGTGTGTGTGTGTGTGTGTTCAGGTTTCCAACTCTCCAGAGGGAATATGGTGCCAAAAGGGAAGAGATGGCTCTGGGTTTACTTTTTGCCTAGAGACCGGGATGACATCAGGGACTGTTCCTTTCAAAGTCTTCCTGGTCACTCTGGCCACAGAAGTGAGATATGGAGTCACCATAGTTCACATCCTGGGCTGGCGGCTCCTACAGCTGTAAACTCCCACTGACCCAGATTCTTCTTGGCAGCCCACAGGAAGATGAGTCTACGCTGATCAGCAGATTAGTTCTTTAAAGTGGAAAACTGCCAGGGAGATGTGTCAGCAGCTCTCTTTGGCAGTAGAAGGTAGCAGAGCCTGCCTGTCGGGCAAGGTGTATCCTGGGTCAATAGATCATTTCTGGGCTCCCAACGCCACTGCTGGCTCCCATGCATTAAGTAAGTTCCTCCCTTACAGGTGGGTCCCCAAGATCATTGTCTCACTCCAAAAGCAAGGGTGCCTCTAAACCCTGACAACTGGCCCCATTCCGGTGGCTCTACCTCTAGGTGTTATTCTAGGTTCCTTCTAAGCCTTGTCAAGTCTTCACGTTTCTCCTGGAATGGAGATGAGGGAGCACAGCGCTGCAGCAGCTGAGCATGCCGGGAGGACTGTCTGAAGCACTCTGACCGCCTCCTTCTCTTCGTGTCCCTTGTGAGGATGAATAAAAGAAAGCAATGCCTCTGAAGCTCTCTGAGCTCCTAGGGGAGAGGGGTTACGAATGCCCAGACTCTGTGGTTTATACAGGGCATTTAATAATACCACGAACAGTTAGACTTTCCCCTCCCTGACAGAATTTGATTACATGAATCTCCCAAAGGTCTTCTCTGACACAGAATTTTCTAAAAGTCAACAAAAGTGGAAAACAGTGCAGTCTTCCAACAATGACTGACCCCAGGCAAGGTTCTGCGAAACCTGGGGGAGGGGCTGCATGTCCTGTGGGACCAGCAGAATTCTTCCTCTCTGGAAAGTCTCAAAGACAGAGCGGTAATGGGAAACACAAGAGTGAGTTTGACTACTGAGATTTAATAAGGGCTGACATTTCTATGCCTAATCCTCATCTATATTCCATTATGGTGATTTTTCAAGACAGATCACTAAAACAAGACCCTCTTATGTACATGAGAGGGGGGCAGAAAGCAAAGGGAGGAAGGAGTGACTATAATCATTATAATAATAAGAGCAATCACGAATAATCCCAGCAAAACTTCTGGAAAAACCAGCCCCTGGTTTCTACTTCTCAGGAAATGCTCTCTTTGAATTATCTGCTAGGCTCCAGGGAAATCCTAAACTAAGTTCTTTATGTGCTTAAAATATGAAATCTAATGTAGAAGTAAACGTTTTAGAAACAGATACACGAAATGACACTGCGAAAAGCTGGGAGAAAAAAGGTTTGGTAAGTCAGCTCTCTCTAAAATATTTCAGTCTGCCTGGATCTAGACAAGGAAGGAATTTAGAACCCAGCTGCCTGGCTTCTCTCTGTGGCTGCTCAGACCGTCTTCAGTGGCCCTGGTGATTAAAAAACAAAACAAAACTTATAACTTGCTTCAGAAAGACAAGCACCTCCCATTCATGACTTGTAGAACTCACTGAAAATCGAGGCTAAATTCCTAAGGGCCCAATCAGTGAGAGACTGCGTATTTCATGTAAAGGCTGCGGGACCATCCACCCTCCGATAGAATGAATAATTTTGTGCTATTTTTGGATGGTGTGGTTCTTTAAAACAAAGTGATAAATTAAAGCGGCCTAAGTAACGCAACAAAAATGTTAATCTGTTTTAAGGCGAATGGAAAATGTGGTCTTCGTGTACACAGAAAGAGTCAGCAAATGGAAAGGTTTGGAGTCAGCTCTTGACTGAGTTCAAATGAATTTCAGCCAATCAGTCAGTCTGGTATCGAACTTCGGAAACCACTGTGCCCAGTATTGTATCTGGGCATGAAGAATTATTACACAGAGTTTTTTGTTTGTTTGTCTCTAATCCCCAGTTAATAGAGAATCTCTTGCTGTAAGAAGGCACATGGTTTGTTTTTCCATAACACGACCTTACTCGGCCAAGTTCACGTCCCACCTTCTGCAGTTCTCCCAGGCTACTCCAAATGGCCTATTTTGAGTCACCTCTCCCTAGTGCTCTCCAAGTCCAGGCCCTATTCCTCCACATTTCCCTTAATTAAATCCTACATCCCACACATCCTTCAAGGTCCAGCATGAACCTCCCCCCACCCCGTTGTTCCTTAATGACTTCAGCCTGTGCTGGTGGCTCCATTTCCTCCTCTCCTATTGCACTTGGGGTCGGACCACACAGATATGTTTAGTTGAGCAGCGGGGAGAAGGGAGACATCCCAGGAACTGCATGGGCAAAGGCAGATTGAGTGCACCCCAGTGGTGCTGGGGGAGGGGGAGAGTGGGAGAGAATGGGGGGAGCAGGGAGGAGGAAGATGGTGGGTCCATGTTCAAATCCTGGTCCCTCCACTCCTGAGCTCAGTGATAGTGGGCAAACCATGTCATGTCTGGAAGCCTCGGTTACTCTAGTCTCAAAGACCTCGCTTGAAAAGTTTTGGGAGTCACTGCCCGTAGTATCTGTAAAACGAATGAATTTGTGCTAAACCCATCTAACCTAAATCAGAGTTGATCACTGGGATGAGGAGGCGATGAGGAAAGGCAGTTTTGGGAAGGCCTTCTGAATTAGGTCTCCCCAGCCATCCCTCCCATGGTTCCAAGTTCTTTTTTGTTGTCCTTGCCCTATATCACTTTAAGCTTGGGGAGGTGTATGTATGTGCGGGTGTCTGGTTCCCTCACACACTGCGTGTTCCCATGACAGGGACATGGTCTTTTCATTTACTGTTGTGTCTCCAGGGCTGAGCCCAGTGCCTCTGTAAGTATGTGTGGGATAAATGAATGAGCTCACCCTCAATGCGCTGGTAGCATTTTCAGAAGTACTTAAGAAAGAGTGTTCTGGTAATGGTGTGCTGCATAGATTAGACGGGGTGAGGCTCAGAACCAGAGCTTCAGTCACATCTGAACTGGGGAAATTTCTGGGATTTGTGGTGGGCACATGTTCTGTTTTGCTGGTGAAGACAACCTTCTTCTCAACCCTAGCAATGGTTTCTACACAGAGGCTCTCCACCAAAGAGCTTCTGAGGAAGCCCTGCATGTAGCAGCAGCTAGCTTCAGCATGTTTGATTAGGCATGATGTGTCTTAATGTCGAGATTTATTGAGTGCTTAGTATGTGCTAGACACTGTCTTAAGAAGGTGACGTGTATTAGTCAGAGTTGTCCAGAGAAACAGAAACAATAGGAGATATACATGCATATGTGTAAAGACATTTATTATAAGAGGTTGGAAGGTGTGATTACAGAGGCTCAGAAATCCTGAGACCTGCAGTCAGCCAGCTGGAGACCCAGGAAGACTGAGGGTGCAGTTCTAGTTCAAGTCCAAGTCTGGAGGCAGGAGAAGACAGCTGTCCTAGTTTGAAGACAGGCAGAGAGAGAGAGAGAGAGAAAGAGATAGAATTCTCCCTTACTCACCTTTTTTTGTACTGTTCAGGCTTTCAGTGAATTGGACTAGGCTCACCCACCTTGGGGAGGGTGAGTTGCTTACTCAGTGGGCCAATTCATAAGTTAATCTCATCAAGGGACACCTTCACAGACATGCCTAGAATAATGTTTCATCCAATGTCCCATGGCCCAGTCAAGTTGATACATAACGTTAAACATCAAACATGTGTCAGTTTAATTAACTGTCACAACAATTCGGCAAGGAGGCAACACTATTATTCTTAATATTTGGGTGAGCCAGGATTTCAGCCAGTCTGACTTCAGAGCCAATAGGTCTAGCCAGTACACTGCTCCACCCTGCCTTGGAAAACCATCCCAGGGCTTCCCTTCGCATTTGCAAGTGATTTTTTACTTTCTTTTGCTGAATGAGATAACTTAGAAACATCAAATAAAATTTTAAAAAATAGCTTGTGTGTTACTTTCTGGTCCTTATTCATTTTTACTTATAACTTCACAAAGGGTCCTGGTCTGCTTCAATTTTATATGCAAACTTAGAAGTGATATTGATATAAGGAGTGTTACTGTCACCTGGTCCTGGTTGGTTGTTGAGTAACAATAATAATGGTAATAATCCTAACATGAAATTATTATTGCCAATTAATTTAATTAATTAATTATTATTTAATGAATTTTAATTGTATCACATTCTCCTGGGTTGTGGCTTACTCTCTTGAACATGACCAAAAAACCCACCCCCCCCCCCAAAAAAAAACCAAATCTACTACTTATTAAAGAAGACATTTACAGCAAATTTCTTTTATGACAAGGAAGTACAACAAGATGTCAAATGTTGGATCTGAGTGAGACTGATATAGGCAATTTTCTTTTGGTCTCTTTTTTCTGTCCTTTAAAATATATTGCAGCAGAAAAATATATAAATCACCTTTTTTTTTTTTTTTTAAAGTCTGTACAGTTGTAACACTAATTAAAACAAGACAAAACAGGGCCAACCTGCCCATAAGAAACACTTTCTGTGGCTACTGGGGCCTCGGGGCTGGTCCATATGCCACTCTGACGTCCAAAGACCCTTCAGCAGCCTTCCTGTCACACCTCAAACCGTAACAGACACCAGGACATCGTATTACCGAACGAACTCGGGTCTGCATGCCTGACGCACAGCAAAGCCAATCTACTGACACCAGCTTATGGTGAAGGAAAGTACTGAGTTTATTGCAGGGCACCAAGCAAGGAGAATGGGCAGCTCAGCTTGGGCTCAAAAAACCCAAACTCTCCCATGACTCTTGGGGAGGGGTTTTTAAAAGGTAATGTTAGGAGCGAAGGTCCCAGGGTGATCGGCTCATGGACATTTTTCTGATAGGTTGGTGGTGAGGTAGCAGGGTGATGGTTCAGGAAGCTTAATCATCAGCCTTTTGGTTCTAACCAGTCTGGGGGTCTCTGCACTTGTGGTCAGCGTGTAGTCACCATCCTCCTCCTGGTGGAGGTCTTCATTACTGCAGAACAACTCAAAGATGCATCAGATTGTTATGTATATCCCTTCAGGAGTAGCTAGGAGTCCATTATTCTAATCATTAACTGCTTCAGTTTGCTCTTCGGAGCTCAGGAAAGGTCAAACAAGATGTGGGGCTGGGGTGGGATACGGAGGGGATTGCACTTGGGAAGGTCTTGCAGGGTCCTGTTCAGTTTCAGTCCCCTTTTTCTTTGATACTCCTCAGTCCAGAGGGAAACAGGAGTGAGACAAGAAAGGGAATAAAGTTTTGGATGGGGAAGGTAATCATAAACTCAGTGTGGAAACTCAGTTTTAGGGGAACTCGGGTTCAGTAGGGATCCCAACCTGTTGTTGATTTCCTCCAGGATGATTAGTTATTTAGTGCCTGACTAAAGAACAGAAAGAACCCAGACTTCCTGATTCCCTGCTGTCTTATCCAAATGAGCCAGCTTCCTGAAATTTTCTAAGATTTCATCACATGCATTTTCACACTTTGTATCAGGCTCATGGGCTCGTGGCTGTAGGAACCTAAATGTACTGGGTACAGGTTTTTGAGTAACAAAAACATGGTGTACCCTTCCCCGTTCCAGCCTCCTCCTCAGCCATGACAGACATCATTAATGGATCAGAGAACGCTCTTCCCTGAGCTCAGCCTTAGTTCAGTTCCTTCCCAGCATGTTGCTCTGGCAGCCGCTACAAAGAGTTGGCTCTGAGGACGAACCTACTTGCTCTCCCTGAATGGAGTAATGATGTCAACATCAATCCTTCCGTTCCCTTCCTTAGTATCTGGCCTTGGTTCTATATGATTATGGCTCCAACATTTTACTTCTTTTTCCCTCTGCTTGAGAGAACATGGTCTGAAAATGGGTACTCAGGCTGGAAGCTACTTTCATTCCCAGTTTCCCAAAACACAAGACCTGGTGTAATCACACTGAACCTGTTTGTTTTGCATGCTTAGAAACCCCCGAGTGATTGGCTCAAGCTTACACAGCTGTGCTCGTGACGGAGCAGAGACCAATCCCAGGCTCACTGACTCTTTGTCCAGTGCTCTTTTCACCACTCTGCCCATCTGTCTCTGGGCTTTATCAGTCAGGACAGAGAAAATGTTCCTGGGACCTGACATGTGTAAACACTCCTCCATCACCCTGGCCACGGCAGCTTGCCAAGACAGGAACGAGGCCAAACTTAGTGGGTCCTTCAGCCCGGTGACCCCGGTGGAAACAATCTCCTGATATAGAACAGAGAGAGCCAGAGAAAAATGTGCTGTCCTCCAAAGAACAAAGCCTGGGATGATTCATCCTCCTGGTCCTGGTGATTTATCGCTGGATGTGGTCACTCATACGTAGCTGTCAGCAACTTTGTGGGAATTCTAATCTGGATGCTCGACCCGAACACACAACTCCCTAGTTACTTCCTATGGTTCCGAACTGTTCAGAAGTTTCCTGGGCATGCTCTCCTGGCTGCCCCCCTTTGTATGCAAGAGACCCTTTAAAAATGCCAAATAGTCTGGGGGCTTTGGGTAACTCTAGCTTCTCTGGACCTCAGCTTTCTCATCCTTCAAAACAGGAATTGAACGAGCTGGTCTTGAAAATCCCTTCTGGTCCTAAAATCCTATGACAAGGCATATTTAGGAAGGCCTCTTAAATAGGAAAAACATATTTGATTTTCTATACCTTACAGATTGGCTGGTTGCCCAAGCACTGATGGGACCAGGTGAGGAGGGTGGGGCAGGGCCTGGCAGAACGTGTAGCCTCTCAGGAGGGACCCATCAAGCTTCCAGTCCACTGTGGTTCATCCCCCACTGCACCACGGAGACTCCTCTCACTCAGGTCTCTAATGATTTATTTGTTCCCAAATTCAGCAGATACTTATAAAGTAAAAGATAACTGTACAAGCACTATGAACGTAGTTTACAGAAAATCAACAAAGCAGAAGATGTATATATACGAAGTCATATGTACAGATGTAAATATTTATAAATATGCCATTTCTAAGGGGACTTATTCTAGCTGTATTTAGTTTTAGTTTTACAGAAATGGGATCAGATGGAACACATTCCTTTGTGACATGCTTTTTCTCACTTAGTATGTCCTAGAGCTCTTAACCGTATCAGACCATGTAGTCTTCCCCTTTTTTTTAAAAACTGCAGGTGGAGGGTTCCTATATCATGTTTTAACAACTTCTTTTTGTTAACCATTTCTCCATTGATGGACATTTGGTCTGCTTCTAGGATGTTGCTATTTCAAAAAGTACTGCAGTAATCTAATATTCTTGTCCAAGCATTTGACTATTTCTCTAAGACAGGCATATCTAGGAAAAAGCCATTTAGTTTACAGAAATGCACATTTTAAATTTTGAAGAATTTGGCCAACTGATCCTTCAATATGGTAGTACCAATGGGAATACCCGTTTCCCCATGTTCTCACTGAGCTTTCATTGCTTTTTTATCTTTGCCTTTTCTTCATTACTAGCAAATTTGAGCACATGTATGTATTTTTTTTTGCCATGTGTATTTCTTTCATAAATTGTCTATTTATACCCTTTGCTTATTTTTCAGGTAGGTTGCCCTTTTCCTTATCAATTTGCAGGAATGTTTAAAAAGTTTTTTGGATGAACTCATGTATGTATCATCTAGTTTTGATATTATCAGTTCATGGCCAATATATTCTCCCATCCCCATGGAAGGATTATATTGAGGCAAATCCCCAACATCATACCATTTCATTTGTTAATATTTTAGTTGGTAAATCTAAAAAAAAAATCAAAGCTCTTAAAAATATTCATATTATCATTGTCTCTAACAAGAAAAATAATTCCCTATATCGTCAAATATCCAGTGTTCATAGTTCCTCCATTAGCTCTTGTATCTTTAAAAATAATTACCACAATGTCATCAAATATCCAGTAAGTATTGAAATTTCCTCCAGTATCTCATAAATATTTTTTTTTAAACGATCTGTTTAAATCCAGATCCAAAGAATATCTATGAATTTTAATTGGTTAATGCACCTTTTAATTCTCTTTTAATTTATAGGTTCTTTCCCTCATTTGTTGAAGAATCCTGGTTATTTTTCCCGCAGAGTTTCCCACAGCCTGGATTCTGCTGATTGCCTCTGATGGTATCTTTAACATGTTCCTGTGTCTTGTATATTTTTTGAATGCTTGTAGTCAGATCTAAGGCTTGATGAGACTGAGGTTTTGACAAGAATACTTACAGGTGTGTTGTGTAGTTCCAACAAGACAACGTAATTCTGGCCGTCTCTTTGTGAGGTTAGCAGCCATTCATGGCTGTGTTAGTCTTGGTCCACTCAGGAAACAGAAACCACACAGTAATGAAAATAAGGGGCATTTAATATAAAGAATTATTAAATATGATAGGAAAGTAACTATGAAGATGTAAAGACACCTCTACTGGGTATCCTATATCCAAGGGAGAATAGTCAGGGAGAGACCAGCTTGGCAAAGGGAGACGTCGCCCGCCTGGGGCTCAGACTCAGGGAGGAGGCCCGGCTGAGCACTAGATGACGGCGCTCAAGTTCCCTGGGCTGCTGGGTCAGAGTCACAGTCACCCGGCACGCAAGGAAGAATCCACGGGTGCCGGGGAGCTGAGGCTGGTGGGTACCGCCGTGGACAGAAGGCCCGGTGTGTGGCTTTCACGGTGGGAGGGCGGTGGGCAATAGCATCTCGGGGTGCAGGCCAGCTGACACTGGAGCCCGGTGCACAGGGGGAGGTGGGGCTCCAGGGCAGCTGGAAGCCTGGAGAGCAGTGTCCCCGTCACAAGGGCTGAGGCAAGGTGGTCATGGGACGCAGGCGGGGGCTCTGAAGTCTCTTGGACTGCACATTCTAGGCATGTGGCTGGGGCGGGATAGACACTGGCGACAGACCGTGCAGCCAGTGCGAGGGGAAAAAACAAAAACAAAAACAAAACCACCTCAGTATACTGGGACCAAGAAGAAAACCCCCCTTTGACCTGCAATGTCCCTCTAGCGCCCCCTACTGATCCAGCTGGACATTGCGCTCATTGTGATAAAGTCCAATCCATTATCTCAGGGCACTGAAGGGTGGATTAGGGGTTGAGAAGCAATAAATTGATAACGGACACAATGCTCAGTGTCTAGGCGCATTATGTCATTAGGGGTTGTGAGTCTAGCTATATTCATACAGTAGCTGGAATGACCCCAGAGTGAGACCCTTCCCCCATCTCTTTGGCTGCCCTGAGACACAGAGGGTATCAGAACATGGCTCTTTCCCCACAGCCACGGTTTCCCCTCTTCTCACACAGTTGACGTCCTTAGGGTCACAGCACTTTTTGCTCATTCATCGGGTCTAATCTGAGCTCTCTCTACTTTTGGTGTCCTGACATCTCCTTTTCTCTTTGGTCCAAGAGCTAACTTCAGATCAAAGCTACTTCTTACCACCTCCAGAATCTTGACTCTGCCCATAATCCCTGAACAGAATGTTTGGGAAGTGAAACGTTTCATTCACACCTCACATAATCCTCAACTTATGAAATGCATGTCATTGTCCTGGTTTAACAGATGGGGAACCTGAGGCTTAAGAGGTGTGAAGCAAGTACTTCCAGAAGCAAGTACCAACTGGTGATGGGCAGCACTGGGATTAGACACAGAGTCTGCTTAACTCTGCACCATGACAGCTTGCCAGCCCAGGAGCACTCACAGCCTTCTGCTGATTTCTCTTCTGGTAACTTCAAACTCACTTGTCCATGGCCTCTCACCAGCTCTGTTCTCTTCTGAATTTCCAGGTCATTAAAAATGTGCTTGAGAATCCTCATTGAAAAACTCTCTTCCGGGATCACCTCCTCCAATATCAATCCAGGTCTTTATTTTTTCACTGGGGTTTCTCCTCTAACAGTAGCTTAACATCTCATTGAATTCAGCTCTGTGCAATTTAATTTCGGTTTAGTTTCTCTGGTCTCAGGTGGATGAGACTGACACCTAAATCCTCTCTAGCTGTGAAGGTGATGTTTTAGCTCCTCCATCACCCACACCCCTCTAAACCCCCAACACACACAGAGAAGGGAATGAGGATAGAGGTGAGAATTTCTCTTCACAGAGGCAGCTATGCTACTCCCGGGATTGTAAAGCAGGAAATAAACAATCCCAAACCTGGCACTGACATTACAACTGGCCTCTTCAGCCGCCACTCTCAGGAAGCCAGGAGCCAGCTGTGAAGTCCTGGCCATTCCAGCTGTGTAGAGACTGCTGCAAATCATACTGAAACCTTCCTTTTCCTCCCTTCCTTCTCCAGTTCATCTTCCTCCTTCAACAAACCACCTGCCACTTTTCCTTTTCTCTTGAGTCATCTCCTCCACCCCACAGTTAATAGTTATCACTCCCACCTCCTGGTCTTCCTTAGTCCCCTCTCCCACATTTCTTCCTTTTGGTCCATGGCCCCCTCTCTTCCTCCTTCCTTCCTCCTACCCAAGCTTTACTGGCAAAATCTAACAAAATAACAAAAGAATGGGGAATAAGTAAACAGCTGCCTGCCCTCACGTGGAAGGCCCTGGAAGCGGCTTCCTTCACCTTCATTGATAGAGTGTCTCTGTGTTTCAAAGTGTTTGGCCCTTGTTCAAGGCCATTCCCAATGGCCATGGAGTCATTGTGTTGGGATGAAGGTGAATCTAGGCAGTTTCTATATTTAGATGCAATTGTGTTTCTGGAAGAGGCTGCACATCACATAATAGGAAATCCTGAGAGTGTGAAGACTGTTTCCTGCCAGTTGAAGCATTATTGTCTTTGGCTGTTCTGACAAGAACAGAAGCCTTCGAGGAAGTGGACAAAGGTGGAGGGGTGGGGGCAGGGAGGATCCTGGCTGCACCGGGTAGATGAGAAGCAGGGAAGTGTGGAGTCAGGGAAAGGAGATTGCTGGGGAAGGTGATTTAAAACTATAAGTGAAAGCAAACAAATTACAGAACCTCGCCAGAGGATGAAATAAAACCTCACCCTGATTACTTTGTAAAAATATCTGTGGAAATGAGGTCAGCTGGGGCAAGCCATTGTCTGCTCAGTATATGCTTCTATAAAGATGGCCCTTGATCAAGTGGAGAGGTAATAGACACTGCTCGGTGGTTCTAATGGCAGTCAGTGATGATGACATTGATGGGGAGGGTGATGGTGGTGTTGCAGAAAAGTCACAGGCTGTTTTATTCAGGCTTAAGGAACTGAAGACTTTCTGCCGGGAGTCTCTGGATAGTTGTGAAGCAGTGCTTCTCATCTTTAAATGAACCCAGGAATTACCTGGCATCTCATTCGGGTGCAGATTCTGATTCAGTGAGTCTGGGACAAGCCTGAGCTTCAGCATTTCTAGTAAACTCCCAGGTGTGTTCCACCAGCTGACCAGTATATCCATCCAGCTTACACATGGGGAGGGATGGGAGAATGTATTTGAGAAAAGATCTTTAGAGTGTCAAGTCGGGGTTGGGGGACAGAAAACAAGGCAGAGTTTTTTCTTTTCTTTTTTTTTTTAAACTGGAGTGTAGTTGGGTTATAATATAGTGTCAGATTCTGGTATATAACAAAGTGATTCAGTTACATATGTGTGTATATCTATATATACACATATATCTATTCTTTTTCAGATTCTTTTCCATTATAGGTTATTACAAGATATTGAATATAATTCCCTGTGCTCTACTGTAGGTTCTTGTTGTTTATCTATTTTATATATAGTACTGTGTATCTGTTAATCCCAAACTTCGAATTTATCCCCCCTCCCAGAGTTTATTGGTATGGGGAACTCTCTCATGACTCCAGATTCACATCCTGGTGAGGGCACAGAAGACACTCTCTTTCCTAAATAAGGAACCCATTAGTTAGGAATGGGCTGAGAAGCACACAGTAACTGTCTTCTGCAGGCCAAGGTTGGCTGTAGGAGGTGGTGCAGTAGACTTGGGCTCCATGGTCAGCGAGCATGGTTCTATTCTGGAATGCCAAAGGCCAAGGGGAGTCACTCAACTACCAGAGGCCAGCTGGAAGTCTTGGCCATGATGAGAAATGAGGCGGAAGGACAATGCAGGGGCTTTGACCGCAAGGGCCTCTGGTAATGACTGGTAGACCCCGGTGTGCCCAGGGATGAGGTCACAGGCAGCCCATGGGGGTGCTGCTTGACTTCCACAACCAGAAAGGTCAAGTGCAAATGAGCTGAAGGCTGGTGTCAGATGCCACAGTGAAAAATCACAATCCGTCTTCCCGTTTTTAGATGTGAATCAATTCTCAGACCCAGAGTACATTATTGAAGGGGAGGCCAGGTCCTTTTGAGGGAGGACCCTGTGACATATCCCATCAAATATGCTTGGTAGCGCTTCCCCTCAATCCCATAGCCACTTACCCCAGTAATTCTGCGCTGGGGAAAGGAGAGTCCCTAGCTCTTTCAAGGATCTGCATTGGTCCTGATAACAGGGGACCCAAAACACTAGCGTGGCTGCCTCTTAGAGTGGAGTACATAGAACCTTGTGAAAAATGGCCCAGGTTAGTCACAAAATGGGTCCAAAATGGGTCCTTGGACCACAGTGCAGTCTTTCTCCATTTTGATGGTATGTGGGTAAACCAGCTCCCCACAGAGAAGGAGGAGGAGGAAGGAGAGGGAGAGGAGGATGAGAAAAGAAAAAAAGCCCTCATCTGGACCTGCGGCATGTGCTGATTTTTATGTTGTGCATGCTCCCGCCACGGCTAGTTTCCAGCCACCAACATGAAGTCACTGAACACAAACTTGGGGAAAGATGCCTCAGTCCCTCTGTGTAGAAATGGGATGGATGTATGCAACAGCTGGCAGAGCCCCCTGGGAGGCCCTCTGCACTCAGGCCCGGTCCTGTGGTTGTTTCCTCCTACAGCAGGAACGCTACTCACCACCCACGCCTTACTGAGCCTTGGCCGTAATTGTTGATCTAGCAGCGACGAGGAGACACAGGAGCGGGTCTTCAGGACAGGAGACACTGTCTAGCAAGGTGTCTGCCTCAGGGGAGACCTCAGTCTAACCTCCAGGTGAGGGGAGGCTGCCCGCCTCTAGCCAGTGGGAGGGGCCACTTCTGCCAGCCCAGAGCTTCTGGGGAACCTTCGGTTTCACTGCTCTCAGGTGCATCTCCCCAGGTGTCCCATCTCATGTTCCAGGTCCTCTCCTTTCTTCTCGGAGCCCTGACTTCCCCATAGGAGACGTGCCAAGGCTGTGCTCCAACCTCCTCTGTTACTGCAACACTCCGACAATCAGGTCCTAGACCTGGTTTTCTTCCTGGCCAGCCCCCCAGCTGCAGGAGAGGAGGGTTTTAAGAAACGCCACCGTGGAAGCCCCCTGACTTTCCCACTAGGCTCTGAGTGGGTGGTTGGCTGAACTGAGCCTGTCATTTTCTCCTTTCGGGGTTTCAGTTGTAGTTAATAACTACTCGCCAAGTCTGCATTCTCTGCCGCCTTATCTCTGACATGTGGAGCTATTGCGTGAGCTGATGTGTCTCTGCCCAGAAGGCTCTGTCTCAGTTCACTGCAGATGAGAATCTCAGGGGCCACATCCACAAGCTGAGTGAGATGAGAATCTTCTAGAATCTTCCAGAGTGCCACTTCACACCGACAGTGGGGTCTTGTGACCATCGGGCTGGTGAGTGAGCTGATTCTATCCTGAGTGTCTGCCTTCAGAAACTTCCAACACCAACTGTCCTAGGCTGGGGTCTCCCACATCAGACCCGGATCCAAGGATTTGAGTGTAAGTAGCTGATTTTCCAGAGGATCCCAGGAGAGATCAGCAAGGGCAGGTAGCCAATTAAGGGTGTGTTACCCAGTAGGCACCCTCTGGGGAATATGGGGGTTTTATGGCACTGGGAAATACTCTGGAACATTCTTCAGAGTTCCCCACTGCCTGAGGGATGAGGAAGTTGGTGTTCATCCACCCACACATCAGCTGTCATTGCTTGAGGGCTGTGTTGGCAGGAGGAAGGGGGTTAACTCCCTGGCAGCTCAAAACAGCCCTCAGCAGAGAAAAATGAGGTGTTCATGAAAGTAGCCATTGGTATTTACAGCTAGTGCTGGGGAGATAAGGGCTGGGCACATCAGCCTCTGCTACAACCTTGTGTCATAGAGCCGAGTGAAGGGTCATCCACCATGGCAGCAGCAATGCCCTCCAAAATCCAGAATAGACTCAGTCCAGATGGGGAGGTCTTGGATACTTGGAGAAAGAGAGACAGGGTAGAGGTGGAGTGATCTTGGTCCTGGAGCAAGTTGTCACTGGGTGACAACAATGGTCAGGAGCACAGTTCCAGCTGAAGACTGGACACTGCTCTGCCCTGTGGGGTGTCACCAGGCCAGGTCCCATGAGACTCTCCCCTGGGGCACTGGGAGGAGTGGTCCACGGATGGGTTAATCTGATAAATGTGCAGCTGCCAATTAACACCATGCCCTCAGGTAACAACACATTTTCCCAGTGAAAAACATCCCCCTGAAACAGTGACTTTCTGGGTAACAATTTCAGGCACAGGCTGTAGGAAAGGGATGTTAAGATACACAGGTTTTTTGTATGGCCCCTTATATTGTATTGAAAATACTAACAGCATCTGCTCACACTTGTGTGGGGTTCTCAGAGCACTTTCACAGATTCTTGCAATCAACCCTCATAATGACCCAGTGAAGACGAATGAGGGGGATGTTTGTCCTCATTTTAGAGATGAGCGCTCTGAGACTCAGTGGGGTTAAGTGACTGGCTGGAAGGTCCCAGCGCTGGGTGGTGGTGGAGAGTTCCAGCCTCGCATCTTCTCATTCTGCGTCATTCACTGCTTGTTCCTAGACCAGCATTTCCCGTAAGCTGTCTCTTCCATTAGCTCTAAAAGAGCACTTTGGTAGCAGCCACATATCTGGCATCCCCAGTGCTCACAAATTCTGAGTGCTTAATATCTGTATGTTAAGCAAATGAATTTTAAAGTCTCCGCAGAAGACTTGTAAAATGATATAGCAGTTTGTCAACCCCCCTTTCTTTGTCTCTCCTCCCAGCTACACCTGCACACCACACACACCACACACACCACACACACACACACACACAAACACACACACACGCCTCAACCTTGCAGGCTATTCTTCCCCCCCCCCAGCTTTATTGTAAGATACAGTTGACATATAAAACTAAAATATTTCAAGTGTACATCATGATGATTTGCTATACATGTACATGATGAACGTATTCTCCTATTTAGTTTTTCCCCCCTATTTAATTAACACATCCATGACCTCACTTTGTATTGATTGATTGACTGAGAACTTTTAAGTTCTACTCTTTTAGCAGATTTCAATTAAACAGTACAATGTTTGCACTATGCTCTTCTTGGAAAGCCTCGGAGAACCTGAGAAACCTAAAAATCGAGAGGGAATCAGAGGTGACCTCACCTTTATTAGAAGACCCCAACTGCTCCCTTGGAATAGCTTTAGCATTAGAAGGTAGAATCTTGGCTGAGTCGACAGTGTCCAGAACTGTTCAGGGTTCCCTTCAGTGGTATGCAGTGCCCTCGTATGGCCACAAGAGGGAGCCAGCGATGCGGAGAGCCCACCTTAAAAGAGCCGCCTGCAGCAGAAATGATTCCCCCCAGAAGTTGAACTGAACCCGCAAAAGGAATCCCTACCGAGCTCCAAAGTGGGAGGGGGCCTTGGGGAGCGGGAAGCAGGACAGAGAGAACGTGAGAAAAACCAGAAGTGTAGAGTAAAACAGATGGGGAGGGAGTCAAAATTGTAACTAATCATATTTTATATAAAAAAATAAATGGGTAGGGGACTTTCATCCTGTACCTTGCACTGTTCTGATTTTTTCCCCCGGAACAAGCATACATTATTTTCAAAATTAACAGCGAATAAATAGACGTATATTTTAAACAAATGGGAACAATAAAACAAACAGCAAAAGGATGGAAAAATCTCGTAGTTGCTCTGGAACTCTGGGAAAAATCAATGTAGGTCCTGGTTTTTTGCCTTGTTACCAGGCACTGCCCCCACACCTCACATCCGCACTCACATCCATTGTCTCCTTTTACTTCACTCTTTCTCTTATGAATTTTGTATTCTAAACACACTACCTTTAGTCTGAAATAAATATGAGTAAATTAATAGCAGCTAGTGTCAATGTTTTGCAATGATTCTTAACTGAAGCTGTTTCATTTCTACTTCTTTATGAAGATGAACCCCCAAATAATTCATCCCATTAATGAACTACAAATTCAATTGTTAAAACTTCATTAGAAACAATAGCAAAACTATTTTAGTTTCCTCTTGGAAGCCTCTATTTAGAGAATTTGTTTTGTGTATCTTGAGAGGCATACCTATAAAGAGATGAGAATGATTTTAATTAAGCGTCTTAGACCTCATGTATCTAATTGACACTTTTCCTGCGAACTGCAGGAACCGATATGATTATTACAGGCATCAGAGCATTTGTCTTAGGAAATTGCCCTCTGAGTCCATTTAGGAGACATAAACAAACGAAAAAAATCAATTTCTGTCATGCCTCTTTGGGACTCCAAATGTTATTAGCCATCTTAAAATATGTTTTATTCATTTGAATTTAGCCGCAGGTGACTCAAAGCTTTTCTGGAAATTAATCCACCTTTAGAGGATGAGGACTCACCACCTCCATTAGAGGCTAGAGTATCAGGAGAGGGAGGGAGGAATGAACAGAAGCTGTCCTTGGCATCGGGGCCGGAGACCCCTGCTTGATGGGTGAGGAGGCTGGATGCTCCGGTTGTCTTTGGAGAAAGCCCTCTTTGCCTCCCCCTGGTACCCACACAGCTGAGAGGCGCCTAGGGCGCAGCCTCTGCTCACTCGCCACACCTCAGAAGGCGGGTCTGCATGGGGGTGGGCCCTGGGGGAGTGGGGCTTATTCTGTCCCAAATCTTCCCAATCATTTGCAGATCACAGATACACAGAACGGGCTAATGCCAGAACTAAGAACTAGAACTGGAGGGTATCTGGGGGCCTCTATATGAGGGTGGGTGAAAAACTCATTACATTTTTCTTATATTATGTAATAGTAAGTATTGAAGTTAGATCAAACTTCTAAATAAAATCTTTTAACATTTCTAATAAGCAGCTTGAGTTTGCTTCCATCTACATAATTTTCTAAAATCAGATTTATGCTTAAAATGGCTCCTTGCAACAATTCCTCAAAACTTTTTAATAATAGCCTCTTCAGAATTTTGACAGTCACCATCGATGACTTTGTTTGCAAGAGAAAGAGATGACAATTTTAAGACCAGTTTTACAGCCATTCAGAAGTTTACAACATTTCAACTTACAACAAAAGAGAACCCAAATGTTCTTCTTCTTTCAAGACAGAGGGAATGATGGCATTTCCTGTAACAAGAGGACTAGATTTTGATTTCAATGAAATGTTTTCAGATCAAGTATTTTAAAATAAGGGGCTCCAATTAGCAGAGGGCACGTACATGCATGGTTAGAGTGCGTACCTTGCAGCAACCAGCCAGAAGTAGATACAAAGACAGAGATCAGGGAGCTGTGAAGTCCAGGAGCCCCTTGCTTCTTGGGTCCCTGGGGCTAGACTCTTCTGGCAGCTGCATAGTTCCCTCACCCAGACAGGCACTGCCACCCTCTACAGGGGTGTAGCTGCCCAGGTGGGAAGGCGCCTCCTTCACTGCCCTCAGCTCTCCCCTGCAGAGCAACCAACAAGATGGCCACGGTGATGCCCTAGGCTCTCCAACCTGGAGGCCTCAGGAAATCAGGGTCTTGGGGCTCACTAGTAATCTACTCAGAGCGCCCCACTACAAGCCACTGTGGGAAAGCTCTCTTCTCCTTTGGACCCAAGGAGTCTCTTCCACTCACATCCTGCTCAGCCAACTCCTCAGGGAGAAGAACAGAAGGGGATCTCAGGCCACAGCCCACAGGTATCAGAATGCCCTAGGCTGACTTTGCACCTGGGGTCAAGTTCTCTTGGCGCTCACCAGAGTTAGCACAGCCATGGGAAGATGTTTTAGGGTTCCTGCCCATCTTAGGGTATCTGTTACCACTGAGAGGTGATCAAAAACCTCTTTGCTGTTCATGGTGGAATATCTAAGAATTGTTCCAGATGTGGCTGGAACAATGTCATGGCTGGAATGAGTGTCCACTCACCCCAGGTGACTGCTGTTGAAGGAACAGCATTCATTTGGATATTACATTTCTCTTATTGGAATAACCTGCGTCTTCCTAGCCTTACATTTAGTCTTCTTTTATCCATAGGTCAAGAATTCTGCTGCATTTCGGAAGCACTAGATTAATGCTCAGGTGAGTCAGCATATAATTAGCTTTGTGAGTGGGCTTCATTTAATTTTAGTTAGTTGTAGCTTTGTACCTCTCATTTGTTTGTAGCCTCTCACTAACAAATTTCTCTTTAAACTTAGCAGCTTAAAATAACACACATTAATTATCTCATAGTTTCTGTGGGGCAGGAATCAAGTGGGACTCAGCTGGGTGCCTCTGGCTGAAGATCCCCCATGTGGCTGCAGTCAAGCTGTCAGCTGGGGGCTGTGGTCTCATCTGAAGACTCGACTGGGGGAGAATCAGCTTCTAAGCTCACTAACATGACTGTTGGAGGGATTTAGTTCCTTGGGGGCTGTTGGACTGAGGACCTCAGTTCCTGGCTGCCTCTTGGCTGGAGCTGCCCCTCAGTTCCTTACCCCATGAATCCTTGCATGGGGCGGCCTATACAACATGGCAGCTGGCTTCCATCAGAGTGAGCAAACGAGAGAGAGAAAATGCCTCCAAGGTAGAAGCCGCTAGATTTGAAACTGAGCAAGATTCTGTGATGCCTTCTCGGTGACAGACTTCTCTGTGTCCCCACTTACTGTTGCTTGGGAAAAGAGCTATGGACATATACTGTGACCTCCTAGGATCTCCATGGAGAACAAAAATCAGACCCTAGCAGTTTGGGGAGGTAAAGAATGCAGAAACAAAGACAGGGCAGTCAGGCAGGAGAGCAGCCTGTTAACTTACACAATAAAGCAGTCACAAAGACTCCCAGTTCTGTTTCAAAGGTAAAGAGAAGTCTGACACACATTCCTAAGTTGTTTTGCAAATACTAAATCCCCCACCAGGTGGAAGAAGTTAACTGCATGCTGACTACCAGCACGTAGCCCCTAGATTGGTTGGAGCCAGAAAACTGATCACTGAGATGCCCAAAACATCACCCCGTTACCTCACCATTGACCAGTCAGAGAATTGAGCACAAGCTGATCACACACCCTGAGACTCTCTCCTTCACTCTGTCTTTAAACACCGTTCCCTGAAAGCCATCAGGGAGTTCAGTCCTTTGAGCATGAGCTGCCCATTCTCCTTGCTGGCACCTGCAATAAACATCATACTTTCCTTCACCACAACCCAGTGTCAGTAGATTGGCTTTGCTGCACATCAGGCTAATAGACCCAAGTTTGGGTCAGTAAGAGATTTGTAACCTAACCTTGGGAGGGGTATCCCGTTGCTTCAGCCATAAACTGTTTCTTAGAAACAGGTCAATAATTCCAGTCCTCACTCAGGGGGAGGAGATTACACAAGCGTGAGTAACAGGTCAGTGCCGATCATCATAGAAGCTACCCACTGCCTTCTGCCAAACATCAGCACTTAACTCTCTTTCTCTGAGGCTCGCTCTGAAGGATGTGCTGGTTTCCTCATCCTCTGAGGATAGGAGCCCTGCTCGATTCTTCATACCCATTTACTCACTCCTTCATTCAACAAGCATGCATTGATGCTTACTATATGCCAGATTCCATGCTGCAGTCCTTTCAGAGGGGCCAGCTGGCGTCCTGATGACCCACATGGATGGCTCGGGTCAGAGACACTGTGCCACCTGCCTGCTGACCGGGCTCCTCCTGGTGCTGCCTCCCTCCAGGGCACCACGCTCCACCTCCAGCCAGGTCAACCTCCTCCCTTCCCAGCAGCCAGACTTGGTCTCTCCATCCTGAGCCTTCCCAGGTCAGCTCATCCTGGTGCTTTCTGAGGGGTAGGACCCCTTTGTGCCTCTCTACTCCTGGGTTAATGACCTGTATAGTAAACTGAGATAATACAGGCAAGAACCTAGAACAGAGACTGGCAACAGTAAACATTTAAGCTGTAGCCTTCCTGGTGGTATTATTCTGCATACCTGTTCAGGCAGCCACAAAATTAGTCACACTGCCCGAGTTGTACCCACAAGGGTGTGCGACTAGGAACAGCGATAAAAAGGTCATGCTCGTGTCCTCTGATTTAATCACTTTGAAGCTCTTTTCTTACAAGCACATCTGATATCATCAAGGAAACCTGAACTTTCTCACCAACACTGCTTCTTTTCTTAGAGGATACTGTGTTGCCTCCATCCTACCCCCCGCCCTGCCCTCCACCTCAGTGCAAATGCTGTTGGATGACTGACGGTGGTCCCCTCTGTCCCACTCTCACACCTCCTGGCTGGAGCCATCTTCGTCCCCTATCCTGGCAACCCAGTGGACACAGGCAGGAGGATTTGGGTTGAGATTTCATTTGCCAGCCCACGAGGGCAGCCTGGCTAGATCCGCCGCGTGGTAAAATTGTACACCAGCTGTTTGGAATAGATCACACAGAAGCCGGGGACTGTGTTGAAGTTGGGGTCCCCTCCTCGAGTTGTGAGTGAGTTTTAGGGCAGGTAGAGGTCCCTGGAAGGAACTGTTGAGCTCCGCCCCGCCCCCACCTCCAGGTTCTCGGAGTCCTGGCAAGCATAGCGCAGCTAAACTTAGATCCCTCCCCGCCTGTCAGCATCGCTTCTGACACCAGGCAGGTGTTGCTGGGATGTAGTGAAACTTGCTTTCTCTCTGCATTGCTATCCCAGCCCTGGCCCTGGCTGCAGAGAAGTAGGGGCCGTGGCCCAGCTCACTTCTTGTGGTGGAATTAAGTGTTTGCATGCTCATCTTAGCCCCCCATCTGTGGCCTGATGAACAAACAGTTAAGGAACCCTGTGCTTATTGCTCACTGAACGCTAAGATTACCACGAGCTGGGGAGAAGGGGAGTATGAGATGGCCCCAGGGTGAATATAGGCGTGTCCTCACTGAAACATAGAGGTCTGCAGCCTCATTAGCGGGTGGGCTTCCGGCAAGCCTTTCTCCCCTGATCTGGCTACAACTGCCTGCCCCTTTGTGACATTTGCCCCTCATCCTTTCATGATTTTCCTTTTTATCCTCTCCCCCTGCTGTCATTTCGCCCATAAGCTTACCTCCTCCTCCAACGTTTCAGCCTTGGATCTTGCCTCCAAGAGAGGAAATCCCTCCCACATGGCAGGTGCTCGGGTCTTCCTTCTCACACCCACACACCCCTCCTTCCTCCAGCCCCTCCCCCTCTGCTGCAGCTGTGCTGGGGATTGGGGGTCCCCCATCCTTGTGCCGGGCAGGTTGACAGAGCTTCTGTGGCTGAGAGTAACAAGTACTGAGAAACGGAATCCACAGGTTTTCCTTAATGGCGGTGGGTGGCTCGGTTTAGAGCAGGGTAGGTGGTTACGGAGTGTAGATGATGCTTCAGTCCCTTCCTCATCTCCCACTCTCTTCTGTTTCCAGCTCATGTCTCTTATTAAAGACATCTTGTCTCCACCTGGATCTCTGAGACTTTCTGACAGGTGACTGGTTGAGGATTAGCAATTATCAGTCAAGCAATCTCCAGAATATGTACAGAACTGCATCTCAACAACAAAAAGGCAAACAACCCAATCAAAAATGTGGAAAGGACTTGAATAGCCATTTCTTCAAAGAATACATACAAGTGGCCAATAGGCACGGAGAAAGATGCTCAACATCATTAGTCATTAAGGAGATACAAATCCAAACTACAAAGCGCTACCACTTCACTTCTACCAGGGTGGCTATAATTTAAAAAAAAAGAAAAGGAAAAATAAGAAGTATGGGCAAGGATGTGGAGAAAACAGAATCCTGGTACAGTGCTAGAGGGGTTACAAAATTGTACAGATGCTGTAGAAAACGGTTTGGCAGCTTATCAAAGTCTAAATATACAATTACCATGTGGTCTAACAATGCCACTCCTAAGTGTATACCCCGAAGAATCAAAAACAGGGGATCACACAGTTCCTTGTCTACCAGTGTTCATAGTAGCATTATTCTCAAGAGCCAAAAGTTAGAAACAGTCTAAGTGTCCATCAACAGATCAATGGGTAAATAAAATATGGTATACCCATGTAATGGAATACTATTGAACCTTAAAAAGGAATGAAGTTCTGATTGATGCTACAACATGGATGAGCCTTGAAAGCAAGCTACGTGAAACAAATCGGTCACAAAAGGACACATATTATATTTTTGTATTCGTGTTTATCATACACGTATGACTCTATGTACGTGAAATATCTCAAATAGGCAAATTCGTAGCGACAGAAAGTAGATTAGAGGTTACCAGGAGCTGAGGGAGCTGGGGAGTCATTGCTTAACAGGTACAGTGTTTCTGCTGAGGTTGGTAAAAAACGTTTTGGAAATGGATACTGGTAATGGTTGTGCAAACTGTGAATGTGATTAATGTTGCTGAATTATACACTGAAAAATGGTTAAAATGGCACATTTGTGTTATATATATTTTACCACAATAAAAAAAAAAAAATCAAATCCAAATGGAAAGAAAGAGAACTCCGAAGGGCAGGTATGAGAACACAAGCTCTGTAGCTGAATGTTGAAATCTGTGGGCCCTTTACTAAGAGAGTGACTGTGGGCAGTGCGTGACACCTTGGACAAATCTTCCTGGAGTCCCGGTTTTCTCCCCTAGCAGGCAGCGGAGCGACGCACGCAAGAGCACAGACTCTGACTCCAACTGCCTGGGTCCAGTGCCCATTTTCACATCCGTGTGACCTTGGATGAGTTCCTGAGCCCCCCTTGCTCCAGTTTTCCCACTTGTAAAATGAAGACCATACAACTTACCTCATTGGGAGTTTTGCTAGGATTGGATGAGTTAATTGTATAAAGTTTTCAAAAATAGTGCCTGGCACGTAAGAAGTGCTTAATGAATATTAGCTGTAAAATGAAGGAGGGGCTTATAATTATTTAGAGGTTGTAGGCAATGAATTTTTTAAAATTAAAAATAAAAAATGTAAAATACTAAAACAGAAAATTTTAACACATACTCCCATGATAATAGCTTTATGCCCTCTAGATTTTCAGATTTTGCAAAGTCTAGATAAGTTTATTGAAGCTTAAATTTTCCTTCTCTTTCTTTTTTGATCCTGCTGTGATGATGCCCTAAGCAATTTTTAAGCAGGCTAAGCAGCATTTCACCCTTGGCTGTGGGGAGAGTAGCCAGAAAAATATCTACCTCCAGAGGTAGTTTTGAGTGGTAAGTAAGATAAATTGTATGTGAAAATCTCCCTTTCGTGGTATGTAGTATTCCTCAGTCCTATGATACCCAATGCCTTCTTTTTATAACAGATACTTGTTTACAGTCTGTGGCAAGCAGAATTCTAAGATTTCTACCCTCTGAGATACATACCTTGCATAATCTCCTACCCGAGAGTAGGGGCTGGACCAGTGAATATAATGGGATATCACACCCATGATAAGGTTACCAATCAATGGATTGTGAGTTAATAAAAAAGGAGATTGTCTCCAGTGGGTTTGACCTTTAGAAGAAGGTGAAATAAGAAGATGCTCTCAAATAAACTGGCACATTGTTAGAGGGTCTGCAGAAGGACCCACCTGGCAAGGATCTGAGGGCAGCTTCTAGATGCAAGAAGCAACCCTGGTGGATGGCCAGGGAGCCAGTCCTACAACCACAGGGAAATGAATTTTGCTGGCAACCCAAGTGAGTATAGAACAGATCTTGTCCTAGTTGACTCTCCAGGTGAGAACACAGTCAGTGAACACTTTCCTTTATTTCAGCCTTGGGAGGTCCTGAGCTGGGGACCCAGCTGAAGCTGTGCTGGACCCCTGCCCATGGAAACTGGAGAGAATAAATTTGTGTGGCTTTAAGCCACTAAATTTTTGTTATGTTGTTACACTGCAATAGAAAACTAATACTTACCCCCTTTTCCAACTTGAAATAAAATTCATAGATAATGTAGTCTACTTATACACATAATTTAAAGTTTCAATGTAAGGTCCTAACTATATTATTAGAAGTAAAAGACTGATAATTTCTAAGAAGAAAATTATATATATATTTGAACAAGTGAGAGCCCAGACAGAATCACACTAGAAGACATGATAGAGCCAGATGTTTGCACCTGTACATACACCACACAGAATATCGCAGGTACAAATGCAGACTGATCCAGTGATCAAACATTGCATGCAACTTTTTCCAAATTAGTAAACAATCCTGGTGAAATTCTGTACAAAACAAAGTACATCCTTCTATCCGTTTGTAGGCTAGTTACATTCCCCAAAACCTCAGTGTATATTAAAACCTTGCAACAAATGCTGTGTGATCAATTTAGGCTGAATGTACCCACAACATGAACAGATCTTTCATTCACAGGACTGTCCAGCGGGACATTCACAAGTCATCCAGGATGCAGAACAATTCTTGTTTGGAACAGGAGCCCATCCACTAAAAACGCCAGGGGTCCCCTTCCTGGCCATGGTAAGATCCAAAACTTCTTTGCAAATTTCCAAATCCACCCTGAGGGGTGGTGCTGTAGCAGGCTGCAGCGCAGCATTCAAGGGCTATTATTACTTTGTGGTGCTCCCACCTCACGCTCTCTGGGATTTGTTTTGGGGTTGTCATGCTGAGAAAAAGCGATATTGTTAAACGTTTGAGACACTTCGGGTAGAGGCGTTTTGGCTTGTGTGGCAAAAATGACAAAATTAAAATTTAAAATACATCCCTCCTCAAGGGGCGATGGCCAAGAAACAAGCGTCTGCAGTGGCCGCTGGCGTCGCGCGTGGGCGGCAGACACGTGCGCGGAGGCACAGCCGCGAGCCCGCGTGGGGAAGCGCCGGGAAGCGAACGCACCGCCGGCCCACGGATTTCTGTAGCTGCCGGCGCTGTTGGCAACAGGGTCGCTCTAGCTGGCTCACAAGACGCCGGGCTTGGCTCGCAGGGGTCACCGATGCTCATTCCTGCTGCCCCTAAGGGTGAAATGGTGAAATGCAAGGTGCTTCGCAGCCAAAAAAAGCAAAAGGCACTGGGAGAGAGCGCCACCACCCAAAAGGAGGGTCTGAGAAGGTGACTGCCCCGACTCGCTGCAGGCGGGGCCCTTCCTCACCCCAAGCAGGGGCCAGAGGACCCCAAGGAGGGGGAAGCAGGGCCCTTGGCTCCACCAAGGCGCCGCCGAGCAGCACCACTGTATCCTTCCGTTGTGAGAGAGACTCTGGAAGGAGAAATGCTCAGACACCTGCTTCGGAGCCTTCAGCCCGGCGGCCGCAGCGCAGGCGCAGAGAGTTCCCTCCCGGGAATCGCAGCTGCCTAGGGCCTCTGCGGGGAGACTGAGAATAGAAAACCCAGGGGCTCCCTTGGCGCCTCCGGGCCTCAGCTTCCTGAGCTGGTTTTTAACAAGGTGTTAGAGGAAAACAGCGAAGGACACCTCACTGCTTCCGCAGTACCACCTCAACTTCCGCACTTTTGACACATTGGGCCAGGTAATTCTTCGTGGTGGGGGCTGTCCTGTGCATCGGAGGAAGATCAGCAGCACCCCCGTCCTCTACCTTCTAGATGCCCATAGCAACCACACACCCTCCCCAAGCCCTGACCATCAAAAATGTCTCCAGACGTGGCCGAATGTCCCCTGAGAGGCAAGAGCACTCTCAGTTGAGAACCACTGATATACAGTGTTACATTCAATTTTTGGATTCACAATTTAAGAGGGTAACAGCCAAGCTAGAAAAATATTCCCTGAGGAGGGTAATGATTACCTTAAAGCATTTATCAAAAATGCACAACATACAGAGCACATGTTGATAGGGAGCTTTTATGAGTAAAGTCCTTGGGCCTTGAGAGTCCTTTAAATGCTCCTCATTCAATGTGGGATCCTTAATAATCAATTATTTGAAGAGCTCTTAATTGACCAAGGCTGTAGGCGTGGGGGTTACAGGAAGGTAGATTTCCGGATACAATGAAAGTTTTTCTTTTAGTTGCTCTTTTTTGAAAAATTAGGTATTATACTAGTGTACAAAGTGAAATGTTGGAGCTTCTCCCCTTTACCCCAATTCACTCCTTAGTGGTAACTACGTGTAATGGTTTGGGGAGAGTTTCCGAACCTCCCGCAGGTAAAATGGACTAATGTCAGAATGGTCACAGATGTCCTCCGTCTCCTGGCTTCTTAGAGTATCTGGAACGGCCACGTCAAACACTCCCCTCCTGCATCTCCTCCTCCTTCCTCCCTCTTTATGGAGAGTCTTTCTGTTGCATTCGTCCAAGACTTAAGATTTTTTTTGACTGGGAAAATTTTATAATCTCCACAAAAGAAGAGAGAATCATTAAAAACAAACAAACCAAACAAAAAACCAAAAACCATGTACCCATCATCCAAATTTAACAGGTGTTTTTGGTTTTTTTTTTTTTTTGCCATATTTATTTCCTTTATCCTTTTTTCTTTTCTGAAGAATTTAAAACAGATCTCAAACATCATGTTATTTCACTCCCACATACTTCAGTGTGTTTCTCAAAAATATATATAATTCTAAAACTTTTATGCTGTAGAATCGGAGGATGGACAGGGAAGGATGGAGCTGGGGAAAAGGACAAAACAAAACCAGGAGGAGGAGGGAAAGAAGTGGAAGAGGGGTGGGGAGAGGAAGAGATGGAAAGAATTTGTCAAAATCAACATAGCAAGAGCTGCTGGGTTGGGATGAGGAGAAGGGGTTTGGGGGAGCTAGCTGAGAGGCTGGGAGAGTCTGAGGTTCATCAAAAAGATGAAGAAGAGACAAGGGGGTAGTAAAAAGATTGTTAAGGATTATATTTGATCACTCTTTCCTTCAAAAGATTCAAATATAGACTGAATTTTTAAAACTTAATTGTTTTCATATTTAAATGTTAAAAATATGACTCTGTTCTCAGTTTGAATCATGTGGGATTTGGCTCCACCAAGGCACATTTAATGTGTTAGTTTATCTTATTTAGAAAATGGAACACATGATTTTCACTCAATATAGTAGACATTTTGGAAAGACTAAAGGTTCTGAAGTTTCCCTCACAACGGGCCAGGCTCTCGTGTGAACCTTCTTGTTTAAATTCACGCACAGTAACTTTGAGATATAAGGGTTATAATTATTCCCATGTTACAGAAGGGGGCTGAAATGCCTTGTCCAAGGTCGCTGCTTTTGGTGACCCAAGTCCATCTCATTCCAAAGTGTGGTTCTCAGCTGCTCCTCCACACTGACTGCAGGAGGCTGTGACCCCCAGCCCTGGTGGGGGAGGCACCCATCTGATAGGCATGGAGAGTTGCATGGCTCCGTGCTGTTGGAAATCCCACCCCTACAAGCATGCATTACTTTCTCAGAGTCCCACAGGAGTTCCTGTATTTATAATTTCCTGTAAAAATGCAAACTCTTCTTGGAAAAGCAGACCCAGTAAGATGAATTCCTTGCTCGTGAAATATGATGAACTGGAAGGGAATTGTCTTAGTCTGTTCAGGTTGCTATAACAAACTGTCATACACTGGGTGGCTAAATAAACAACAGAAATTTCTTCCTCACTATTCTGGAGGCTGAAAGTCCGAGATCAGGGTGCCAGCACGGCGGGGTTCCGGTGAGAGCCCTCTTCCCGCTGGGGACCGCCTGCTCCTTGTGTCTTCACATGGTGAAGAGAGAGCAAGCTAGCACTGTGGGACCTCTTTTATAAGGACACTAATTTCACTCCTGGGGCTCCACCCTCATGACTTAACCCCCTTAACTCCTAACACCATCATAGTGCGGGTTAAGATTTCCACATATGAATTTGGCTGCGGGGTGGGGCAAGGGGGAGACACAAACATTCAGTCCAGAGCAGGAATGAGGTGATCAGGGGCAGGAACTCTGGGCTCAGACAAAGCTGGCCTCAAATCCTGCCCCTACCCTTACAAGCTCTGGGACCCTGGGCAATTTGCTTAACTTCTCTAGGCCTCAGCTTTCTCCTTCATAAAGTAGCAGCTAGGACATGATTACAAGGGACAGAGGCAGGCAGAGGATGAGGGCAGAATACTAAGAGGGGAAATAATACGGAAAGGCAACAGTGTCAAAAATAAATGTCACCAGTTGGGCTGGTGTTGGCCTTTTGTTCTGCCTATATTGGAGGATTTCAGTCTATGCCCAACAAAGTCTATGTCGCAGTTTCTGAACAGTGTCCCTACCATCGATGTCAGCCCTTTGCACTAGACTTTGTGGGTGGAAGACACCTGCTGACGTGAAGAGGTGTGGAATGGCGCCTGGAGCCAGAACCATCTATTGACAGAACACCATGTTAATGCAGGCTTGTAAAGAGTCAAGGACAGCACAGCCCACCTCATCATTGTTTAATATTATAAAACACAGCCAGGCTGTCTGCGTTGCAGAAGACCAACCGCAGAGGTGGGACTTTTGGTGCTAAAACTGGGACCACCCAGGACAAAGCAGGGTGAACTGGTCATCCTCCTTGCACGTCTCCGGGTGATCTTCACAAAGCTGTTTTTATGAACGATGCCCCTTGTGCAAGGCAGAGTTTGCATAACTACATACCAGTCCTGAAGAGGGTTATTTTTAAAAAATCTTTCTGCTTAACATTAAAATTTTTGTGGACAGTTTGCGTTCTCAATGGTTAACTACAGATGCCTCCACAAATGAGAAAAGGCTAGAGAAACAAATAACAACGTTATTTGGGGCTCTGTTTGGAGAAAAGGTCAGTCTTTTTTGGCTCTAAAAATAAATAAAATTACTTGGTCTCTAGTCGAACAATGAGGCCAGTTTTCCCGGCCTCAACCACTTTTTTCCCTCAACATTTTCACACATATGGAAAAAGTGAACTAGTTAAAAAACAGCCATCTACACTCCACGTAGTTTTTAGCAATTGTTAACATATTGTCATATTTGTGTTCTCTCTCTCTCAATATATAACCACTCTCTCCTCTCTGTCTCTCTCTGTAGGTATGTAATTGTACCATATTTGAGTTCTTTCTTTCTATATGTGTGTGCATGAAAATACTTTAATATATTTTTATTCTTATTGATTTGAAGATAAGTTGCAGATATCATGACATTTCACCCCTAAACACTTCATCTCACATCTCCAAATGCCATTATTGCACTTAAGAAAATTAACAATTCCATAAAATTATTTAATATTAATGTTTTCCAGTTGTACCCAAATTGATACTTTTTATAGAAAATTGTATTATTGTCATTCATTAATGGATTTAATTTTTCCTTCTTCTCTTTAAGTCTTTTATTTTGCCAAATGCTATTCCCCATAGCATCACTGGAACTAAGTGTCGATAAGACAAAGTTGAGTTAATTGCTTGCTGTGGTAAGGGAGAATGGTACCTTGACAGAGCCCAGCCGTATCTCAGAGGAGGAAGGGCATTTGGGATGTTCACTGAGACTTTGAAGTCTAATTTAAGGTGAGTCTTTTCATGGGAGGTGGGGGATCAGAAGTT